>NC_050520.1:25752033-25803627 GCF_002922805.2 Oryzias melastigma
AATAAAATACATTTCTTAACTAAACAAAATGAGAAATGTACGGAGCCCAAGAGAAGACATAAAAAAGTGGCCACAAATATTCTTTGCACAATTTAGTATTTTGTGGCTACAATTTGGTATGTTTTTCCCACAAATATTTTTTGCTCACAGATAAATAGTACAAATTGAGGATACTAAAATACTATAAATTATGACCAAAAAAATGCTAATTTGTAGCAACAAAAATAATTTTTGGCCACAAAATAATATTTTTTGTTAACAAGATTCACATTTGTATCCATAAAATACAATGCGTGTGCACAGAATCCTAATGAGATGCTGATTTGTGTCCACAAAATACCAATTTGTAGCCACTATATTATTGGAAACAAAAATTACAAATTTTTCTGTGCAAAATGGTAATAAAATGCTTATTTGTAGCCACAAAATACGAATTAATGGTCACAATTTAGCATTTTGTTCACACAAATTAATATGTTGTGCCCATAGATTAGTTGTAGGAATTGAAGACACCAAAATACTATAATTTGTGAGCACAAAATGATAATTTGTAGCAACAAAAACTAATATGTGTGCACAAAATAACAATTTGTGGCCACAAAATACTCATTTGTAACTAAAAATACAAATTCGTGCACACAGAATCCTAATGACATGCTGATTTGTGACAACAAAATACTTATATTATGTGCACACAAAATGCACATTTTTGTGCGCAAAATGTTAAGTTGTAGCCACAAAATACTAATTTTTGTGTAGAAAATAATACTTATTGGTCAAATTTTTTTTAACTGAATAAAGAATGTTTTTTTTTTTTTTTTTCAGGGTTCCGTAGCCACTTCAATGCATTTCATTCTGTTCACTGTTTAACAGATAAATTACAACAATAGAATAAATCTGAATTTGCATAAGGCATAAAAAATCAGCATAATATTTAACTGATGTATTAGAAATCATTGCAATTGTAAATCAATGGTTTGGTCACATGCTCTGGTCTCACACGGCACAAATACCAAGGTGACAATTACAGCCGCAGCCTTCACAAAAGCTTTACAACCAGAATTGATGCCCTCCTTTACCTCACAATGACCAGGGCTTTATGTCGTTGAGAGAGAGGAGTGTGATGGTCCCAGACTCAATTCACATGTAAAGCTGTGAGTTTGCTGCAGTTGTGTCATTCAGGATGTAACCGTGCAACAGGGCAGACACTACACTCGTGCTGGAAGGAAGAAAGAAGCAATGGGGAGCGGACGGTAAACGTAGTAAAATAATCCTTAGAAAACTCTGTGCTACCTAAACATTCCTCCCAAGGGGAAAAGGGGAAACAACTTAAGGAAGGGAATAGAAAAGAAACAACACGATATTAATAATCATGGCAAAATGCAGTGCAATACATTTCAACACTTTTGATAAAAAATAACGATCCATTCCATTTTTATGAGGAAATGCTCATAAATGCAGCAAAGCAGAAAATAATTTACCGCTGTTTTTACAGTATATAACATACACCATACTGCCTAATAGTTTTAAGTTCATGTTCTTGCCATCATCTTGGAGATCTGAAGTCCCATCAAGTCATCATGTGGGGGTGAAGGAGCAGCTGTTTCTTTGCGGTGGAGACACATCTCTGTGGGGATTCAGTTCTCTGGACCAACTCTACACTTGAGAAGCTCCAGCTCTGTCTGAGCAGTGGTGCTACGTAGCTGCAGAAGCAAATGATGTGTGCTGACAGGTTGGGAAAGTCCTCGTCCTGTGTCCTCAAAGACGACGAACAGCTACAGCACAGGTGTCGTTTTGGCCATGCGACGAAACGCTATAGTCCGCTCCCTTGGTGATGAAAGTGAAATAAGCCTCTCCGCCTGCTGCAGGGTGATGGCGCTGGATTGACTATCAGCAGGAGGATGCTAAATGGACTCATCTGAGAAGATGAGAGAATGTATTAGTTTGAACTGACGTGATGAAAGGTGCTATCATACATAAGTGCTCATAGCATGTTAGACAATGACTAAACAGAGCAGCTTTTCTAAAGATACATGTCTTTATAAGCTCACTTCACAGTTGATGAAACGCTGAGCAGGATGTTAGCAACAATTGTCAGCAGCCAGAGTATGACATCAGGCAGTGAGAGGAGAGGGATGTCTCCCTCCTCATTCATCATTGCAAGACTATCAAGCTGCCAGAAAACAAGTGGGCCATTTGAATAATTCATAAGAACAAACTGAGAGCAAAAATTGGCTTACACCCTTGAGTTTCAGCACATGGACTGAATATATGTTTGGATTTTTTTTTTCTTTAAAAGAAGCATTAGAGAGTATCAGAGCTGAACTCAGCTGTGACTAGGATATGGCATTCACGGTGAGACGTGTGCATGAACCGGTCCATCAATCTGTCACTCACCTTCCATTCCTACACTAGTCCATCATAGAGTGACAGCGCCTGAACAATGGAGGGGTCTGCCTTCGAGCCTTCCTGAAACTCTTGCAGAGTCAGCTTCCCATCTGCATTCTGCAAGGAGGAGCAAAAATGACACTCAAGTTTGGTATGCTTAACAAGGAGCTGCCAGCAGGGGGCCAAAGGGATTCCTGGAAGATGGAACTGGCTGATCTCTAAAATAGGACAAGTAGAGAAACCATAAATAAAAAATGAGAATAAAGATATACAATTCTGAGAAAACAGTCAAAATTTCACAAAAATAAAGATGTGTAATTACTAGAAAAATAAAACCTAAACATTAATTGTAAATGCGTTATTAAAAATGTTACTTTACATAGAAAAAGTTGTGCTTTTAATAAAATGAGGTCGGAATTTTATGAAAATAACGTTGCACATTTATAATAAAAATGTGAAGAGAATTCAGTAAAATTTTTGAGCAGTTTGATGTCCATACGATTTCTCTGAAATGTCTGTTACATAAATTAAACAAGTTTGTTGTCTGTGTTGAAACATTTTGAAAGCTAAATGTAACATTTTATTTAAAAAAAAGCAAGATTTTTTTTCCTTTGTAAAATAACGACTTTTTTAAAATTTACAACTGTAATCTCATATATTGTTACATTTTTTTTCATTAATGTACGACTTTTTTATGATGTTGTATGACTTTTTTCAGAAACTTTCACAATTGTCCATTTTTTTTAATTTTTACACCATCTTTTAAGGATTGTACAAGTTATTTTGATTGTATGAGTTTTTTTTAAATGTACACATTTTTTTGTACGACTCTTTTTAAATTGCCTCTTTTTTAGAATTACTGTGACTTTTTATATTATTCTACATATTTTTTTTCAGAATTGTATGACTTTATTTTTCTAAATCTTTACGATTTTATTTTCTGAATTTGTACGTCTTTTTTTCAAAATCATACAACTTGTTTTTTCGTACAAGTTTTATTTTTGAAAAGTAAACATTTTTTAATTGTACGACATTTTCAGAACTGTAATTTTTTTTTTAGAATTGTACGACTTTTTTTCAGAATATTACAACTTTTTTCAGAATATTACGACTTTTTTACCATTAGACTCAGAAATGATCGACTTTTTAATTGTACAACTTTTTTCAGAATTACATTATTTTTTATAATCACACAACTTTTTTTGTAACTTTTTTCAGAATGACATTATTTTTTATAATCACACAACTTTTTTTGTATAACTATACAACTTTTTTCAGAATGACATTATTTTTTATAATCACACAACTTTTTTTGTATAACTATACAACTTTTTTCATAATTCTACAACTTTTTCAGAATTGTGTGACTGTTTTTTGTATTATTCAACTTTTTTTCCCTGAATTGTAGGCTCCAACTTCACTCTCGTAATATTGTGACTTTTATCTCATAATTTGAACACTGTATTCTCATATATTTGTTTATTTTTCTTACAGTGATTCCCTCTACCATTCATAAATATAACAGATAAATACTGCTGCCTGCAGTTAGCTCTACAGGCTGATCTCAGAAGAAGCCGTCTCATCTATTACCAGAGCTCCAAAGAGTCTGAGGGCAGATAGAGTGGGCAGTGAGGGCTAATAGTGGAGATGAGTATAAATGCTCTTCACACACTGCAGGTGGTGTAAGTGATGCTGAAATGGCTCCAGCAAACAGCTCTCAGTTTAACAGTGTCTATATTAGAGCCCCAAGGGTGCCGGCAAGAATACACTCAGACCTATTACTCTAAAACAAGTGATTAAATGAATACTGCACTTGATGCTGTCAAACGCTCACACTGACCTCTAAAAGGTCACACCAATTGGTGCAGTTCTCTGTTTAATCTGCTGTTTGTCAGGTCTAGGTCAATACTAACCTTGTCCATCATTGCAAAAATGCGGTCCACTCGCTTTTCCGGTGTGTTCTCCTCCTCTGGCAATTCTACAGTGTTGCCCTGAGACATCAGATCATTACACTGTGAACTGTGATGCTAGTTCAGGTAAACAGGGGTGGGGGGGTCTAAACTTACCACCATTTGATATATGGCATCTACGATGTTTAGCATTTCATCACGAGTTATATAGCCGTCATTGTCGAGGTCATATAATTTAAAAGCCCCTGTAGAAAAGACAAAATGTTGAAATATATAACTCTCAATTAAAAAAACAAACATTGTTTATGACATTTACATCATGCTTAAACAGAAATAGAAATATGCTGATGTTAACTGTTGCTATAGGCAGGGATTACAGACTGGGCTACAAGTTCAACAAACAAAACATGTCTGAGATACAAAAAAAAATGTAAGCATACAGTGGACCCTCACTATATCGCAGTTCACCGATCTCACTGTTTATTATTATTATTTATATTTTACTGTAATATGTTCCTGATTGTCTGTAGACATTGTGACTCAATCTCCTCCATCCTTTATAAATGCCTTCATTTCACCACATTTACACAAATCTTTGATCATGATCACATATTTGTTTTTAATACCGGACTAATCTTTCCACAAAGTTTGTACTTCAATACTTTAAACAACAAAAGGAAGTGTAAAAATGTTCATGTTCGTCTGTGAACAATATAGAAAGTGTGTAGTGAAGAGTTTTACAGCCTTAAAACATTTTTTTTCTGGAGTTCACCTTTTGAACGTAACCTTTGCGATAAATGAGGGACCACTTTAATCCAGATTTTAAAGAACAGAGCCATCTTTTATATTCATTCAAAGTTGATTGGTTAATTGTGATTCATATTTAATAAAAAAAAGAGATAAACAAGGCAGACAGGAAGTGTGTCCTCCTTACATCTCAGCTTCTCGTCCAGAGTCCCTCTGGAGGTCACTGACAAGGCCTGGATGAACTCTGAGAACTCGATGCGTCCATCCTGCAGTTAACAGAGGAAAGAAGAATTTTGCCTTTTCTGTAAAAAGTTAAAAAAAGTGTCTTAATTTGTCGCCCTCCCAACATGCGTCGCTGCACTCCTCCTTGTTCCTCCTCAGAGTCCTCCCTGGATTTCTGCTGGAAACAGGGTCAGTCGTTTTCTCCAAGCGAGCTATTTTCTGCCCTGCACCTGGCTCTCTCTCTCTCAGGCCTGATTTATGTCATCTCTGATCATTAGTTAGATGGATGTTAGTAGCTCATTTAAACATGAACAACAAAACAACAACCATACATCAAAATACATGCACAATACCAGCCATTCTTCTCTGTGAATGAACTCAAGAGATTCATCTGTCAAACAAGCGACGATTTCTTTCACTTCCTGTTTTTAGGTCATTTATCTCACAAAAATTTCCCTTCAAGAAGATATGTTCTTTTTATTGGTTTCTGTAAAAAACAGCCTGCACACATGGACTATAATTAAATATGAGAGGAACGCCTTAAATCAAAGTTAAATGCAACACAAAACAAATCAATTATTTGCTAAGTGAAAACAACTGTTTCTTAGTGAAACAAAAAACAAACTTTATTTTTAACACATAACAGAAGATTCTGCAGCACAACTAGAGGTTACTTCTACTCCAACATGCCAGCTGATCACCTCAAATCCATAGTGGTCCTCCCCACTTTTATCCATCCATCCATCCATCTTCTAATCCGCTTCGTCCCTTCCGGGGTCGCGGGGCGCCGGAGCCTATCCCGGCTACTGATGGGCGAAGGCGGGGTACACCCTGGACAGGTCGCCAGTCCGTCGCAGGGCCTCAATCACACACCCATCCACTCTCGCATTCACACCTAGGGTCAATTTAGAGTCACCGATTAACCTATGAAGCATGTTTTTGGACGGTGGGAGGAAGCCGGAGTCCCCGGTGAAAACCCACGCATGCACGGGGAGAACATGCAAACTCCACACAGAAAGGTCCCAGCCGGGATTCGAACCGGGGCCTTCTCGCTGTGAGGCGAGAGCGCTAACCACTGCGCCACCGTGCAGCCCCTCCCCACTTTTAGTTAAAAATAAATAAATAAGTAGGACCAGCCTGCTAAAGTCAGCTGAATGCCTCCCTAGCAGACATTAATCTTGCCAGAAAAATGCTGAGGTCATTCCCAGCAGATTACGTAAACCCTAACGACTATAAAGATCAATGCATTCTCGTGCAGCGGGGTGTCCGATCCAAATGAGGGTCACAGCCAGCATCTGATGAGGAGGCTGTCTGATCACTCAGATCACCACACAAAGCCTCTTAACACATGTCAATACATATCCGGCTTGCGGTGCTGCTGCACACAAGCCGTTTGTTCGCTTAAACGTGGTTTGAATAATCATGTCCAGCTGTGATGATGGAAGGACGGCGGGGGAGATTACCTCAAACAAATGGATAAATAACAGGCTGGCTTTGAAAATTTCCTTTGTCATCACATCCTGAAATCCTTTGGAGTTAGCGGCAAAGGCTTGACTTCACAAAACACTTGTGGGCAAAAGTGGAAAAAAAGTCTCAGAGAAGAATTTGCTGCACAAATTTTAGAGTTGAACTTTTATAGCAGAGTTGATGCTGTGACTAATCCTCAGCTCCAAACTCCGACAGCCTGGTAAATCGAATCATCTGTCACGCTGACATACTGAAGCACTAAATTCATTTAGAGGATCGTTTTTCACTTTTGATCCTCACTAAACCAATCAAACGTTATGAAATGCAGATTTGATTTTATGCTCGTCATCTTTTATTTTCTTTGTGATGTGAAAAAGAAACATTATTTAATATAAGAAATATAAAAGATTAGGTAGTAATATTCTCTTTTAAGGCATATTTAATAATCCTGTTACAAATAAAAAATGTTCAAGACTCAGTCCAATCATCTTTTGAGGTTTTTAATCGCGTTCCCAGTGGTCTATTAATTATGATTTGACCGTTTTTAGACAAAAAAAAAAAAAAAGAAAACTGTGTCATTTTCTAGGACATAATTTTTGCACAAGTCCATTTAACTAAAAATTCACCACTGAGTTGTGGCCGAGACCATCGGCATGTCACAACCCCGCCCCCATTCCCCTCCCCGTTGCTGGGGGCTTAGAGCAGGAAACTTGTTGTCATGAATGGGTTCCCTGTCTCCCCCTCTGGCCATCAGCAGGCTCCACAACCAGAGTACTATCCCTTCCTGGGTCTCCACACTACACTACCCATCAGCCCCTGTTATCACTCCCAAAAGCCCCACAGCAGTTTTCCATCTTCAATCACTCCCAGCAATATTTAGTCAGAGGACTGAGCTCTGTTCAGTGCGAAGTCTTGTTTGTGCCACTCTGCCGGGATCACTGAGCGTTCTCATCCTGACCTGAACTTCTGTTTCATCTGATCTCGCTTTGTCTACAATTCTGATTGTTTGCCGCCTGCCTGGACCCTGATTGTTCTCTGATGCCCTCATGCTCGTGTTTGACTTCTGCCTGCCTGACCCTGATTTAGCTTTGTGGACTATTAGCTGTGCTTCACTTCTGTTCTCCTGTCTGTGACAAATAAACCTGCTTCACTTGGATCCAGCCATCTGCCCGTTTGTGACGTTTGTGGTCTGCCCAGTGTATTTTCTACAACAAAAAGTTTTAATCTGCACTTGATTCACTGTGATTTGAAAAAAGAAATACGCAGAAATCCAATTTTGATCTTAATTTTCCTAACATATGTCCTTCATCAGAAGAATGTCACATAACATGCAAATATCTCAAAAAAATCACAATTTTCATCAAAGTGAGTCTTTCAGGCCTTTGATGAACATGGATGTGGTTTTAAGGTGTCTATTATTGCACATTTAACCCTCAGATCTGTCTTATGGGGTCCAGATGACCCCACCCTTATATTAATGGGTGATCCCTCCCTTGACTAAGGTGGACAGGATTTCATTTCTGCCGCTGACACCAGGGAAGATAAAAAATGTGTCTTATGGGGTCCAGATGACCCGCTTTTAATGTAGACATGCCTAGGACGGCACAAGGGTTGAAGCGCAAACTTTCTTTAATTTTTACACAATTTAACTTTTTTACTAAAAATAAAAGTATAAATAATATTTCAATCTCCAGTACTAAGAACACAATAACCTTAACAAAACAAAAAATTTCAAAGATGTGCTGCCATTTCACTTTTTTTAACCACTGGTGGGGCAAACAGGCTGAAACCTAAACAGAGTCCAGATCTTCTGATTAGCCTTTTAGCACCATATTTATTCATTTTTATTTGGTTTGAATTTACCAAAAATACAAAAAAGAAACAAAAAACCAACCTTATTTTCATCAAATACATTGAAGACAAAGGAAGCAAACTTTGTGGGATCTCCAAAAGGAAAGAACTGCTTGTATATCTTTTGAAAGCCCACTGCATCCAGCTGCCCACTTGGACAATCTTTGATGAAGCCTTTGTACCTGGAAAAAAAAAAGTTAACAATATTTAATGAAACGCTTATGTACTTTGAAACAAAAGCATTTTCACATGTCGAGAATATGAGGAAAATCTAATGAAGTTAAAAAGCGAGCATTAGAATAGGAATGGGATTGGAGTCACATCTCGTGTTTTGTGAGTGCTGGTGCCAGATGTGGTAGTCTGAATATTTCAGTAGTGCTCAAATAATTGCTCTTGAAGTTAATAGAACAGATGGAAACATCCATAAAATAAAAATTCAGATGATCTCAGAGGTGAGTAGAGGATAGCCTGACTGCTGTAGGATTAACAGTGAATAATGGTAGATATGATGCGTCTGTATTTTTGCTGAAAAATCTAGATGAAGGGACCAACATACAAGGTGAGAATTTTCTACATCTGAACTTCAGCAGGTTGCCATATTTCCATGCAAAGTGCATCGTTCCTGCCATGTGGTTGGTCCAATATTTCTTAGCTGAACTTCCAAGAGCAGAAAAGAATACTAATAATTTATTTCCACGACACGACTGTAAATGAAGACATTTGTCTCAAGCCCCCTCCTCACTTTCAAAGAAGGCATTACTGATTCATTCTGAATGAGTGTGCCAGATCATAAAGCCAAAGTGCAAAGCCATTTGTCTCATTCATAAGATAAGATAATTGTCTTAATCCAATAGCAACCCCAGAGTGCTTGACTAATCAAATTTCTCTCTGCTTCTCTTTTGATAATATGCACGGATGAAAGATAGGCCTGAGAGCTTCCTTTTTCCCCCTGGAGACGGCATTTCTAAAGAGCGACTTAACATTTCTATTAGCCTAAATATAGAAGCAACTCATAAGCAACCTGAAGAGCAGCCGCTAACAGGTAGGCCGATTCCTGGAATGTCTTTGAAAATAACCATTGTGGAGCGGAAGCTGAAAGGTCAAAGAAAGCAGCTTCTTTTTTTAAGTTATGTGCTACTTTAAAGTGGGAATCGAGGGACTACATCTATATGAAAAATATTCTAAAAAACACAAGGGAGTCCAGTATGTTCATTTACAATTCAGTTAGGTCTTCTCATTACATAGTTGTGCTATAATTAGGGCAATGTAGAGACAGCGCTGATGAAAAACGAAGGCCAAAGCTTTATTTTGTACAAGCCGTCTCCTGGCGTCTCTTAAACTCTTTTCTTTTAATCTGTCTATGAGATAACAAAGTCGGCTTCATATAGTCAAAAGGGTGAGGATCTGCTTTGAGCAGCAGCTGGAAACAAGCTCAATCAGTGTAGAAGCAGCAGGAAAAACACACTGTAATTCTCAAAATATTATCTGGAGACTTGAGGAAAAATGAAAGTCTCGCTCTGTGTAACACAGGCCCTATTTCAGTTTTAGAGTGCCAGGCATTCAATTCAATACAACCAACTCATTTAACCTCTTTGGGGGTAAAAGTTCAACTTATATTTACAATCAAAGGTTTCATGTTGTTTTAAATAAAAAAATGTTGTAGTTGTTGAAAGATATTTTAATCAGTCAGCAGCAATGAATAAAGTTTGAGTCTGTAACAGAAATATGGCTGTGAAGATTTTGTTTGTTCATATTATTTCAGGACCGCTTTCTGAACATAACTCAATATAAAACTGGATTTGGCACAAAATTGCTTCATAAATCAGGGAGTGTTTAAACTGTCTGGAAGAGTCTGCAGAAAAGAAAACAATGACTCTGCTGCAAAAGAGTTAGAATAACCTTCAGGAATCTCTGTGTGTCGCAGAACGAAACACTATAGGCGTAGATTCATGTGTGATAAAAGTGCATAGTGAAGATAAGTTCTTTGTTTTGAGGCTGTCTTTTTGATTTACTCTACTAAAGATAAACACAAATCACAGGAACAGAGATAACAGTTTCACTTGAAGGAGCAGAACAATTTCTAGCCCCACTACTTGACTGTACATGAGAACTGGACCAAGTGAGTGTGATGTCACACAGAGAAAATGGCTTACTTCTGGTTCCAGTCACCAATTTTTCGCAATATGGACGTCGACATGTTGGAGCCAGACAACTTCAGTAAGCAGGGATTGCGCCGCCTGAGTCAAAGCTGTTCTTGCTAATTTTATTAATTTAGATTTTTTTAATTTAAAGTGATTCAAGTTATAAACTGACCAATCAGATTGCTTAACAAAAGTATGTGGTGCCCACTGACCCCATATTGGACGTTCAATCAAAATGCCTGTTTAGAGTGGCAGGGGCGTGGACTTCCAATAAGCTCCCTCCTGATTGGCGAGAGTGGTTGCCATAGAAATATTAATGTAGACCAACTTGGACCAATCATTGCTTACTGATGTCACATAACTCCAACATGGTAGAGTCTGGGAAAATGGTGGCTGATTTGACTTCAATTGGCTGTAAGGCATTTTCTATGGGTGACATCACACTCACTCAGTCCAGTTCTCATATACAGTCAGTGGCATGGACAGTAAATAACATGGCACTAAGTCAGATGAAAGTCAGCCAGCACAAAGTGACAGTTGTATTACCAATCAGAGCAGACTTGGCTTCAACGTTGGCAGGGAATTATCTGCCTTGGCTCAGGCCAGCTGCTATAAGGTGGTTTGAAAAACTGCTGAGTCAGTGGAGTAGTTGTTTTTTTTTTTTTTTTTTTCACACACTGCTTCTGCAGTTCTTGTTTAAAAAATATTTCCTTGAAGTGTTCTGAAGTAAAATTGTTTTATCCAAACTTTTTGACATAATTGAACAACAATGACAAAATGTTTCTATTTTGATGTTTTAACTTACATATAGAGACTCAACACTCTTAATAAAAGCTAAATACAGCTCAAGCAAATCTATAGACTACTTATCAGAAGAAAACAAAACAAAATATCTTAAAATACCACTGATACTGTATAAGACACTTTTTATGCTTGATTTCATTGTGCATAAAATAAATAGTAAGTTTAAATAGATGATAAACAGGAAGTAGATTAACTCAGAAGCAGGGAGATTATATTTCCCTCAAAAAGCTTTCAAAAACTCTGTCAAGAAAAAGAAACAAGGATGTTTACAGCTAATTTGTATGCATGACAATGTAAACATAAGAAATTCAAATTAGAACTTTTCCTAATATAGAAACCTTGAAACAAGTTAATGGATACAATTCCTAACTTTTGCCCCTGTACTAGTGTGCCCTCTTCTGGACATAACCAGCAGAAAAAGACTTTAAGTATAATCAAAACACTTAAGGAAGTTTGAGAATAAGGAAACTTTAAAATAAATAACAAACTGGTTCACACCTTTTGAATTACAACTGACTACAAAGAGAACTTCAATTAAAGCCAACTTAATTAAAACAAGGAAAATCTTTGCTACTTTACAAAACAATTCATCTTACTTTTAACACTAATTTTCTTTTTCTAAAATGCCAAAGCGTTAAATCACTCAAGTCCCTCCTTTGTTACTTACTGTTGAATTCTAAAGATTCCAAATGAGCTCAGACTTACTTTTTTTAATTTAGCAAAGCAAAATGGTAATTCACAAAGTATGCATTTTAAATTTTATGTTTTAATTAATTTAATCTATCTACTTACCAGCAGAAGCTAAAACATTCATTTTTTTGGCAGCACAAAAGTAACATATTACAGAAAATTCCATTTATAATATGTAGAAATCATTTAAATTCATTTGGTTTTAACCTCAAATGTGATTTGTTTGCTAGTTTTTCAAAAAGTACTTATTTTTTAGGACGGCATGCAAATCTAGTTATTTTTATTCAATATGAGTACTGTAAGCCCTGACTCACAGCTTTGCAGAGTTTGCATTGGCAGTTACTGGTTAGCTTCACCGTCAGAATCCCTTTGCTTAGCCTCATCGTGCTCAAGAGATCTTCGTGGTGACAGCAGCAGTGCTAACACGCACAATCAGCCTGTACTTGAAAAAGTGTAACAATGTAACTTGCAGGGACATAACAGATGCCTCATAGTGCATCAGACCACACTGGGGGTCTGGCGTGATAAACTATTTATTAATGTCACTGGTTGCTTCTCATTAGCATCTACCGTGGTGGCTTAGCAAAAAGCTGCGCAGGGTGTTTCGCTTGCTGCTGCCCCTCTGGCAGGAACATCACTGAGCCATGGGATTTTGTTATTGATTTCAGGTAGGCTTCAGGCATACTAATGATGTTCCCTTAGAGGAGAATTAGAAAGAGGGACAAATTTAATGCACAACGCAGGCATTTATCTAACCCTTCTAATTCTTCTGTGTCTGTGCCTGTACTCTAATTACACGCCATCTGGCATTTCCCCTGGTAAAATTCCCTCTCTCATCGCTCACACTCAGCTGTGTTGATTGCTACCAATCATCAAGTGAGATCTCATGCAAACTTTCCTGTGAAAGACACTGAAACTGATGGTGAGCTAGCAAGCTGCACAGCCGGTGGGTTAGAATCTTAAAAAAGGGGGTAGAGATATTTTATGCTACAACTCTGTACCTGTCAGTGCCCACTGACATTGAACGCTGTATCTACCATATTTTTGGAAGAGTAAGTCATGTCAAGTTTTTTTTTTTTTTTTTTGATAGTTTGGCCGGCGCTGCAACTTCTATTCAGATGCAACTTACAGGTGATCAAAAGAAAAAAAAATGTATGTTATTTTCTCACTGAGAACCACTAGAGGGCACTGCAGATGTGTGTATCAGTATTTTTAACTAACAATAAAGCAGAAGAAGAAGCGCTGCTCAGTCATTGTGCATTCACACAGCGCAGCAAGCGAGTCAAATTCGTGTCTGCCGCCTCTTGACGGCCGTCAAATTTACTGCTAGACGAGTTAACGCCTCTGCTGCAGAGCAACCGCCAAAGTTGTTCTGGAATTCATTTGTTGCCATATCATGGAAAACATGGATGATGTTAAGCGAGTGGCTTGGGTTTATATATTTTGGAGAGCTCTACAGAGACGCCGACAAGCACTTCCCTGTCTTTTGGTTCCCCAGATCTTTCAGTCTGTCTCGGTGCAGGCTTTCCATACAGTGAAGGGGGAGTTGTGCCTTGATTACAGCCGTTTTAAATGCTACTTCTGTCTGTCTGTTGCCCAGTTTGAGCATTACCCGAGTGGGGGAAAAATAAATATGGAGAGATATTTTTATTAATGGAAATAAGAAAAACATAAGCCCATGAAGCTGGAGGGCAGCGATCGATCGCGGCCGCAGCGTCGTGGGCAACCAACCCCCCAGCAGGCAAGCATAGTGGATTTGCTGCCCAGGGACTGGCAGCCTAGTCTGCAGCAGCCGCAATGCGGGCAGCCTACGCCCAGTGCCCAGGAACGGACATCCTGGGCAGTAGCACAAGCTGGCTTTGCCGGACTCTGAGCAGAGACGCTCACTTGATCTGCTGGGTGGCAGCAATTGCTACGCTGTCTACCGGGCGGCTGGCTAGCCTCACAAGAGTCATCGCTCTAGCTCAAGTGGTTTTGTGACAGGCTGGCGACCTGTCCAGAGTGTATCCTGCCTTCGCCAAACAGTAATCGGGACAGTATCTGTCAATCCTGCGGCCCCAGCAGGTTAAGAAAATGGATGAACTTTCAGGATGAAAATCCTCACATCGCACCACCATATTGAATCTCTGTTTCTACCTTTTGATCTAGTCACTGAAAATGTCATGTGCCCAACAGGCTCACCACACCTTACCGCGCCCAACACCTGCATCGCACCACGTCAGATCGAATCTTTACATTGACTTAACATTGAAACTTGAGGCCTCCGCCACGCCTGCCTGGTCCGGTCTGAATGCACCATTATGCTACGTACACACCAGTAATGCGTCAAAGAACTCGCATTCAACACGCTCTTGAACACGCTTTTTAGTATACGGTGTTCACACTGAACTGTCACTATCTGATTTTAGCGCATCTATCTACAGTTGGAAAAGGCTTGGTGCCAAATGCCGAGGCAGTGCAAATCTCATGAATCTTGCTCCTGTTTTTTTCTTTCACAGCTCTATTCTGATATATGAACAACTTCTGCCCGGGCACACATCAAAAGTATAAATTTTTCCTTCATGATCAAACTTTAAATGTGACTTATAAAGATCCTACCTCATCAATAATATGTATCGATGCGTTACCTATAAATGACATATACTGGTGTAGCACTTTTCTACCGTCCTTGAAAGTCCAAAGTGCTTTTGCAGTCACAGTCCCATTCACACATTCACACACACAATTCACACACTGATGGCACCAACCTTCCATCAGAGGCAAGGTGGGATTCAGTGTCTTTTCCAAGGACACTTCAACACATGGGCAGGAAGGGCAGGGATTAAACCTGCAATATTTGACCAGAGGTTGACCTACACATCACTACCAAATCTGAGTCCCAAATTGGTCAAAGTTCAACTGGTTTAATTTTTAATGTGCGTTCAATGGCAACGTGTTTTGTATGTAGAGCCCAAAACCTGACTTAAAAACTTGTATAGGGATGCATGAACACAACAGTTTTGAACGTGGAAGCCCAAACTGCATGTACACTCAATTGCAAAGACTTTCCACTGGAAGTGCTCGCTTGAACATGCGATGTCAGGGCGGGGGGACCGTATCATTAGACTGGGGCTCAGCAAAATTGCTTCAAAGCAACACGGTAGATAGTTCAATGATTTAGTGATTTAAAGTGATACAAAGAGTTAGGTTAACTTATCAGCATGTTCTTATACTCTGATTATTAACGGGCGGCCGTGGTGCAGTGGTAGGGTGGTCGGAAGCGAGTGGGTTCGACTCCCGCCTTGATCATGTGCCAAAGTGTCCTTGGCAAGACACTGAACCCTGAAGTGCCTCTTGTCGAATGTTGGCGCCAGTGTTCGGCAGCGGAGCCACCACCAGTGTGTGAATGTGTGTGTGAATGGGTCTGTGACTGTGAAGCACTTTGGGCCCTCGAAGGAGGGTAGAAAGCGCTATACAAGTATACACCATTTACCATTTATCTGAAAAATTGTGCATATGTTGCGCTAATATACTAGATTCCTCCTATGTTGAAGCTAAACTGTTGAAGCATATATATATTCAGCCTATTATTGTTATCAGTTCTGTTATGATTTGTCCTTCAAACAAAATCTCTGTTCTTGTTTCGTATTTTGTCAAATAAATAACTCCCAAAAGTGCAACTTGTAAATACTTTCTTCTTCTTTATTATGTTATTTTTGGCATCTGCGGCTTGTGCTCCAAAGTGACTTGTTGTGTGGAAAATACGGTATTTGAGTGAGCAAGGCCACAAAACTGTCTCCGAATAGAGGACATGAAGATCAACTATAGCTGTTGGGGCTAAACTTGTTTCCTGGATGCAGAATTAGGCATTGAAATGCAAATCCAAGGCAGAGCGACTCAAGCATAAACAGGGGAAAGTGATCGCTTTATTATATCCGATATAAACTCTTCTTTGTTTTAACAGCTGCATTCCACGGAGAAAAGCTCTCATGCTTGAGTCATCTCTTTAATGAAGATGCATTGTTTATTATCTTTGGGCCAACAGCTGTCATATTGTCTCTTCCAGGAGAAAGAAAAAGAGAGTCTATTATTTTTCATTCCTGAAGAATTCAAATGCATCCTTTGCAGTGTTCATTCACAAAACAAAGACAACTTTTTTCTGGGTGATGCTTCAGAGGGTCACACTCACTAACAGAAACACAATCTCTCAGAAAAGGTGACTAATCTGCAGGCATGTGGAGGCTCTCTGGTCATGTATTCATGAAAGCCAAAGAGTGATGCAACCCCGCACCATCCTCAGCCTTCATCTCTTATCAGGCAGCTCTTTTGCAAATGGAGTAAAAAGGTTGTGGAGGAATGCATCATGGAAATGTTTGTATCTGTATTATCAGCCTTCAAAGTCATTCAGTCTTGTGAGGTTTCAAAGTACTTCTATTTTCAGAAACGTGTCTGTCTTCAGGGAAATGTGAGGAGGATGACTTCAAATCCACTGTAAATGCACTGACCAGAACATTTAAAAAATATATATTCATACACTTCATGTTTTTTCTATAATGGAAATAGACACACTTACCACTGCTGCACCTCTTTCTCCGTAACTGCAAGAGAAGGAAAGGTGGTGTTAGCTCAGATCAAGACTTGTATGTCAGTCACATTCAAAGCTTTTGAACGTGCATTTAGCCCATAGTGTTCACACTGGACAAGCAAGGAGGGACTTCCTCGTCTTTTCCTTTTTCTACTTTTTAGTAGCGCATGAACTGGCTTGGTGAGAAATGGTGAATCTTGCTTCAGGCTTTTTCTTTCACAGTTCTCCTCCAATGTATGAAAGACTTGGTATCATACAATTCTGTCCAGGCACATACTGCAATTATAAATTGACTCTTTTCACGTAACGTCACACAAAACAGTGAGTGTGCAGAGTGATTTCCGGTTAAATATTATGTCTACAGTTTAGAACAGCAAAGCTGACTGCTGAACGCTGTTTAAAGCAATTTTACATAAATAATGAAAGGTAACCTTTAATTCCTGTCAGTGAAGGTTTTCTAATTGTAACCGAAATTTGTACAAACGAATACCTGGTTGTATTTGTTTTCCCCTCTTAGACCAAATGTCAGTAGTCCTGTCTGCAGAATGCTCCACAGCTGCTTCCCCAAAATCGTATGGATGATATTAAACGAGTCAGAGATCGTTTCTCTCTGACAACCCGGTCATAGTTAGACGAAGATTACAGGTACTTCACTGAATGCTGCTTGTTTGATTATGAACGTAATTAAGATTTTCTTCTTCTAATTTATGCTAATGCTAACGCTAGCTTTCCACAACGGGGATGAGACATAGAGCTGCAGAAAATCTTTTCTGCCCAGTTAACGTTGCTTACATTTCTGTGTTCACAAAATCACTAAAAATAGAGCTAAAGTAAAACAATTTAATCATGTCTTACAATAGATAAAAACTAATAACTGTTGTGTTATTTTCTGACATAGCTCCCCTTTGCTGTTGCTCATAACCGTGTCTGATCCCTATGGGATAATAAAGGTAACAAGGATAAAAACAAGTTGAAACCATCAAAAAAATATTCCTATTAAAAGCATTCCTATTTTTACAATTAACCCCTTAAAATATCTCGAAAAACAACAAATCCTTCTTATTACACCAAAATTTAGCCTTTGGCGCTGTTAAAACATGTGCAGCCAACATGGAGCAATGTGCATCGTGGACATTGCGCCTATTACGTGTGGTCAACATGAATATACATTAGTTTTTGTGCTCGATCGTACTTAAAACACAGGTCAAGCAAAATAAAACCCGTTAGAATAAATGTGCTCAAATGAAAGGTTGATTTTTTTCAATAGAACCTCAAATGATGCAATATTTTAATTTGTATTTAGATTTGTGAACAATCTAGGAGAGTAAATGAAAATACAGTTTGGCAGGACATTCATAAAATAAAATTGTAGATTTTTCTTTTGAAATTGGTAAGGTTACCCTTTATTATTTACATAAAATTATTGTTAAACAGCGTTCAGATCTTTGTTTTCCCAGTCTAAATCCATTTACCGGAAGTTACGTATCACGTTCATGGCCCTGTCGCCATTTTGTGTGACGTCACCGTGAAAAGGGTCTATTTGGCACTTCCTTAAACGAAAAGGCAGGTGTAAATAAAATACGTCACTACTGAATCTGAGTCCATGACTGGTCAAAGTTCAACCTGGTTTAACTTCAATGGCCGTGTTTTTTGTTCTTAGAGCCCAAAAACGGTTATAGAAACTTGCGTAGCTACACATAAATGAGAGAGTTTTGAATGCGGAAGCCTGAAACGTGCAATTACATGCATTTATGTGGACCTTTTATTGAAAATGGTCACTTGAACGCAAGTAGCCAAGGGAACATAGCTTAAGAGAAAAAAGTTCTGTTGACGCAGTCTTTCACATAAGACCAAACACTGCCAAATGTTATAAAAGAACACAGGAAACAACTGACTTCTGTAATTCAAAGGGCAGAAATAAGCATTCCTGCTTGTTAGGGTTTTAGTGGAAAAGTGGGAGTTAACCTCTGGAAGCCACTGAGCTGAAAGAATGAAGGTCAGCCACCGATTTAAGAAAAAGGACAATTTGACACAGCATGGTGTGTTATCATGCACTCACACCAGTGGCTTTCCTAGAGCCCTTTGCTTTCTATGACCTAGCTAAAGCGGTTTTCAGCCTTCTGGTCCCCGGAGTTACAAATAATAATAAAAAAAAATCTTAAAAATCAATATTTTCCTATGAAGTCCAGAGAAAGACTTTCTGGGGTCCAAATGTTCCCTTTGCTGAAGCTTTAGAGGAGACTTTGTCTACTGCCATTTGTCCAAGACATGGCACAAAGCAAAGCTTAAAACTACAAACAAAGCATGCTGGTTAAAAGCTAATTTCATTGATTGTAAAGTTTAACCTCAAGCGACACATCTGTATGACCAAAACAGGTTGTCTACAGATTAACAGAAGTTAAACTTAAGACTTTTTAGGACACTTTGACATCTAATTTAAGACTGTATGTACAAAGAAAATGAACATCATGTCTAGTTTATGAAACATACAGATTTCTAAGGCTTTATTTTAGCTCTGATACATTTAAAACCTTTTTTAAAGGATCTGCATTCACCCTGAAAAAAAAACATACTGAATGACAAAAAGAGTGAGGAAATGAGAGTCCAGACAAGCACTTAGCACGAATAATATACGATCATATAGACAGAACATGATGTAGTTTATTTTGATAGGAGGTTTACAGAGCACCATCCCTAATGAGCTGAATCATACAGAAGCTGTAGATAAGCAGGCTAGGTCAGACTGCTTTTGCATGCGTGTATCTCCATCTTAATTTGTTCTGCTCAGCGTTTCACCAAGAATTCCCATCATGTGACCTCCTCCTGAGCAATAAACGTCAGGTCAATCTCACAACTGTCAGTGAAGCCAAGCTACCATTAAATTGGCCTGAAAAGTCAATGCAGCCAAAAGTAGAGACAATTTACCAAGGCCACGATTCAATAATAAAAAAAAAAAAATAGCCTTACATAACTCAGGCAGAGGCAATAATACAATCAGCCAATTACAGGGTCCACTCTGCCGCGTTGGCCCTGCAGGGTCTGCTTGAACACATTCAGCTTGTGACTCTGTCACAAGAAGTGCCATTGCATCTTTGACGACTAACAAAATTCTCATGTATTGCATGGGCTTGCCCTGCATCCCCCACGGGAGTTTTCACAGGACTGCTGGTCTGTGCATGCGAAGCCAATGCAGTCAGTTTAGAAGCGAGATGAGAAGCACTGTTAAATAAAAGAAATATCAGGTTTTCCTAAGAACAGTGAGTCTCCAAGTCATAACCTTAAGAAAAAAAAAACCTAATTTTCATTTTTTTAAGAGTTCATAAGCTAAAAATAAAGCAAAGGACCCATATTGTGGTGCTATTTTTGGTTGTCTGTCAACACTGTTTAATTCAACAACCACCATGCTCCTTCTACCACTGGAGGAAAAAGATATAGGTTTAGAGAAATTTAAGTCCCCAATCTGTCAAGAACCAAAAGAAAGCAGTGACTAAAAAGGCAGAAAAGGCTTCTCGTGGGAGAGCAAGAGAAAGACGCAATAGGATGAAAGATGGCAGAAAAGACAAGACTCTGAAGTCAGGCAGCAGCATCACACTGGGAGAGAATATAGGAGTCCCTCTCAGAGATGTGAACCCAATAAGATTTTAATTACACTATTCCAGTGCCTGCTCCAGAAGGGCAAATTAGGGGGAAAAGCGAGGGGGGCCAGGGTGAAAGGGAGAAAAAGAATGAGATGGACGGCAGAAAGCAGACCAGCCCAGCGTGATGCCTAATCTTCCTCCACTGCAATTTCCTGCTACAACAACCTTACTTGCTTCTGGTGAAGACAGACCCCCCCCCAACATAAATAACACTGTTATTAAGCAACCAGAGGATGTCTTCTCCCACCCACACCTGCACACTGTGTTGCTCAAGTAATAATAATAATAACGGTGCTGCAGAAAGAACACACACATGATTGAAATAGTCCTGCGAGCTAGATTGTAATATCTGTGAATGAGTTTCCTCATATGTGTTGAAAACTAAAAGGAAAGTTTGTTTTTGTTACAATTGGAGCTGCAGTGTCTGAAATTTGAGCTCAATTTAGACTTGTAGTATTTGTGTCACTGTGTATCATGTGGGAAAGTCATTTATAATTGATGCAGGTAAAGCAGAGTAGAATTTAATTTACATTTAAAAATCCACTCTGATGAAAATTGTTTTTTTGGTGTTCTTGTGGCGTTTTTCTCACAATGAAAGACATAAATAAAGAACATTTGGTCTAACATTGCATTTCTGAGTATTTCTTTTTTTTAATTGTTGTGAATCAGGAACAAACGCAAACATGTTGTTGGAAAAAGCTCTTAAGTGTGGCGTAAAAACTACTATGGCAAGCCACAATTCTGATGCATCAACTTATAGACGACTAGATCCCTTTGAGTTTTTTGTTATCCGAATTTGACTCAAAACTGTACGGCTGGATAGCGCCGATATTGCTCGCTATTTTTGCTGCACTGATAATGTTCATCATTGTGAGAGGCAGAAAGATGGATGATGGGAAATGGGGGCAGGCTTACTCAGTCCCACCCACAACTCAGAGGCAAATTTCTAATGAATTTCTGCCACTCTGCAGAAACTATGTCCTAGAAAACTACAGCTTTTTTAATTTTTATTTTCCTAAAAATTAAAACTAGACGACCACTGTGAATGCTTTTAAAATAGATCAAAAGATGACTGGAGTGGGACTTTAATGCTCTCCACACTACACAGAGAATTAATAAATATGAAGAAGATCTATATGTCGACGCTTTTAGCTTGATTCAAAAACTAAGTTTCCACCCATCACATCCTGTTTCTGTATTATTTCTATCAATCACAAAGAAAAGCTAAATCGTGCTGTCAGTACTCACAGTAAGTTTTTCTTGTCAGTTCCTCCACCACCTCTGGCTTGAGCTTGCTGTTCGATTTCCCCATGATGCTCCTCCAAATTCACCTTGGCAAGCAGGCACCTGTTACTTCCTCCTTTCCAGTGTTCTCCTCTGCCAAACACATATACAGCAAAGGTGGGACGCTTTAGCCTCAGCGGCACTGATCAAGCAAAGGAAAAAAAGACAACCAGACTTTTAATGTTCGTTTTGAAGGAGTTGAGCATAAAAAAAGAGGAGAAACACCCATTCAAGAGGCACGGGTCCTATCCTTCTAGTAGTTTCAGTGTAGCGGCAGTCATGATCTGCTCAGTCATCGGTCCCCGCTTTCCGAAACAGATGCATCAAACCCCAGGGGCTCTGTGAAGCAGGGCCAGCAGGTTGTTGGATTTATGTAAGCGTTGCCAAGAGCCTATGTGTCCGCCTCATTTCTCCACAGCAGTCCGTGGGCGAAGAGTGGCGTTCAGATGCGTTGCTACCTTCGTCCTTGGATACAAGAGTCACTTAAAGGCTGGGTAAAGCACGATTACTCCCTCACAGTCATTCTTCACTCTCCTAGCCCCCTCCCACTTCTCCCTTCCCCATCGCTATCTCTACTGCTCCGGGTAAGTTACTGAAGAACAGAACCCTCCCTCTTGACAGCTGTGATAAGGTCTGTACACTAGAACACAATGGACAGAACCTTAAAAAAGTCTCCCCCTACCTGGAGTTCTGCACTTATTCAACTGTAATTCATGAAATCTGAATTCATGCAAAAATGTGTCAGTTACCCTTTACAAATGCCAAACAAATCATCACACTAGGGGTGAAACAATTCATTTTAACGACCCGATTCATAAAATAGTGATTCAAGATTCAATTCAGTCGATCTGATTCACTGACCTAAAATTGATCTAGGACATCTTTAGCCAAAAATTCAACCAGTGTGACTCAGAGACAAATATCTGGTACTGAAGAGTCCAAGTGAAGTTTCCAAGATTCCTTGTTTTTCTTGCAAGATAATCAAGTGTAAATGAAATATATCTTCAAACAAACAAGTAAACAAGAATTAACAGCAAATCCATTCACATTTTACTTTCATAAACTTCATCCCATTGTTGTTTTTTTACGTCAAAATTATACAGATGGAACATTACTAGAACATACCACACTGTATGGTCACACGTTTTTGCAAATTCAAATTGTTTTAGACTATAATGATCACTTTGGTCCAAACAGTATTTTCCAAGATTGACATAACCAATTGATTTCAGTTTAATTTTATTGATCAATTTGATGAACAACCTGCCTCAGACAGATTGATTTGGTTGGATTGTAGGACTATAAATCAGTTCATCAATAATAACCGTTACACCCCTAAGAGTTGCTCCTAAAATAAACAAATGTCAACAAAGTTTACTACTTGAGGAGTGACAGTTTTCCTCTCCTCCTACATTCTGACTCATAGGTCTCTTCTGGCCTCACGACAGCATGTTCTTCTCCGTCACAGTGGACCATGGGAGATAGGGGTAATGGATTTTCTGTGTAACCATGGCTGGCCTTGTGTTGGAATGAACCGCAGCAGCTAACTGAGGAGCGGGACAGGAACCGGTGTGTGCGCTGTAGTAGGCAGGCACCTTCAGAGTAAACATCTGCTCTCTGTGTCCGCAGCATGGGGGGTCCTTCTGGGGGACTCCCTGCTGGAAATCACCATCTTCTGTTTGCTGAAGTCTTCAGGGTTTGACCAAGTTACTGTGAGACAAAGACAAAAATGTCATGTTTCAATGAAAGAAAATCAAAGAGACAAAAAAGTCTGTACAGTACTGCTTTAAATGAGCTGTAATATAAGTAAACTGAGTCAACTAAACGGTTGCAATAACATGTTTAGTACATTCATTAAGTAAATAATACACATTTAACAAGTAGAAAGAAATGTAAAGAGTCATGGCAGCAGCAGGTGTGATGTTGCCCGGCAGTGCCATAGCAACGCAGGTAATGGCTCCAGGACAACGGCGACAATGCGAGGAGCTCCATAGCCATTGTTTACTCGTAAGGTTAAGTACCCACGCGGGCATATGTATCGGAGAACATAAATGGAATGAATTAACGGCGCTCTCGTGGTGTTGTTACCTGAGGCAGAGGAGCTCAAAGGCGCCGTCCAGAGAAAACGTGTCCGGCAGCGGAGAGCCGCGGTCCTACCCTGTCTGCTTCCGCCGAGTTCCGGCCGCTGCTCGCTCCGACGCCGCGCCGTCTGGGAGTGACGCTGCCCGACAGAGTCAGCTCACAAGCGGAGACGCTGACGCGGCGGTACCGATGTCCACACACTGACTTTCTGTGTTCCCTCACTGCTGTTTGTCACGCTGTGAAAGACCTCATTTACAACCGTAAACTCCGTAAAGGAAGAGCAGTACGTCTCTATTCAAGTTTTTTTTTGTTGTTTTTTTCTAACGGGAGGAGGGACTATATGGCACCAAGAAGTTTAGTATTAAAAAAAAAAAAAAACCCACAATAAAAAGAAAAAAAGATCTGTAGTTTTCTAGTCTGCCTAGAAAATGACATTAAAAAATGTTCCCCTAAAGTTTATGCAATATTTTTGTGAAAATAAATTAGCACTTTGTTGGCACAAATTAGCATTTTGTGTTTAAAAAAACATTTTGTGCACACAAATAGGCATTTCGTTTTCACAAATTAGCATTTTAAGCACACAACTTTCTAGGCAGTGCATTACATTTTATTTGCATAAATGAGCATGTTGAGCACACAAATGAGCAATTTCAGCATAACTTGTATTTTACAAGCACAAATTAGCATTTTTGAGCACAAATTAGCATTTTGAGCACAAATTAGCATTTTTAGCGCACAACTTTGTGTTTTGTAGACACAAATTGGCATTTTCTGTGTACAAATTGGGATTTTGAGCACAAATTAGCATTTTGTGTGAACAAACAAGTATTTTCAGAATACAAATTAGCATTTTGTGCACACACATTAGCATTTTGTGTAAATACATTAGCATTTTGCACATACACATTAGCATTTGGTTTGAACAAATTAGAATCTGAGCACAACTTTGTGTCTTGCAAGCACAAATTAGCATTCTTTTTTTTTTTTTTTTTTGCCACTAATTAGCCTTTTGAGCACAAAGTTTATCATTTTTATTCCAAGCACACAACTTCGGATTTTCCAGTCACAAATTGGCATTTTGTGTGCACAAATTTGCATTTTAAAGGCACAAATCAGACGTTAGAGGGGACATTTTCATATTTCGTGGGCACACATAAGAATTTTGTGTAAACAAATTCATATTTGGCATGCTAAAATTAGCATTTTGTGTGCATACATTTACATTTTGCACACAAATTTGTATTTTATGGGCACAATTTACCATTTTGTGGGTACAAATCTGAATTTATATCTTGTAGGTAACATTTACTATTAGGACACCGATTTGTATTCTGGTACATAAATTAGCATTTTGTGTGCACATGTTTACATTTTGTGGGCCCAAATTTGTTTTTTATGGACACAAATGAGAATTTGTTGGCCTAAATTTATCTTTTTGTTTACACAGATTTGTGTTTTACAGGTGGGAATTACTATTTTGGTAATGCAAGTCAGAATTTGGTGTGCACAGATTCATAGTTTGTTGGTATGAATTTGGATTTTGTGCACACAAATTTGTATTTCGGTACACAAATTAGCATTTTATGCATACAAATTAGCATTATGTGCAAACAAAATAGTATTTTGTGGCCACAAATTATTACCAGATATTGAAATACATATCTGTGTGCACAAAATGCATGCTTGTGCCTTCTATGCTATTTTTTGCCACAAAATACTTATTTATTCCCACAAAATATTCATTTGTGACAGTAATTTAAAAATTTGAAGGAACTTTTTTGAATGTCCAGGGCTTTGAAGGACACCATTACTAAAATGGGGAAAGTAAGCATTTAAGATTTTTGGCTGCATCTCTTCAACAAGATGACAGCTATTTCATCTTAAAATTATCTGGTGTTCATTCACATTTTCTTTATCAGTTATATTTTATATTATTTCTGACTATTCTATCTTGAAGTAGCTTTAGTAGTCTCTGGTATCTTTTTTTCACACCTTAACCTTCAATTACAAACATTTGTAGCTTCAATGAAACAAGTTACATCATTCTTATTCTGAATTTTTCACCCCTTATTTATCATGCATTCATGTTGATGAATCCATTTTCTGAGATTGTGAGTCTTGCTCCAGTTTAAGTTCTGCTGCAAGCTGCTCTTCAGAGCTGCATCCCTTCACAATAAAAGATTCCCTTTTGCATCTACAAACATCATGCTGATGATTTTATGAGTAGTTTTCTTCATTAGCCCTCTAGTGCTGCTGATGTGTGAAATGCAACTCCTCCTGAGAGACAATTTGCCAAATTACTTCACATTCGTTACTGATTTTGTCAAAAGCAGAGGAGAACATGGGTTTGAAAGATGAGCGTTCGCTTGTCTTCGCATGTATCAGCTGCTTATTAGGCTGCATAAATTATGCAATCAAATAAATAAATATATATTTTTTATTTGAGTTGTTTTTCATTAACGCTTGAATCTAAAGCTTGTTGTCAGCTCTTTTCAAGTGCAGCCCATTTAAATTCTACTCTTATCACCAGCATGTAAACAAGAATCTTAACTCAGTATATTTGTCTGTAAACAGCAGCTGGAGCATCACTCTGTAGCCTGTGGCATGGACAGTTTCACATTCTGTGCCATTTCGGCAATTCAGCTCTACAAGCATGCTTAAAAAAACTAAGCCAGGCTTCAAGTAGAAGAAAAACAACGTAAAGAAGATTATTTATTTATTTATTTATTTGACTGTTGCAAACTGAAACTGCATATTTAAATACATGTTTTTTTTTCTACATGCAAAGAATATCAACATAAAACATTTTCTCCCTGCCAGTTTATTAGACCTTAATTTCAAACTTCCATTTGCATAAACACCATTGTGTTTTGCGCTAAGGATGTGGGCGTTTTCACTGGAAAGCAAACGCATTAAAGCTGCTNNTTTTTTTTTTTTTTTTTTTTTTTAAATTGCAATTACCTCAGGGCACAATTTACATTCCTTTTTGTTTACGGCTGTGTCACTGATAGAAGGCGCAGGAGAACATGCAGCACATTTGAAGGCTTCCCACACATATTTATCAGAGAAACACTGCTAAATGAGGCCCACACATCCAGACACATGTCAGTGCAGCATGGGACTCCTACCCTTCATTTTAGGTAGCTGATCATCATTTACATTCAGAACAGAGCAAAACCTACAGCAGAATCCTCTGAAGCGACAAAGAAAATCTACTAAAACATGCAAAAAAATGCTTATTTTCAAGAGGGATTCTGCACAGTAGCTGTGTCGTGGTCACAATTCACAAATGATCTGCATTAGAGTATCATTAAATGCTCCTGCAATGTCTGTCACTGCTGTGATTTGCCGCTCTAAAACAGGTTTACAATCTGGAGAGGCTGAAAGGTGATCATCACCATGGCTGACAATATGGGGTCGCCACATTATTTGTCTTCATTTGCAGAGGGAAAAAAAGTCATCCAGGAAGGCAGGAAGGGCTTTATCAGCAGCCGTGAATATGGGTTTACAGATGTCGTTAAATGACAACTTATAGAGTGAGATAAACAAACACAATAATGACCGAGAGAGACGTGCGCCTAAAATAGATGGTGCTATTTTTACACGGCTGTACGTTCGAGTCAACATCTGGTCCATCACTTTGGCAGCTTTATAAATAGCCACATGCCTACCTTTGCATGCAGCTTCAGTGACATGAAAGGAGCTCTAGCTTTATTGAAGACATTCTGTTGAACTTGTGGTGCACTTTTAATAATAATTGATCAGTTTTTTGTATGACAATACTTCAGATTGTAACAGGTGGACAGAATGGCAAAAAGAGGATCCTATAATTTACAAACTGAATCCATTTTACATAAGTGGATCTCTAATAATTGCCAAGCCTTGCAGCAAAAATTAAATTCAGGGAAAAAAAAGGTGTGAGTCAAAAAACTTTTCCGCCTGCAACCCGTATAAATCATTTTCAAGGATGTCATAGCGAGTATCAAAACGTTTTTTTCCCCGCCTTTTCCAAAACTGCAGCCAAAGGATATTTTCCCGAGGCGTAATCTGCCGTGCCCACTCGAGTATCCCATATGGCTAGTTATATATAATTTAGGACATCATAAATATACAATAGCTGCCCTCCTCTGAGCTAACAGACGTGGGGATCAGCATCCAACAACACTTATTCCGGTCTGTTGTGCTCGTTAAATCCAGCATGGCTATGAGGCTTTGCTGCCGTGTAATGCCTCTAACAACAAGTTGTTAATTCAGACTGACAATGGGCAGATATCTGGCAGACCAAGACCAGATGAAACTGGAGTCCTAGAGACATGGAGAAAAAGTGTATCCCTCAGGGAAGGATGGGGAAAAGGGGCAGAGAAGATGGTGAAGGAACTTCAAATGTACATTTTTTTTATTTAAATAAGACAAATAGGTATTTTAATAATTTAAATTGATTTACAGAGAGAATAAATATTAAATTGGATGCACCTCTGTAAAGATTTAGAACATTTTTTGAGTGTGACTTAATTAAGCTGACAGAATACAAGATCTTTGTAAAATTCATAGTAATGAGGTGTTGTCTTTTTTTCAAATTTTCTTTCCTTTTTTCTTTTTTTTAAATTTATTTTTATTTTTTACACTTATCAATTGTGTATCAATATTTTTCAATGTGTAACTTACTTTTATTTAACAACAATTTATTTTTTAATTTCCTGTTTTTAGAGACCAAATTTTGCAATTTGCATGCATTTTTGTGCATAATTATTATTATTTTTGTTTAGTTTTACAATGAAAAATAGTTGTTTTAGTGCATGAGAGTTTCATGGACCAGGGATCACTTTTTGATCGTCATTGTACCAGTGACAATGACAATAAAGATCTAAATCCAAATGTTGATATATTATAGTAATATCTGGTCATTTCTACTTTCAGTAGTATCCTTGCCCATAAAGCTCTTCATGATTTCTTTTTCACCTGTAATGAGAATAAGAAGACTTTTTCTCATACATTTTTGGGGGAAAAGTACACTTGTTTTATTAACTTCAATAGGTTATCTCTAATATTTATTATCTTCAATGGGTAATTGCTTTGTGTTGAAATTGAGAGGAACATGTCTGCCCTCTAATGGCTAAAATAGGTAACAACACATCAATATTTTTCTGGTAAAAATTTTTCTGACTTTGATTTCAACATTATTTTAAAAACAAGAAGATTTTTTTAGATCAGATATTGTATTAATTTGTGAAATATTAAAAAAAAAGTTTTATTTTAATTTTTTTGTAGTCGAGCTGTGATGTAAAGCAAGAAATTTCAAATATTAGTCATTTCACAGGCAAAAGAGGTCAACCAATGAGTGTTGTGTTTTCAGTCCACACTCAGGCTAATGTCACGTGACGCACATCAACTTTACCCTCCCCTTTTGTTTGCTTAAACACATGTTACTCATACCCCCCTGTGCTGGGCTCTGTCCTGTGTGAGCAGGTTAGGATTATATATATTATATATACAAAACGGATTCAGAGCAGCCATGGTTTTGATGGCTCCTCTGTGTGTTCTGCTGCTGTGGCCTGGCTTCAACGCTCTAAGGACAACTCTACTAGACAAGGTAGGAGGAAGCTTAAAGGGAAAGATGAGGTCTGGGACAGGGGAGGCTGCCGCTTGGCTAACAAAGTGCACTGAACTCTTCAACTGTAAACTGACATCAAGAAAAACTGTATAATAGGATATTTCCTTATTATTTGCAGGTAATCTAAATGTAGTACTTCACTTAACCTTTTGAAGTCACTTTAAGTAGTTATAGTGAATAAAACTTTTTTTTTTTTATTATTTTATTTGATTTTTTTATTTTTTGGTAAGTGATTCTACTTTTTTCTAAATGTTTATAAATGCTCTCACTACTCCTGACTTTACTTTTTGCAATTACCCGTCAAAAGTCCCTGAACTCACTGGTAACAATTACACCGGCTGTTTACAATGATGCAGGAATGTTTGATCTTTTGCAATAAAAAATAAAACCTATTTGATCTCAATCTTTTAGAAATTTGCAAGTTAGAAAAATGACTAAATTTAGAACTCAAAATTTAGTTTTTTTATGGTCAGTTCCTGGTTCATTGTAAAATTATTGTGTAATATAATGAAAAATGTGTGTAAAAAAGAAGCTGGGGTTGTACTGTACAGATGGATATCAGGCATTGCCACAAAACACTTTCAAAGTTAAACCAATAAAGCAAATTGTAAAGTAGAAAAAAAAATAAAAGAGGCCAGAGACTAATAAAAATTAACGTTTTTTGCGTTTCTCTTGTCAGCCCCAACTGTCTGTAGCCTTTTGAAAATTAGTAGGTATTTCATTGTGTTAATTGATTGCTGTAACTTAGGAAGATTTCACTTCTTTATTTGTCATGTTAAATATTTTTTTGGGGTATTTGAAAATAGATGGAATAAATTGAGGTTCAGTTAAAACTAAAAAGCTAAGAGAAAAAACGAGATTATGGCTTCAAAATAACAAAACTTAAATACTTACGCAGCACTTTTCTAAGTAAGTAAGTCACTGATTGTGGCAAAAGTGCCACGGAAGGCACCAGAACGACCTCCGGGAGTAATGTGGGGTCACCTAAGTACACAGGAACTGAACCTGCAACCTTCAGACCTGAGGTCTTCTTCTGGAGGAATTTTGAGTTGCAGTTGACAAACAAATAATAATTGCAGAATTTAAAGGTAAAATATTAAGAAGGAAAAAAAACAGCTGAAACAGCAGTTTGAATATCGTAGTATTTTTGACAGAAAAAGCTACTTTATCACTATAACCTAATTTTAATTCTAACTATGGGAGTTTCACCTATAATAGAATATCATATTAAATATTTAAGATACAAGTGGACACTTTGGACACCACTTGCTGTTATATAGTGTTCTTTTTCTTTCAGAAACCTGTTATTCTTTCCAGCAATCACAAACATCTTTCCAGTTCTGCTGCTGAAATATCAGGTACATGCATCCAGAAAATAGAGACGCGTTTCTGTGTTTGTTTTTTATTATTTTTCTTAAGTATGTTCACACATTAGGGCTTGTAAGGTGTTAACATTTCCTAATGTGTGTTTATGTGTTTTTTTTTTCTCTCACAGGGGGTGTCCGTCTGCATCGCTCGGCTGTGATGCCTGATATCACACATCTGGAGCTTTTGGTAGTGGTAGGGCCCGACGTCCAGCAGTTCCACAAGCAAGATACAGAGAGATACATCCTCACCAACCTTAATATTGTACGTCTGAGCACGTTTTTCTACACAGTATTAAAAGTCCAGAGATTCTGTTAAAAAGAGAAGAATTTCCTTAGATGTGCAACTCAAGAAAGCAAATTTCCTCAAGTGTAGTTACTCTAGTGGTCTTCAACATTTAAAGAGACTTTCGGGTTGATTTCTCACCGACAACAACCCAAATTCTTACTTCATCCTTTAGAAAAATAAAACACAAATTTGCATTTATGTTATTATCACGATCATGAAAAATATAAATACACTATTTTTTTGCATGAACAAACAGAAACATTGAGATATTTTTTTTCCATGATACGAAATAATGAATAACTTTTGACAGAGGTTCATATGACTGCATTTCAAATGAAAAGACCCCCCATATCAGATAAGATCTTCTCAAAGCAGCAAATGGTAGTAGGTAGTGTAATGTCTGCAGTAATTTATTTATTTTATTGTTGATGGTGCATCTCAGCCATAAACTTATAAATCTAACAAACTAATTTTAAATCTGAGTTAATTAATTGACCCTGACTGCATTTTTTGGACCATGTGACACATTTTGAATTTTGCTTAATAATAGACAGTCCCCCTTAAAATCTGGTGTGTCAGTATGAATTCTGGCTGAGCTTATTGACCTTAAATTGATTTTCTGTGGAACATGAGGCTCAAAAATCTCTCAACATGTATGATTTTGGTAAACCACAAAGTCCTTCTGCATGATGAATTGTGGGTACTGTAGTCAGGAGCCTGATTGTTTTGTTTCACAGTCTTTTTAAGGTTAAAACTATTTTGTGATTCTTCAATCAGAGATCCATGAATGAGAGGTCATGTGGCTCCGGAGCCACAGGTAGCAGACCTCAGTCAAAAGTGTAATAAACTAAGTTTTTATTTGCGTTTTCTGACAGGCCTCTGAGCTGTTGAGGGATATCACTCTAGGTGCTAACATGAGGGTCCATCTGGTCCGCATGATCATCCTGTCAGAGCCAGAAGTGAGTCGAGAGCTTTATTTTGACTAAAAATGATTCTTTCCGAAAACAACTGTCTCTAACTTTGTTCATTCTATGGTTTCTTACTCCACGTGACATTTCTGGGCTTCATCTTCCAGCCTGAGATCCAAATGTCCAACAACATCACCTCCTCTCTCAAAAGTGTTTGTGATTGGGGCAGGAGGATCAACCCTTCCAACGACACGGACCCCCTACACGCTGATCTCCTCCTCTACATCACAAGGTATGATGGTTCCATGTGTGCGACGGTTCTGCAAGTTGACCTGTTGTGCTGTGTGTACACACAAACCGGGTAATGCTTTAATACAGGTATGATCTGGTGTTGCCCAATGGGAATAAGCAGGTCAGAGGAGTGGCACAGCTGGGGGGAGCCTGCTCCAGTGAGTGGAGCTGTGTGATCACAGAGGACACAGGCTTTGATCTGGGGATCACCATTGCTCACGAACTTGGCCACAGGTAAAAGACAGACTTCATCTGTGCATTATGTCTTTTATTATAGTCATTAAAGCAAGCATGCCCTTTAAATAATGATTTAATTTGTGGGTCTGGAGTTTTAAAGTACTTTTCTAATCATTTTGAGGGAACGTAATGTGGTTCAAATTATAGGGTAGGGTTCTAGTGCTGCACTTTCCCATAGATCCAGTTCACATCAAGACTAAAACCAGGACAGAATGTGCAAACAGGAGTTCATCCTTTCCTTGTCTTGTTTTATGTTTAAATATAATATTTTTACATTTATTTATCAAACATTAAAACTTATAATAGATTTTTTAAAAGTAATTTGAAAGTAAACACTTTTTCATGTTATCTATTCAGGACATACAGTGAAGATTTTTTGATGAGTTGATGAAAGATAACTAAGATAACTATTGACTTTAACCCTAAATAACCATTTATGTCATATTTGATACACACATTTCTGAGATCCCTATCTCAGAAGCATGATCCAAACTCTCCTTACAGGCCAACTCCAATGAAGATTTTGTTTTTAACATGTTCTTGTCGCATTTTCTTATTAAGGAGAATTTTACTGTATGTAAGGAGGTGAATTTCTACACCAGTTTTTAATGCATTTTTTTAGGTTTAGGGTGTTATGAGATAGTGTGTTTTTAATTTTTTGTTAGAATTTTGTTTTCTTTAGGGATATTTCTGCCTCCTGATCTAGTGAATAAAGTATATGGTTTTAAAACTTGAACCCTGACTCAAAATTTAAAATCTCTCATCAGATATTCACATATAAAATTGTACCTTTGAAGTTTTAAGTTGAAATAATATTTTCTTAAGTTAGGTATTCTTTTTATATATAGGCCTATTTTAAAAATATGTTTCTTTCCACTCAGTTTTGGAATTAACCACGACGGCGTGGGAAACACCTGCAGCAGGAGCGGATTCATGATGGCCTCCGATGGGGGCTACAACAGCGTTGATTTGACCTGGTCGGCGTGCAGCAGACGGCAGTTCCTCACGTTTTTCAGGTGTTCACAGCAGCTGTGCATGAAAATGCTTTACAACAACAATCATCAACACCAAATTCCCTTCACAATATTGCATCTTGCTTTTAATTTCCTGTTAAATCTCAAAGATTGAACTGTTGGTGGGTTATGAAGTATGACTTGATTGATTTGTCACTTGAATTGTTTTTTTTAGTGAAGGGAAAGCAGAATGTGTGAAAGACGTCCCTGCAATGGAGGGCTCCCTGCAGGACTGGAAGCCTGGCTTGTACTACGGCGTCGATGACCAGTGCCGGATAGCTTTCGGCAGCTCTGCCAGAGCCTGCTCGTTCACTAATCCTGACCTGGTATGCCACCTGGTATATTAGAGTGATGACACATTTAAAAACACAAGTATGTGTACGTTTCATTGGCACATTTAGGTTGATAAATATGTTTTTGTTCCCCGTCAGCCAGCTTGTCGAGTTCTGTCCTGCCACGTGAACCCTGATGACGACAGTTCCTGCAAACGCCTCCTGGTTCCTCTGCTGGATGGAACAGAGTGTGCTCCTAATCAGGTACTGCTGCTTGTATGGTTAGTGAGTCATTTCAGAGCAGATATTATAGCAGAGATGTGTCACTGACATGTACACTGCAACTCCTCTTGTAGTGGTGTCTGAAGGGGCGCTGTGTGTCCCCGGAGGATCTGGGCTCCTCTGCTGTGGTGCACGGATCCTGGTCCAGCTGGACCGAGTTCTCTTCCTGTTCCCGGACTTGCGGTGGGGGGGTCACTCTGCGGACACGGCAGTGCAACAACCCAAGGTGACAAACGTCCTGGAAGATCAAAAAATGACAATTTTTTTTTTTGCTTCGTTTGTTTAAAAAGGCTTCTCATTTTCAGACCTGCGTTTGGAGGAGCTGTTTGTGAAGGTCCAAACATTCAGGCTGAACTTTGTAACCAACAGGCAAGTTCCTACAGGTTATGTTTACAGGAGGCCTCTAAATGCAGCACAGGTCAATGCAGTCGATTTTTCTAATGTAAAGAATTAGACAAGGTTTAAAGGTTCATAAGGAGCCCAAAATTAAGGTTTTCATATGTATTCTTGTATCAATGCACAGTAAAGTATATGTTTTGTCCCACTGACCTAATTATATAATCTGTATTTTTCTGGATCTCAACATTTTTTTTATTTCAACCTTTAGTTCATTTGCAGCATAAACTTCCATTATGTGCTGGTCTCATTCCCAGCCAATGTTCTTGTATTTATGAAAGAGAACATGATTTATGATATACAGTAAATGTCAATAATGACAGAAAATAATAGTTAAAGGAAATGCAAGTCAAATTGCACAATTTTATAAACATGTTGGACATATGATAAAGATAAATTAAAAACACTCTTAAAAAGGCTTTTTACCCTTCATTGGTACAACATTGTTTTTCATTGTACAGATAAACTCGGGGGGTGGGCTACATTGACTTTCAAAAGAATTCTTTAGCCCCAGGAGCGAAGAGAAGTTGATAAAATTCTAGAAACTTTGACACTTTAGCCTTTCAAGAACAATGGTAAACATCACCTTTTAAGAAAGGCATTAATTAGCAACTTACATATGGAGGAGGGGGTGCACAGTGGGGTAGTGGTGAGCACTCTCATCTCATAGCAAGTAGGTCATGGTTTGAATCCTAGCTGTTCTTTATGTCTGAAGTTTACATGTTCTCCTCATGCATGTGTGGGTTTAAACTGTCTAAAAACATGCCTCAAAGCAGGGCTGTCCAAAATTTTTGTAAAGAGGGGTCAGCCTGCATTATTTGAACCCTTATAATAACAGAAATTGCAAATAAAGAATTTAATAACATATTTTTTAATGACATACTTTTTATTTACAACAAAAATAAAACTAAATACACAAAATTACTGTGAATTTCTGATTTGAAGACCAGAAATAAAATGAAAATAAAGTCTGTTTTTCACTATTAAATGCTCACTGTAAATGTCTTAATGTGAATCTTGTTAACAGGAAAAAAAAACTTATAGTTATCTTATTTTAATAACAGAAACAAGTAAAGTTATTTTTTATTGTTTGGCCCTTAAGGCTCTGAAGGTCAAGTACAGGTTGAGCCACCTAATGTCAACTTCTCATTATGTAATGTAATCATAATCAAGAGATAGTTCGCACACTTTTTAGAAAGTTCTGAGGGCCACATGTTATGGATTGTTATAACTGGAGTCCACAGGCCTCATTTAGGCCAGACTTTGGACATGCATGTCTTATAGGTTAGTTTTTTTTAAATCTCCCTAGATGTAAATGTAGCGGTCTGCAACAGACTGGAGACCTGTCCAGGACTGAATAGGGGCGAGGATAGGCTCCAGCATGGAGGTTTGATAAGAAAAGATAAATGGACATATGGAAGAACTTTTTAAAAAAATTTTGATTGTGATTTTATTCTCAGTTTTAAGCATTAAAAAGTAAAAGCTCAAAAATGTGAAAATGACCCAAAAAAACAATAATAAATCCATAGTATGTAGAGTTCTGCTGAGAAGAGAAGAGTTGTTGAGACTTTTATTTTATGTTAATTTATTGAAAAAGTCAAAATTGTGAAATTTTATGTTTTGGCAAAATGTTTAGCAAATACGTATACATTAACTGTTAATTAAATTGATTTTCTATATTTTCTATCATTATTTAATGCTACTGACTAAAAAAAATATTTTCTAGCATATATTCCTGTAAGCTCGTGTTAAAGTCTCAAAGTATATAATATTGAACAACAGCAATTTATGATCTATAACCTCTATACCGTGTGATAAACAGATAAAGCCTAAATTTATGTCGATGCTGGTCTGTTGGGCTTCACTCCTCAACTGCTTTAATAGGATCCCAAGTTTCAGATCTTGTAGACGCAGTGAGAGGACAAGACAAACCAGAGAGCGCTCAGGATGTCTCCCTGACAACTTCCACAGCTCACTTTAAAAGGCTCCGGCTTGTCAGTAGTAGCTGTGAGGCATGGATGGAGATAAAGGATGTGTCAAATTCAATCTTTTCTTTGAATGAGAGGATCCCATGTGTTCTGTCAAGTGAGAAAAAGAAAAGTAGTGGATAAAAATCAAGTTGATAAAAGCAGATTCTTTATAAATCCGGTTTATTTTGTTTCAGTCAAATATTAAATAGTCTGTGTTTAACATGCAGATATGTATATTTTAAACAGAGAAGTTGCTAAAACTTGTGTTGCTCTGATGTTCTTGAATATGTTGTTTCTTTTTTGCTGATAGTTAATTACTTTTTTCAGACAACGGATGTGATTCTTTGTCGAGCTTTATTAGCTTTTAATTATTAGAGAACCAAAAGTAAAATAGCATGATTTTTTTTTCTTTTCAAACACTTTTAAAGGATCTATAAATGTGTAAAAGTCTAAATTGTCCTTAATTTAGACTTTTACACATTTTTTTGTTTATTTTTATTTTTTGTGATTTTTACCTTTTGTAAGCCACGGGGATTTTGATGACACCTCTTGTACATGTCAGCTAAACACTGAAAATCATTTTTAGAACATGGTCACGTTTTTATAATATTTTTGGTTAAAAGTTACCAAAGATATAAGGAATAAACCTTATTTTTTTTACCAAAAACTTTGCATATTAATGTGCTCTTGTAACATTTGTCTTGTAATATAGGCCATATGTAAAATACTTTTAGATTAAAACTGCATTTTTGAGTATTTCTTTATGGGTCAGGAGCAGATTAAAATCTGCAGTTTGAAAAAGCTTTGGGTTTTTAATGCAGTAACTTCCATGGGCGGGCCAAAGTCTCTATTCCGCTACAGTTCTGATACATCCACTTGCAGATGAATAGATCCAATAATGTCTTCATTTTCCTCGTTTGAGCTGCCATCTAGCTCAAAACTGTACAGCTGGATAGCTCAGATATTGCTCACATTTTTTTGGCCACGGTAATGTTAGCTTGGGGTTGTGAGGGGCTGTAAGCTAGCAGCAAAGTGTAAACAAAATCATGATTGGACTCTATACTTCTGCAAAAACAGTCCCGCCCGCAACACAGAGGCGAATTTCAAATGAACTACTGCTGAAAATAAATCTTAAAAAAACGACAGTTTTTTTCTAAATTTGGGCTAAAAATGGCATAATCACATTAAAAAGACCACTGAGAATGATCTAGTTTATCAATTTAGCCTGTTAAACTTTAAAAGTGTTATGTAGGGCTTCAAACAGCTTGTTGTTTCAGTCTCTGATTTTCACCCGTCATGCAGCCTTGTGAGCGAACCCAGCTGGATTTCATGGCGGAGCAGTGTTCCCAAACAGATCTGCGGCCCCTTTACCTGCTGCCAAACACGGCCTCTTTTTACACGTGGATCCCTGCTCTTGGTTTTGCTAAAGGTAGGCACCAAAGACTCATTCCTCTCTTGTCAGAGGGGAAAACTATTTCTAGAACTTGTTCTTCGTCAACCAGGGGATGAGCAGTGCAGATACATGTGCCAGTCGGACGGGGAGAACTTCATAGTGAGTCGTGGCGCTCAGTTCATCGATGGGACTCGCTGCGAGTTTAACAATCCACCTTCTTATGGCACCACAGCCGCTTGTCTACAAGGAAAATGCATGGTAAAGAAGAGACATTAAAGATGCTTGGAGTCCCATTTCCCTCTCTTAGTCTTCTGATCTTTGCATAGCTGTTTGGATGTGATGGTGTGCTGCATTCTGGGAAGGCGTACGATGTGTGCGGAGTTTGTGGTGGAGACGGATCGACCTGCAGTTTGACATCTGGTTCCTACACTGATGGTCAGGCTAGAGGTAAGTTGATAAACTCCTTCAAACAGCAGATCAACCTTTTGATTCATTCTGGGACAAACATAAATGTTTCAGAATACAGAACCTTCCTGACACTGCCAGTGAATGCAACGCAGGTTCATATCATCAACAGGGCACCTCTCTTCACACACATGGGTAAGAATCTATGGTGCAACCACATTTTGAGGCATGATGAACAAACCTCTTAGGTGTGTTGTATCCACAGCTGCTATGATTGGAGATCAGTACATTGTGTCTGGTAAAGGTAGCATGGCCCTGAACATGACACATCCTTCCCTGCTGGATGAAAGCCATCTGAAGTACCTTCTCCACCTGACACCCGACCTTCTGCCTGAGATGGAGGAGGTGCTGGTGCCTGGACCGCTACAACGAGAAATAAAAGTACAGGTCAGGAGTGGAAAAAATCCAAACAAAAAATTAGAACTTGTGGTCCAATGTGTAAACTAAATGTGAACCTTAAATTATTTATTATCTGTTGTATGATTTCAGATCTATCGTAAATATGGAAAAGAATATGGTGAAAGGACAAACCCAAATGTTAGCTATCAGTTTTATGTGCCAAACAAAACTAGCAATCTAACAAGTTATAAACCAAAAGGAAAATGGGTCAGTTCCACAACCTCCTGCTCGGTGACCTGTGGAGCCGGTAGGTAATGTTTTATACAGTATTTAATTCCTATATTAAATGGATGGGGCCGGTTCGTTATTAGCACACACCAATTTGATACTTTTAGAAAGTAAGGGTTTTCAAATGACACAATACATATGGTAATACGGATTTTTCTGGCTGACAAATGATACAATGGGGCAGCGAAATATTTGCCAGTCTCTGATTCTAGAAGAAGTCCCCCATTAAAAGACAAGAGGTCCATAGTGTTCATCATGGATAGTCTTCAATTGTAAGAGACAGAATATAAACAAAGAAACAAGAAATCATATTGTATGATTTCCTGGAGCTTTATGAAAGATGTCACCTGGTGGAGTACAAATGATTCTAGAGAACGTTGAGGAAACAGCCTTTAAAGGCTACACCTGAAACTGGTCAACGAAGTGAGAAGAGCTGGGACCACAGTATCAGTAATACATGTGTACAGACCTGTCTGAAGTTTCCCAGCACCCATCTGATGATCCAGAGGAGAATTTGGGGGGCATGCAGTCATATTGAGACCAAAATTGAAACTTTTTGGAATAAACGCAGTGTTTGGAGGATAAAGAATGCTGAGTTACACACCCTATCCACAGTGAGGCGTCATCATCATGCTTAGGAGCTGCTTTTGGAGAGGATGAAAGGGGCCATGTATGATTAGAAACCTGGCTAGATCTGAATACGTATTTTCTGCACCATTATACAAATATATTCCTTAACCTCTGAAGACCTGGCATCCACATGCATGGATATCACATTCTGGACTATAATACCACTGTAATTAATTCTGCTTAACTGGGGCTCTGCGTGACTGTGTATGTAGAAGTTTAGCTCAAAAATTGACCTTGGTCTCAGGAAGTTAAAGATCGTGCAATTTGACTTCATGGAATAGTTTTTCACATTCTGTCTCTCAGATGAAATGTATCTATGATGAACATTACATCTCTCATCTTTTCAAGTGGAACAACTTGCATCATCAATGGTTAACAAAGCTTCTCTTGACCTGCTCTATATCTAATACAAAGACTACAAAGCAAAAGTGTGGCTTTGTCCTACATTTGATTCATTTTTTTTGTAAATTATTTTCTAAGACTACAATGCAATGTTCCATTTTCTTTTTTTTATCTTTACAGGTGTTCAAAAGCACATATACATCTGTGTGGATGAAAATACCAACAGCCGCTTAAATGAAAATGACTGTTCGGCCCCTCTTCCAGCTGCCCCACTCCCCACAACTTGTCAGCTCTCAATCTGCCCCCCCAGGTGTGAGGTGTAACCTCAAATCGGCTGTTTTCAAGTCCAAATGGAAGTCAAATGTTTGATTTCTTCTTTTTACAGATGGATGGCAGGAAAGTTTGGAGCTTGCAGCGCCTCATGTGGTGGAGGAGTGCGAGTGCGTCCTGTGCGATGTGTTCAGAAACAGGGATCAGATGTGATAAAGGTTTCTGACGCTGCATGCTCCACTGATAACGCCCCTTCCACCACTGAAAACTGCAACCTGCAAAACTGTCCTGCCAGGTAAAGTTCATGTTCAACCTAACATTAGTAGATGGTCAGATCCAAAAGTGGACAAATACACATCTATTAGTCCAAATTATTAAAGAATACAGAAAGATTTTTTTTAAATCTCAAAGTAAACCAGTGAAGAAAAGAATTGGAAAAATGGATTGTGGGCTAGCTGGTAGTTTAAACATATTTCAGGGATTTATAAGAAAAAAATGGAGATCTGGAGTCTTGACAGACACTTTGTTAAGATTAATAGGCATGCTGTTACAGATAATTTAATCAGCATTGAGCCACTGCAAGTACTCCCTCAAATTGTATGATATTCATTCATTATTTCACTACTTTCTTTGTTCACAGATGGCAGATGTCAGAGCCAGGGAACTGTTCTGTGGTGTGCGGGCCAGGCCAAGCAAAACGTGTCGTGTCATGCGTCCGGACAGAGGACGGTGTAGATGTTGACGTACATGAAAGTCTTTGTGCAAAACAGCTCAAACCGTCTGATTCTGTGACCTGTGTGGTTGATGTTTGTCCTATCGGCTGGGACTCAAAGGGGGAGGTGAGGTAGAAAGCAGTGAAAAAATGTATCCTGAATGCTTCTGGCTGTCAAAAAGCATGCGGAAACGCCGTCTCTCATGTGACCAGGAAGGGCGGAAGTCTACTTCGTTGCCACCTTCCAGACAGGCTCCTGTGTATGTGTGGAGCCCTGTTATCAGCCAGTGCACTCAGACCTGTGGCAACGGTGAGTTTAAAATAATTTCAAAAACTACTCCCCTAAAAAAAAAAAAAAAAACACTTTTTTTAATGTGTAACCTCACCTTTTGCTGCAGGAACTCGGCAGATTTTTTTTTCTTGTATGGATCACCAGACCAGACAAAGGGCCCTTGACTCTAACTGTGATGCTTCTAGCAAACCTGAGCCGCAGTCTGAGATCTGTGGCACACTGCCTTGTCCTCCAAAGTAAGGCATCAAACGCATCATGTATATAAGCTATGTAGGGTAAATACTATAAGTGCCATAATGCACACTTCAGCTGTTTGTTCATATTTAAACAACTAGGTGGCGCTATAAGCAAGGAGTTTGCAGTGTCTCATGTGGAGGAGGAGTAGCCAACAGGGTTCTGTACTGCGCCGGAGAGGCAGAGGAAGAGGAGGAGGTGGTGGAGGATTCCAACTGCAGCGACTTGCCAAAACCCACATCAGTGGTTGCATGTAACACACACAGCTGTCCTGCTAAGTAAATGACCCACAAACCAAGACTATTTTCTTAAAGGAAGATTTACCTAACTGTTAGTTTATCTCATCCAGGTGGAAGGTACTCGGTACGTCGTCTTGCTCTGCGTCTTGTGACCTGGGTGTAGCTCGCAGGAACGTGTCTTGTGTTCAGTATGTTCATGGCAAAGAGAGGGTGGTGCAGGAGGAAAGGTGCAAGGCAGCTATCAAACCCGCCTTGACCGTGCCCTGTTTGGTGCAAGTCTGCACCTTAAGGTGGGAGGTGAAGCCATGGAGCCAGGTGATATTCATGGGATGGAAATATGATAGTTGCTTTAAAATGGAAAATATTTGTATTACTATTGATTCATGACTTCCAGAAGATGATTAAAGAAAGAATAGTTTCAAAATATTCTGTAAAAATATCCAATTTATCTCAGTTCTCCCTCTAAATACATTTTCTTGTCACCGTTCAGTGTTCTGTTCCTTGTGGATACGGCATCCAGTCCAGGGCCGTGTCCTGCATGGGCCCATCAAAGCCAGCTCCCCTCAGCCCCCTGCTGTGCATGCACATGCCCAAACCAATCACCATCCAGGGCTGCTACATGGGCGTGTGCGGAGACGTGGCTTTTGAAACCACGGCAATCGTGGAAGTCACAACTCCTGCTCTGATCAACATCGCTACTTCACTGGTTCATCTACCTCCAACCGAGGCGCCCACGGTCACCCCAACACCTCCTACCAGTTAGTGCCCATATGATTTTTTTCATAGTCTTTAAGATCTTAAAGTGTGGATCCATCAAAAACATTTTACCTTTTGTAGGCGCATGTGGACAACTGCTTCTGCAAGAATCAGGAACAGTGGACTTGAGAAACGCAACCGGTCGCTGCACACTTTCCATAGGTCGACCCCTTGATGAAGTCATCCACGTTAAAGTGATATCGAGCTCTTTAAACTGCAGGAGAAGTAGGTTTTATTTAATATATATACATATATACTGTATATTTGTGTATGTGTGTACAGATTAATATATCTCATAGGGAGAAGTCAATAACTACTTTTTTCTTGCAGAGGAGTCTTTGGCTTTTTTTGACCGGCTAGTTTTTGTGAGGAAATGTGAGCAGATTGTGGGCAATGAAGTGACGACCAGAACCAATGTACTGCTTGTGCGTCAAACTCTGTTCAATCCTGGAGATGGTGTTGTGTTCACCTACAGCTCACAGAAGAATGTGAAGAGGAGCCACCATCAGGGTAAGAATAGGAAGTGTAATGATTATTCAACTGAATTGATGAATTAATTTTAGATCCTACAATCAAGCCAGAAGGAAATGTCTGAGGCAAGTTGTTAATCGAGTCGGCCTGTACTATTATAAAATTGTTTCAAAATGGGAATCGATAAATATTGATCATTTCAACTGAGACACGTTAGGTTTACTGTACCAAGTGCCATCACAGTGGACAACACACATGTGATGGGAGCAAAAAATGATCAAGTATCATTACAGTCCAGTGTGTGGAAAAACTTTGAATTTTGCAAAGACGTGTGACCATACAGTGGGGTAGAAGGTTGTACTAAAACAGTGGGCTGAACTTTATGAAATTAAAGTGTGAATGGATTTGCCAGGTATTCATCTCTGAGTCGTACTGGTTGAAGTTTTGACTGAAAATGTCGTGGATCGATTTTAGGTCAGTGGATCTTTCAAAATGAACCAATATCGACCGCGAATCATATCATCAACCATGAATTATGAAATAAAATGAATCATTACACCCCTAGGTAAGAAATATGCATTAATCAGTGTAGAAAAAAATTGCAGATATTGAAGTTTAGAAAACATTTCTATTTTTTTTTTCTTATTGTGCTTCAATTGTTGAGTTCTACAAAGATCGGCCAATTCAGCAAAACTGAAAGAATATCTTATATTGTCCACAGGCTGTGACATTCAGCTGTTTTCCCAGAGAGGCACCTTTGAGAATCCAACAACGCCAAGCAACAACCACACCTGCCGAGTGCTCATCAGCGCCCCGCCACTGGTGAAGATCAAAATTCAAGCTTTGCATATTGGGTTAGAACTCAACGCCACGACCTCCAAAACCTCCTACATTATGGTATGAATAGTCTTTGCATCACCTTGTAGTTTGCCGCACACTAAATAATGATCATTCTTGTGTTTTTGGTGCAGATACGGGACATGGATGTGTTAAAAACCAACGTGTTCAAAGGCCTACAGCTGTTCACGTGGCAGTCCTCTGGAAACATGGCCGAAGTGGAATTTCATGGCGATTATCTTCATTCCAAAGGAACTTTCAGAGCTGAATATTCATTTGTGCACTTTTGATTCAACACATTAATGTAATATCTATTTGGAATACTTAAGTATTTTTAGTTAGAATTCACTTCTATGGTGTAAAAAGAACTTCTTTGTTTCATTAAATGCTGTACATGACCATTAAAATAAAAAAAGACGACACTCGAACATCCACAGAGTAAAGCAAAAGCTTTACTACAAACATCTTATATATTAACAAAGAAAAGATCTGTAACGTAACACATATGTTCCCACAAAGTATTAAAATATTTCATTTTCTTAATAGATTATTCTCGCTAAACTCCCCTCCAGACCTTTGGAAGCAGGTTTCTTCTCAGCACACTGCACGTTTACACCAGTGAGGCATTCTGCCAACAGCTCTGGCAACGGCTCCATTCAGTTTCAGTTCCCGTCACAGCCCGGCAAGCCAGGCTGCTGTGTGGGATCACTGTCTGGTCACGGCAGCGTCTTCCAGGAGCGCTCTCATGTCCAACAGTGAATCCTCTACAGCCTGGGCAAAGGTGGCAGCATTTGTCTCCTCGCAGCTGTTGAAGGCTGTGATGGCAATGTTTATGTGCTCATCCATGGGATTGTAACACACTCCATAGCCATCTGGCACCACTGGACCAAAGCACATAACACAGTCTGTTTTGGAGCCAACCTGGATGTCGAGATGGGGAAAAAGCAAACATGCACATTGATAAGGATGATTTAAATTAATAACTGTAATAGCAGACTGTTGGTTTTCTTAAACACAAACATACCTGGCTGGTGGAGAGATTAAAATGATTAGCCACAGCATAGGAAGTATCCATGAATATCTCAGGCATAGACGTCAGATCAGTGATACTCTGCATCTTCAACCCAAGAAGGTGTCTGTCTATGGCCTGTCCATGAACAGCCTGAAAACAAACACAAGTGTGTAACATGTCTTCTTGTTTTGTTTGTACACTTCTAGAAAAATCTAGTGCTTACATTGTATGTGTTTTCCTTGTGCGTTTGGACAGCTTTCTGCAGCGTTGCAAGTTTCTCTTTATTCTGTAGGGCAGAAATGTGCAGCTCAGTGAACCGCAAAACGTGTCAAGAAAAAGATACGGATTCAAAGCCTTTATGCTGAACCTCAGTTCTACCCTGTAGCCTCGCCCCTTTGTGGTAGGGTTACAGCTGAGGCAAAGCAAACCATTTTTATGAAGTGTTTTTCAGTTAAAAAATAAGTTTACAGATGATTTTTATTCAATCAACTTTTATGTTTTTGAAGCTTAAAAAAATCTGAAGAGTTTGTGTATGTAGTCATAACATTTTTTGGGTTCAGGAAAGTTTGAATTTTTGTTGCACTGCATGTGCTAAACTTTTTAATGCATATTTCATATGTTAAGCATATTTTCTAATCAAATTAATTGCTATGGTAATCAAATGCTGACTTGACATTTCTATCTCTACTGAGTTGCCCAACATTGTAAAGCAACATTCACATCACTCTTTGCACTTCCAAAGAAGTCTATGTAAATGAGCATAAATGGGTGTTTTGGGCTCCTGCATTCAAAACCCTCAAACTTCTTTTTTATGTGTGCATTAACACTTTTCAATCCACACCCAGCAGCCAATCAGAGTAGAGTATTCACCTGGAATATGGTATAAACCACGTCGAACTTTGACTAATAAGTGACTCAGGTTTGGTAGTGACATATGGATTTGGTGTAACTAGTGAACCCAGACACGGTGATGAACCTGACGGCGTCTGCGTCTGTTTTTCAACTAAAGATAAACCGAGCCCACTGTCCTGAAGTGATGGTAATCCATACCTGTCATTGCAAGAATACAAGCAATCAACCGAACCACTTCCATTTAATGCCGAATTGCAAAATTTGCTCCACTTCAACATTTCACACCAAGCCTCTTTAATTATAGGTGCACTGGTAAACAATAAGAAAAAAAAGAAGCCCATCCCTTCTTGTCCAGTGTGAACAGTGTGAACTGCGCGTCACATCCCTGGTGTGTACGTAGCTTAAGATTCCTTTGACATGTATGCCTGTCACACTGATGAAGCTACTTGGATGTGTGGTGAAATGTTTCAAGAAGAAAAGACCCTAAGTCTATGTCTAAGATATGGAAATACTTTAATTTGAAGTAAAGTTTTATATTAAAGTTTGCAGATTTTTTGAATAAGAAAAGGGATATTTAAAGATTACGTTTAATATAATCCATGTATTTACCAAACCTGGTGAGTCCCTTGCGAGATTTATGGGGTTGCTGGAGCCTGTCCCAACTATTGTTGGGCAAAGGCGGGGTACACTCTCAACAGGTCATTGAATATAATGGTAGTTTTATCTTATTGTAATTCTATCATGCATTGGTAAAGTAAGGCAAATATATTCTGATCATTTCTTTCATTTTAAATATATTAAGGTTCATCAATCTTGGTCAACCCATTAGAAATGTTAGAGTGCTGCTGTAAGATGATACTAAATGAGGGCTTATGTGGACTATCCCTACCTGTTTCGTAGAGTCTTGCATTGCTTTGACGAACTGAAGCGAGTCTGCCGTGGTGGAACGGATGGCATCTGTTCGCCCATATTTAAACATTCTGAGCGATGCGCTCTCATAGGTAGGGCAGCAACTATTGTACATCCTTCAAATCAAAGACAAGAGAGATGGCGTTCACATTTTAGGGAACACATTTAACAGCAAGAGGTAGCTTCTTACCTGAAGTATGCCAGCTGCAGAGCCATTTGCACGAAGCCATCTGGACTTAGCTTATGTTGCTTTGGCAAGTTTTTACCAAAATGAGAAAATTTGAGCACTTTCACGTCCAAGTCATGAACCATTCTAATAAAGCAAAAAGAAGGGTTTCAAAAAGACGTAATTAAAAGCAAAACATGATCGTCATTCTTGATGTTACACACATGTTCATGTTCTGCTTGGCTTTCTCAATGTCCCGCTTGATTTCTGGCGTGATGTTGAATCGCAGTTTCTGAGGCATGTTCAAGGGAACCATAGGAGAGCGGACTAGTTGTATGTTCTGCCTGTTGAAAAAATATGAAATCTTTTCAACTTTATCCAAAAGCTAAGAAAACACGTCTGAATTTGATAGGATCTTACATGTATTTAACAACGTGATCGATGAGAAACACGATGGGTGGTCCCTCAGCAGGGGCGTGCTCATAAACCAGTCCACATGAACCGTCCTCCCCGACAATGAACTGAGGACGATTTTGACGAACATTCAAGTTTTCTCACAGTACCAGAGTCCTGCTGCTAAAAATGTTTCACCCGAGCTGTCACAAACAGACCTGCAACGTCTTATCAAACCAGCGATTGCCACTGTTCCAGCGAGCCCCCCCTCCGTGGAGCATCTGAGCAGCCACGCGGCTGAGGTACAGCTCGTCTGACACGCGGGGCAGCGGAGCGTCCAGACACACTGCAAAGATACTCTTCTGGATGGCACGGACCGACTCCTTATTTGTCTTATCTAGGTAAAAATTAAATAATACATCAAAACAGAAAATCTTTTTTAATGTACTTTCCAAAAAAATGCAACGCTGCTCACCCTTAATTAGGTTGTTATAAGCTTTTCCCCAGGTGTTCCTGTGCTGAGATGTAAGGATGCCAATTGGTTCCTTATTAGTCTGCAGAGAAGAATTCCAGATCTTCTCCAGCTGCATGTATATCTGATCCACCGTCAGTGGTGTGCCGTCACTGTTGTAAACATCCAAGACAAAAAACTGCAGGAAAAAAAGAAAGATGTCCACAGTTTTCTTCCACCGTTTGTTGGATTAAAAAACTGAGAAGTGCAACCTTGTAGCGTACCTGAAAGTTGTGGACCACTGTAATGTGAGTGGGGGGTGTCTTCCCTGCAGCGTGATTTACGACTGTATCTCTCTTTGGTCCGGGGATTCGGCAGGAAGACAGGATCTGATAGTACTGGTCCATGCAGAGAGGCTTCCCGCTCAAATACTCTACTGGCAGCGTTTCACTGAGATCACAATCATGTCGTATTTTCAAATTAAAAGTTCCAAACTAAAAATGAACATTTTAAAGGGCACAAAGTTTGTATTGATAAAAGGTCAACTCACGAGTCAATCATTCTTTTAAAGTCCAAAACTCCTGCAATCAGTTTGGCTGCAAATCTGCAAGAAATAAAAAGAAGCTCACATAATGTGTTTAATTTTGATATGAATTTACAAACAAAAAGTAGAAAATGTTAATAAATCATTGTGAACAGACAATCTCAAGCTAATGCTATACTAGTTCAAATGCACTATATTTTCTGCACTTTAGGGTGCACCGTCAATGACTCGTCTATTTTTGAACTTTTGTCACATATAACTGAACATTTCAGGTAAGATAAGTCTGTCAGTCAGTCAAACTTTATGTTCAAAGTAACTCTAGAACTTGTTTGTAACATGCTACACATTAGCTATGCTAAAAGCATTAGCATATTTACAAAACCTGTAACTGCCAACATTGTTTGTAACACTGAGACTGATACCACTAAAACAAATGTTACTCTGACTAAGCTAACTCCTGACCTTGTTAGTAGGACATAAACAAAAACACAAATCTGACACCGCTACATGTTAGCTGTGTCAGCGTATTTACAACTTGTTTGGAACTTGTACAACAAAAACAGACCGACATTTTCATAGAACGCTGTGTACTTCTTCAATATCAGTAAACACAACCAGAATTAAGGCGCCATAAATTATAAGACGCACTGTTGTTTTTTGTTTTAATTGAGGCTTTTAAGTGTAAAAAATACATCTGACTTCACATGTTAGGTAAATGAGGGATCTTATTGTGTTGTGTCTTCATGGGACCACCGAGTTCCCAGCATGCTTCATGTGTCACAGCAGTTAAAAACAGCTGAGCAATGGTATGAACGCCCAAAGAGCTTTAAATAACCCCGTCAGCTTTGGGGGGGAGACTCTGCCAGGCACAGATTGAAACTTTATATAGGAGTGTGCTTTCACTGTACCTAAAGACAAACAGGAAACAGTTCTATGACAACACTAAATCAAAAAATACTTCTTCAAATGAGTTGTCGTAACACAAGAATTAAGGCTCAGTGAGCACTTTTTCATGGTTTCTCACCTCATCTGGCCTTGTCGATCTTGAAAATGCATCCGAGGCAGGACCACTCCGGGGCTGGTGTAAACTGCTAATGGCATGCGGCAGTCCAGATACGCCGACTGCATCCACCACTCTGACAGCTACACAGACAAACAGCAGTTTTGAAAAAAAAGGAGCATTCATGGAAAAACATAAAGCCGTTTTAAACATTATTATTTTATACTTTTTTGAATATGGTTAACAACTCCAAAAGGTTTGCTCATGTAGTCATAACTTTACTGTTGTTGTTGTCTTTTAATTATGATTATACCTTTTTTGTGCAAAAAAAATCAAAAACCTGTCACTTTGTAGGACATAGTTTCTGCAGAGAGGCAGCAGTTCATTAGCAATTCGCCTCAAGGACTGCTGGTGCAGAGCTCCCCCCCCCCCATCACCCGGAGTTAAGAGCTTCTTACACTCTCTCTCGCTAGCTTCTGATACCCCCAATCTAACAAAAATGGCGAGCAATATTGGAGCTATGCCGTAAATCTTGAGCCAGACACCACCTCAAATGAAGATCTCCATGGATCTAATCGTCTACAAGTGGCAGGGTAGAGAGCTTGTGACCAGCCCAAATACACTTTTTTTCCAATGGCATTTTCGTCTGCTCCTGTTTATAAATGATCTGAATGAAGAAATACTCAGAAATGCTATTTTAAAATATGGGGGTCTTCCATCATTAGAAAAACAGCTTAAAACACTATTTCCATCTGAGACGGTCTTTAAAACATCATATTTGTCTTACCATAATGATAATTAGAAGGAAACATTTAACAAATCAATTCTATAGAGTGAGTGATGTAACTCGTGATTTTTTTTTTTTTTTAGCACTGGAGCTCCTGATACTGTATAAGAAAATAATGCTCCTCCAGAAGACAACTGGTAATTGTTTTGAGCATTTTCCAGTTGTAAATGAGTATAGTCATTTATAAACATAATTCAACAAATGTAGCAAAGATGAACTTGGTTTTTCACAAAATCCCTTTGCATTTTGTTTTTATGTTTTGCTTCAATAAATACTCTCAATGTGTTTTGGAACTTGCCTTTTGTGATATACTCTCACAAACCCCAGAGTCTTTCTGTTTCACTTTGCTGTTAAGAAAATAAACAAAGCATTTCTAAATCCAAACACCTACCCAGTTGTCTGTCTTCCGTGCTCGTCTCTCCAGCTCCTTCTGAAGTCTTTCGCCCACTCCGCCCTTGAGGAACTCCTGCACTAATTGTCGTGTGTGTTCCAGCTCCTCCTCACTCACAATGGGTTCCAGCATGGAGAGGTAGCGCTCACATGTTTGTTTCAGGGGTGGCACGGGCAGTTTGGGTAAACCCTCCTGATGCACGAAGGACCGCTCTGGGATCTGGGTTACAGCTCTGAGCAAGCGGCATGGATTTACAGTGCTAGGCCGCTGTTGAAAGACAGAATAGGATGAGACAAAGCAGTAGATGAAAAAACCAATATGAGCCTGAAACATCTGCTTTACTCTGGCTAAATATTAGGGGTGTAATGATTTATTTTAACAATGATTCAATCCATGTCACAATTTGAGGTTGACGATACGATTCATAGTCGATATTGATTCATTTTGAACGATCCGATTCACTGATCTAAAACTGCTGTATATTCATTGCAATGTATTTTTTATATCTATGCTTATTTTATGGCATGAATAAAAACAAAAATATAAAAAGAAACTAGCATTTTCTAAGCATGTGAAATTATTTTTTTACATTTGACAGAATCCCGTATGTTTTCCTTTCAAAATAAAAGACCAGATCATCCCAGAGCAACTCTGGACAGATAATATGTGCTTTAAACTCATAAAAGATCAGACTTTTTACCAAATTTTGGCTTATGCTTAGTATTTGAAGTCTGTATTATTTTTTCAAGTTTTCAAGTACCGTACTTGAAAAAAAAAAACTTTCGTTTTTCCTTTAGCCAAAGAGCCACTATGAAGAGGTTAAAGAGCCACAAGAGGCCCGTGAGCCGGAGTTTGCAGGTCCCTGGTCTATACATAATGACAGAAAATGTCACGACTTTCTTTTAGCATTTTCAAGTCAAGTAGCCAAAATTTGATTCAACAGCAGAATCTTATTTGTCATAGGGTGGATTTTATTTTGAAAGTGCTGCTGTCAAAAGTAAAGAAGTCAATGTTGCTGTTTGAAGAAAACATAACCTTGTTATAATTCCATTATTGTAAATATTCAGAAGCTTATTATTTTTTAATAAATAGCTTAATGGCCACAAAAACATGGAGTATTTTTGTAAGTATAAAATAGGACTGTAGCTCACAGTGGGCTTTGGTCAGTAAGAAACTAGACCAAATGGTTCTTTTAGTGATAACGGTTACATGCAGACCCCCTGATTTAGAACAGCACATGTTTTTGACACTTTTGACATAAACATTCTTGCAGTATGGATGCACTGATTTACTTTCACCATGATTTGGTTCAATGGTGTAACATAAGCTTTGGTTTTAAATTGAGAATTGTGGCGAGTTATCTAACAGGAACCAGATTTTTTTTTTTTTTTTTTTTTTTT
>NC_050520.1:25803632-25834599 GCF_002922805.2 Oryzias melastigma
CCTGTATTTTTTAATATAGTTGCTAATTGCCTGAAATGAGAACCAGACCTTTGTCAAGTGCTTTTTAAATTATTTACTAAGTCATATCTTCCCTCCTGTTGTGATAATGTGGCGTTTGAAAACTGACACCAAAGCACCTGAATGGACTTGTTGTACTATTTGTTTGTGGCCACTGGTGTAACTTATGCTGATCTATAAATAGGAGGTTGACACAGCGGAACCTTTAAGGTAGTTATTTAAACAGACTAACATTTGAACCCAAAACATGTACTTTCACCTTATGTTTATGTTTTATAATGAACCCATTGGGGGTTTTAATAATGTAATTACTTGAAATAAATGCAAATATGAGTTTAAATAAGCAAAAAGATACTTTAATCCCATTTTAGGGCGTCTGAATATGTTTTTAGTTATGAAACGTTCAGACTTTAGATGCATTTCCGGTTGGCTTTTTCAAAATAAAAGTATTCGCAGTGCCTCTTGTTAAAGATGTTTTATTACTGATATCTTCTTAATGCCGCTGTGTCACAAACGTAAAAGTTGATCATATTAACGAAGGTTTCTGTATGCAAACATTTTGCATCTCTATGGATGACGTAATTGCAGCATTAGCAGTAGGTCAACTAATGCTATCAGCTTGATCAAGCTAACATTGCGTAAAAATAGCTACGATGCCACTCAAAATAAACAGGAATTATGCACTTTTTTTATCACAACATATCGGACAAACGTGAATTCTACACGTTGACCTTTAAATGTTGTTGTCCGACATCGCCCCACCCACAAAACAGCAAGCTATACCGGGGGGGTGTGGGCTTCTCAAAGACACGAAAGGCCTGAAACTCACCACAGCTCTGACGAAAAATCCCAGCATCTTGTCAAAAAGGCGCGCCGAAGTAGTCTTCGACTGTCCCGGGAAGAAAGATGGTCAACCCTCGGGCTGTCATATCTCAAGGACACGGTGAATCCTCAGCTGTCCGCCCCCCCTCGGCCCCACGGAGCAAAAACAAGCGACGAGCTTCAGAAATGCGTGTGTCTGTAAACACAGAGCGCGCGCGAGAGAAACTGCGGCTCACGTGCGCATCTGGCATTAAACTTCCCGCTCATTATTTTTATTCGGTTATTTTATTTTAATTTAGTATATTTATTTTATTTCAGAAAATGTGTTTACTGCATTAATAAAATAATAAATAAAATAAAAAATAAAAAAAAAACTTTCTATTGGGGACTTAAGTGTGCAAAATAAATAATAATAATAATAATAATAAATTCTGTAAGTATCACACATGTAAATTGATGTTTTTTTAAACTAATTTGAAAAAAATAAAACAATAAAATATGATGTGAAAGCCTTCACAATACTTTTTTAAAGTTTTGGACATTTTATTGATTTATTAAATCAGCTCCTTGACAGAAAAATATAAATATATTTACAAATAAAACTCTGCATTAAGCTGGTGTACGTCTTTCTACTGGCCACATGATGGCGCTCACCCAACATCCTACAGAAGTAACTTTGATTTTTTTTTCTTCTTTTTTTTACTCCCACAAACCAAAGACACATCTCCTGTACCCCAACCACGCACGAGAACGTACACTTGCAGAAATCATATTAATTCTAAATTCAAGGTGCATGAGTTGACACTCAGAAGTGTTTTTCAATAAGAGGGCACAGATTGTGAGAATTGCAGTTGTGTCATGGTTTATTTGAAATCCACAAAATAAAAATGATACAAAGAAAAAAAACAGACATACAAATCAAAACGCTTCGATCGCTCTGGTCCAGCCACTGCCCGTGAACAGCGTGTGTTTTAAACAAATAGTTTGAGTCCCGAATATTTGCTCAAGGTCCGTCTGCTGCCAACTCACAAACTCGGATAGTCCACCTGAACCTAGCACCGAGATCAGGTTGGAGATGTTTGTGTTGTCCAACTGCTCCGAGTCTGAATGAGAATCGTCGTCACTCCTCATCCTTTTGAATGGCACTGGCACAAAGTCTGGCAAATAAAACTCTGGGTCAACAATAAAATAACTTGTGTCCATCTTTCGCTTTCTGTGGCACTGCGCGCCCTGCGGCTGTTTTGGTTGCGCGCAACAGTCTGAGTGGAAGTAACCGTTGGTGACAGTAGTCACCACATGCGTGTCCAAGTCCAGGACTGTCTTTTGGTTGGCTTGCGTGTTCGGGACAGGTAACTCCCAGGATTTGTCCGCACAGCTCCAGCAGGCTTCGGAAAGCATGAGGTCCGAGTCGTTTGGAGAGACCAGTGCGCACGAGGATGCGTCCTGGTGCGGCATCTCCGTCAGCTGGCCGTGGGGCTGGTGCGCTCCGCAGTGCCAAGAGTCAGCCTCAGCCCCAGTAAAGTTGCAGTAGAAGTCATCTGCCAACTCCGTGAAGCTCCCCGTCAGTTCCAGGTAGTCTTGCTTCTCGCGGACCGCCACTTCATCCTCGTAGGGAGGCGATCTCTGCGCCTGCGACGCGTTTTTGTTCAGATAAAACTGCCTGGCGTTCCGCAGAACGTACGTTACCAGCAAGTTCTTGTGGAGCTTGATGCCTCCTCTCTGCGTCCTGGAGCTTTGGATTTTCCTCAAAGAAATGGAGATCAAATTCTGTGCGTCAAATGCACACTCCATTCTCAACAGGGCCGCCTGTTCTTTCCTATCAGTCTCTCAAATCGTTACTCAATGAAAGAAGAGAAAAAATATGTTTTCTTTTTAGGACAGATATCTACTAGACTGGTGTAGACTGTGTCCATAGCGCTCCATGTCTTCCCAGTAAGGGCATGGATTTTCAACTCTCATCTTTCCTCGCCACGCCCTCACGCAGACATTGTCCAATGGGAGGGAGGCGGTGCCTCAGTTACACGCAAATATCACAACCAGCTCTCATTCAAAATGCGCGGAGGAGCAGGCATGCTGCAGTTTCCCAAAACGTGTTCTGATCTCTCAGTGACAACAAAAATGAAGAGTTTTGAGAGAGTTGTTTGTAAGTAAAGAGATTGGTGCACAAACATAATTTATTCAGTGTTCTTTTTAAATAACTAAGAAAGTGAGAAGAATTTGAAGTAAAAATAAACAAATTTACCTAAAAAAACATAGAATGTCTAATTTTAAACCAAAAGGGGAATGATGGGAAACAAAAAATGTGTAATAAATGAGTATAGAACAGAATACTTTGCTTTAAATGTGATGTCCCGGATTAAAAAAATCATATAAATACTTTAAAAAGTCATATAGAAGAATGTAATCAAGTTTGTTTTGATTATACACTTGAAATGATCAGTTTTCTACATTTCTTTTTTATTATGGTATCATGGATTGCTGGAGCCCATCCCAGCCGTCTTTGGGCAGAGGCAGGGTACACCCCGGATAGGTCGCTAGTTCATGCTACAGACACATGCTTACTCCTAAGGGGCAATTTAGTGTCTCCATTTAACCTATGAAACATGTTTTTAGCCTGCATGGGAGCTGGAGCGCCCAGAGAAAACCCAGAGAGAACATGCAAAAGCCACACAGGAAGAGCAGGTTTTGTTCCAGGACTTGCTTGCATTGTGGGGATGGTTCCAACTTCAAAGTCCCACATGAAACGTGTACAACAAGAAGCAATTTAAGGAAAAGTAATGCAAAAAAACACATAAATGATACAGTTAATGAAGCCCACAAAAGAAATCCCAAATTATTTTCAGCCTCCAATTGGAGAAAATCAACATAAAAAGTCAGAGCATATTCAGTTGAGGTGTGAATCTTTTCCTCATATGATTCAATACACACATCACAATCCATGAATCGACACATAAAAGATTCAACTTGCTTTATGGTGATACGATGCAATCTAGATATTTATTATTAATTTGTTTAAAACTACAAACGGAAACATCTTTTTTTCTCACTAGCATTTTTTTGGCTTCAAACATAAAAACCTATTTTGGGCCGTTTGACAGTTTTGGTCCATTTTGGTTGAACTAAAAGTGTGTCATACTAATTTATTCAGGTAATGTTTGCAGTGCTGTGGAAAAAAGGGTCATCGTACGTTTAGCACACACGACACACATCCATCGGTTCACCTTCAGCCAACTGTAATTAACTTGACGTAGTAGAACCAAGCTTTGTTTGCATCACATCCACAGAAAAAAACACAGAGAACACAACAAAAAAAGAAACAGATAAAGTTTGCCAAAAATTTATTATTTACTTCCTGGTTGATTTTATACTTTTTAAAACAAAACAATCTGGTTTTGTGTCTTTGGTTTTTGACATGGACATGACAAAAAAAAAAAAAAAAATCGTTTTCTCAAATGAATAGTCTTTATATTTTTATATTTTCATATTAGTATGTTGTACACACAAATTGGTTTTTGTGGCATTTAATTAGAATCTTATTAGTGAAATCACAGATTTGCATTTTGTGCACACAAATCAGTATTTTGTAAACAGGATTTTATTATGTGACCTCAAATTAGCATTTCATTAGCATTTTGAAGTTATAAATTAGCATTTTCTTTAGAGAAATTAGCATTTTGTGTGCACAAACTAGCCTTAAATTTGAACAAATTAGCATTTTGTGCACACTATTTTGTTTTTGTGGCCTAAAACTAGTATTTTATTAGCATTTTTAAGTTATAAATAATCATTTTGTTAGAATGTATTTGTATCTTGTGGACAAAAAAAAAAACAACAATTATTTCCTCGCTAATTAGTATTTTGTTCCCACAATTTAATTTTGTGGCCTCAATTTAGCATTTAATTAAGATTTTGTTTGGACAAATTAGTAATTTTTATTGGCATAAATTAGAATTTTATTTGAACAAATTAACATTTTGTGCTTACATAGTCGTATTTTGTGTGCACAAATTACTAATTTGTGCGCTTGATTCTGTTTTTGTGGCCTCAAATTAGTATTTTATTAGCATTTTGAAGGTAAAAATTAGCATTCTTTTTGGAATAATTTGCATTTTGTGGACACAAATAAGCAATTTCTCCCCACAAATTGTTTTTTTGTGTACACAAATTAGTATTTTGTGAACACAATTTTATTTTTTGGGCCTCAAATTAGCACTTTGAAGTTACAAATAAGCATTTTGTTTGGAAAAAAAATATTTTGTTTGCACAAATTAGCCTTGAATTTAAACAAATTAGCATTTTGTGCACACTATTTTGCTTTTTTGGCATCAAATTAGCATTTTATTTGCATTTTTAAGTTATAACTTAGCATTTTGTTAGGATTTATTTGTATGTTGTTGACATAAATAAACCACAAATTAGTATTTTGTTCACACAATTTAATTTTCATGGCCTCAATTTAGCATTTTGTTAACATTTTGTTAGGACAAATTAATATTTTATTGCCATAAAGTAACCCTTTTATTTGAACAAATAATCGTTTTGTGCTTACATAGTAGTATTTTGTGTGCACAAATTCCTACTTTGCGGGCTCGATTCTGTTTTTGCGGCCTCAAATTAGTGTTTTATTAGCATTTTGAAGTTAAAAATTAGCATTTTGTTTGGACAAATCAATATTTTGTGTGCAAAAATTAGTTTTTATTGGCACAAATGAAACTTTTTTTATTTAACAAATTAGCATCATGTGCACAGAAATTTATTTTTTTCGTCTTAAATTAGCAGTTCGAAGTTACAAATTAGCATTTTGTTTGGAAAAAATTGTTTTTTGTACACAAATTAATATATTATTGGCTCAAATTAGTATTTTTTTGAAGAAAAGCGCATTTTGTTACCATACAGTAGTATTTTTTTGGCACAAAAATATTAATTTATGAGCACAAACTATGAATTTGTTTCTTTTTTGAAAGTCATTGTCAAGTATCCATAGTTTTTAAATAATTTCCTAGTTTTAATAGTTTTGTTATATCCAGATCAATTTTTATGATCATGTGTCTTTTACAGTCCAAGCTTTCAAACATTTGTTTTTGTTTGTCTTTATCTAATCTCCAATAATCTTTGTCAATATTCCTTACATTCCTGGCCACAAATCAAGATTTTTTAAACTATAGGATGTTTTATATTTCTTTTTTTCTAATTTTGTGAAAAATAAAACAAACAATAAATGTAATTTAAGATTTTTAGTCCTATCACAAATGATTTGAAATCCAACATCCCCCTGATACAAATCCACGACCTGAGCCTGCGAGACACGTCATTCTCTGTATTCCTCACAGATTTATCCTGCTACGCCAGGCTGAGCCACACCATCAGTTTGTTGTCTTCACATTGTGTGTAGCACATCACACGTTTGCTAAAGTAAATATACTGTTTCCATAGACTCCAGTTCGCATCAGTTCACAGGTGGAAGCAAACAATTCTATCATCAGGATTTCTGCTGGTAACCAAAAAAACCTTTTCCCTGCACTCACCTGCGTGAAAGAACTGTGTGAGTAGAGATTATCTGTCATCTGCGCCTCACATCTGTGTATGTATATACACACAGATGGCTGACATCATCCTGAACACCTGGAAGGGACTTTGATTTCCTGCCAAAGAAGTAAATTAGGGGGACAGCAACTATTATGCTTATCATGCTCTGATAATGCTGCAAATTGGAGTCTGACACATGTGGTCTGCAGGGAATTTGGTCTGAAAACAGATTGATGTAAAGTTTGAAGGTGGAGAGTTGGACAGGAAATGATGGATGCAGGATAACATGACATCAGCAGTTTTACAGGAGCATCCTTTATGATCATTTGGAAGAAATTTCAAAGTTATTATACTTTTTAAAAAAGAAAAATTTTGCAAAACTATACATTTGTATTAGGATAGCTCAAGTAGGCAATGGGAAAAAGTAAACTACAAATAAAAGAATGTGTTACATATAAAGCAAGTGGAGTTAACTGAAAACGTTTAGTACTACTTTAGTAGCATCTATAAGTATTTCAAAAGTATTTTTTAAATGTATTCATAGCTAATTTTCCCACATATTTTCAGATAATAGGGTAAAGTGGTCATTTATTTCAAAAATGATAAGTACCTTGAATCAAAAACGAACACTATTGACCAGCATTAGTTCTTTCAGTCACACATATGGATTTAAAAATTGGTTATTTTTCTACATAATAGAGCTGGGAATGGTTCTGTCCCAGAGAGACGAAGACAAATTAGTTCATGTATAGTAGATGATGCTTGTGATTGAGGATTCTCAGTGATTCTCTTTAATGTGCAGATTGGTCCCAAATGTTTAAGTGAAAATTAGCAGGAGTTATTCAGCTCTTTCTAACTTTATTATTCATTTGGGTTGAAGATTTTCAAACAAAACATTTTTTTGGTGGTTTAAAAATAAGGCCTTATGTAAACATTTGTCTTTACAGCAGACCCTGATAATGGAGATCCTCCAAAGGATTTTTTAACAGAAATCCTCCCTAACTTTATTTTTATGTACAGTCTTACGTTTTTACATTGTTACAGTTTAATTAATGATTTTTAATTCTATCATTCTAAAGCTAATCTTCCTTTTTTTATCACCAGTGTTTATTTTTTATCTTATTATTTAAAAACTATCACTCCGATCATCTTTTGATCTATATTCACAGCGTCTGTTAATTATGCTGATGTCATTTTAAAGCAAAATAAAAAAAAAAGTCAATTTTTAGGACATAGTTTCAGCAGTAGTTTATTAGAAATTTGCACCTGCACTGTAAGTTGTGACTCCACCCCACTTCCCGTCATCCCTTTGTTTACACTCTCTCCCACTAGCTTACAGCCCCTCACCCCCCCAACCTAACATTACCAGTGCAACAAAAAGGGCGAGCAGTACTGTACCTCTCCAGCCGTACAGTTTGACGACGCCAGCTCGAAGACGCACATGGATCTCTTCCATCACAATGAAGCGGAGCAGCGGGATTGTGCCCCACCATTGTTGCTTCTACGTCACACCTACAACCTTTTTCCCAGCTGCATTCTTTGTCTGCTCCTAATTTTCAACAACTCGAATGAAAAAATACACAAAAATGTCATTTTAAACTTAATGTTCTTTATATATGTCTTCTATCATGAGAAAAATGCCACAAAAGCATCTTAAAAACACGATTTTCATCAGGGTGGGTCTTTAATGGTGTTACTTAATTATCGTTTAGCTTTATAAGAACAATTTTTAAATTCAAATGATAAATTTGCAAACTAATATTGTTTTTATATCTACTTATGTAAAAAGGCCACAATCTACACCTTTGTTTCAATAATCCAATTACATGTAAGCTATGTAAAGAAATGTAACATATTCATGTTTTGAAGTACATAGAAACTTGTTTTTATCTTCTTAAACTTATGGTTTAAGTTTTGAAATTTGAGTTATTTTAATTTTATTGTACAAAATGACACTGTGATGCCTTTGGTGCATCATATAACAGTATATAAAAGCTGCAGCAAGTTAAAATAAGCAAATATAAAGCAAAATGAGTGAAAAAACTGAGCAGAGAAAAGTCTTTTGACATCCAAGAAAATAATGATGATCTCCTGTATTTTTTGTACTTTGCCCATATTGATTTGATATCAATGAAAGCTTTTAAGCTTTTATTATAAAAAAACAAAACAAACAAAAAAAACAGCAAATACTTCCCAATATATTTAAAATCATGTGGACAAACATGGATGTAACACAGCAGGCAGTTGCTCTACAATCAAATAAAAATCATAAGGGTTTGGTGGTTTTTTACTCCTTTTTACTCTTAAATTTGCAATGACGCAACAGAAAGTAAATCACGACGCAATGTAACCTTTAACCAAAATATGTGCATTCACTGCAACATCCATAGCATTCTGATGATGAAAGACAAGAGTTTAATAAACACACAACTTGAGTTGAGATTTTTATTGAAAAAAAAAAAAAAAAGAGTCAAAAGTAGAAAAAAGTACTTTTCAGGTCTTTTCTTGTGGTGCAAGAACAGAAACAGAAAAAGGTCAAATAGGACGTCTGATTTGTTGTAAGTCGATAAATCTAAAGTTTTTAACGCACACACCAGACAATAAAGAAACAACCCTAAACAAAAGAGGATCCGTTCCCTCCACAGAGCTTCCCTCTCTACCCGCCGCTGAGATATGCAGCTCTGTAAGAAGCACGCAATTACTTCAGAGGCGGGGTGCTTTATTTACATATGCAATATGCATAAGCAAGGTTACTGTGAGGGTGAAATAAGCACGAGATAGAAAGAAGGAGGGGTTTGGACTGTGTGTGCGCCGGGGATGGAGAGAGGGTGAGTGGGGTATGTGGTGGCGGGCAGAAATTTGGCGTTATCAATATTTAACCTACCCTTCCAGCATATTTATGGCAGACAATAGAGCAGACATGCAACTGTCTCATATGAGTGCAAGTGTATTTATTACAGGAGGAAACAGAGCCTGTAAATAGGATGTTCCGCGATATATTGCAGGGAAATAATGACCAGTTCTGTGGTTGGTGCAAAATTCCAATAGCTGATTATATATTAATACATCTGAAATTACAATCATTGAACATGTTGCAAATATTCATTAGCTGAGGCTTTTTGTGTGTGCATATGGTGTGCAGATGTATGTAATTCAATCAGTTTGAAGAGAAAAATGTGAAAAGCAACGAGAAGAAATAAAACGTCTAGGCTTTTTCTTTTTTTTTTTCTTTTTTTTCGAGGACCCATGGCCTCTCAGAAAATGTTTCCATGTGTTGTGTCTGAGCACACAGGGAGCAAAGAGGGAAAACATTCGCTCCTCCAAACCACATGCAACAGATTCTTTCTGAAGCCAAATAAATCAACCCTGTGCTTCAGATCATGTGACACTTTTTTGTGCTTTGTGTTATTCCCAACATATCCCATTTCAAGACCCCCCCCCTCCTCTTCCACACATATACATACATACACACACACATTCTGAGTTTCCATTTCCTGTACGTAAGATCACCTGCGCAGACAGAATGGCGTGCTTCAATGCGACATGCTCAGGCAGGAAAACAGGAAAGGGAGTTCAAGGGTGTCCAACATGAAATGCTCACAGAGTTAGGGGAAACCCAGAGCTCATGGCAGCACTCCAGTCTCTGAAGACGCTAAGTAAAGCACACAGCCGCACTCTCTTATGCCTTAGCACTGCCATCATGTGCTTCACTTTTGCCTGTGCAAAAGTTTTCCGGGTGTTTTAAAACTTTTTTCCAGTTAAAAATAAAATCAACTTATAGAAAACATAGAAAATGCAGAATTACAGAATTGATTCTGAGATCTCATGTGTTTTAAAAATCTGAACCACACACAGTAAAAAGTTTTCAGATCAAAAGTTGAAACTTAATAATCTATTTAAGTCATATTAGAAAGAAAATGATCTGCTTAGCTTCTAAAAACTCATATGTTAACCCTTTAATATCTGAGGCGTCGCCGGTGACGCTGAAACACAAAATCTTTCTGTAACTTTTCAATTGTTAATACGATTGATTGTTGATTGCATTGATAATTGAAAAGTTACAGTAAATCAAAAAAACATAAACACTGGAGCTCTGGTGTCAAAGGGTTACTCAAGGTACTAAAAGACAGATTAAAGATAAAAAAAATTGTATACATTTTTAAGTCCCCCCATGAATTTTATTTTTTATTAAAAAAAACGATCCCTGTTGTGTTTTAATTATGATTATGATGTTTTAACCAAAATCCCACAACCTAAATGTCTTAAAAAGTCGTTTTTCATGTAGATCTGAAGCCTCTTTTTCCAAATATCCTCTGAGGGGGCGTGGCTTCTGGAGCTGAGCCAAGAAGCTCCGTCCCTGACCCCAGCTGCTTCACTCAGGTGCCAAAGAAGAAAAGATGGCATCATCCTATTGACTGGAGTAAAATGAGCTGCCGTTCACATTTTTGTGGTTGAATCAAGAAGTTCCATGGAGTCTCGCAGAGATTTTCCAGCGTTCTCAGTCCTGCTACCAAGAGTGTTGTATGAAACTCAAAAAAAATCCAGTGACGGCTGATTTGACCACAGAAATGTGAACGGCGGCTCATTTGACTGCAGTCAATGTGAAGATACCATCTTCTCTTCTCCAGAACCTGAACTAGACACTAGGAACAGATGAGGGTTTAGTGCATGTGCAGCAGAGCTGTTGTGACGTAAAGAAGATCATCAATTCAAACAGTCTGTCTGCAACAGTTTGATTTACAGTTTTAAAAGGAGAAAAACTTGAACATGCAAAAATGAAATGATTTCTTGTTACATTTGTTCTCTTAAATTAGAAAGCTGCCACACATACATGTTAAAAACTCCTAAAAACATGATTTTCATCGTAGAGGGACTTTAAAAAAAATGTCACACTAGTGGTTTGTTACTTTCAAAGAGCCTCAAAGAACAAAACATTTTCTCAGTCCCAAATTTACTAATTTAATTCCATAATTATTCAACTTTTATAATGATTAAAGTATTTATCAAGTGTCAAAGACTGGCTTACCTTCAACTAAATGAAAAGAAAACAGAAATCTTAATCATTCCCAGTGCACACACAGTATTCCCTATTACAAACCGTTTAGACCAGGGGTCCTCAAACTACGGCCCTTCTGGTTTGGCCCGGCCCCCTGAACAACATCAGAGACCCATGATTTTTTTTCCCAGTCTGGCCATATGATTGAGACTCACACAGAATGTGACTTTTTATTCCAGTCTTCTGCAGTCCGTGAACCTATCTGAAACAAGCAGCTCTAATCACTATCAGATATTTGTTTTCATATAAAACTGGACTTGATTTTTAACTTTGAGGGTTAGGATTACCAATAGAACTGGCAAAACTTCAAAAATTATTCAAGCTAAATGTTTTTATCACTTAAAAACATTTATAAAGTAAGTAAATTGGTAACTAAAGATGATCTTATTAAGATTACAGCAATTCTCTTTTTTCTTGTTTTAATTTACCCACAACAATGACTTTCAACAGGAAGCTGTATTTCACTGGTTTTATCTCCTTTACACTGGCTACCTATTAACTTTTGAATCGATTTTAAAAGGTGTGTTTTGATTTGCTCTTAACCACCTCGGCATGTTTACATTAAAAGTGGGGTCATCTGGACCTCATACAGCACGCTGAACTTTTTTTTCATTAACTCTTCACTGGTGTCTGTAGCAGACAAGAAATCCTGTCCACCTTTGTCATGGAAGGGATCACACATCAATTTAAGGGTGGGGTCATCTGGACCCCATAAGGTAGTAGAACAGTTTTAAGGGTTAGGTCCCTACCGTAATTATGTTTCCCAACTGATACCATAAGTCTTCAGTTGTCTACTTTGGTCCTCTAATGCTAAGAAATCTGTCCACATTTTGCCGCACATGAATGTTTTAAACTCCTCCAATTATAATCTACTAAACTCAGAGCACCTGCACAGGTTCTCCAGATGTCATTAAATTGGTTTAGTTTGGTTCAATTGTCACAGACTTCTAATTTGAGAGCTAGAAGACCATCAGTGATCCTCTCTATAAGACACTAAAGTTCCTAGCTAAGGAGGCTGGCTATTCACAGAGCGCTGTGTCCAAGCAGATCAACAGAAAGTCTAATAGAAGGAAAAGATGTAGCAGAAGATGCTCCAGCAAAAGAGATGATCATGGACTTCAGTGGATTATCAAAAGGACCAGATTCAAGAACCTGGAGATGTCCAGAAAGAGTGGAATGAGGTGGAGGAACAGCTTCAAAACCACCACATTCAGACTCAATCAGGGGATGGACTACAACTGTCGGGATCCAATGTCAAGACACTACTGAGCCTGGACCAAAGGAGGAAACATCTCAACTGGACCAAGGACAAGAAGGACCGGACTGTTGGTCAGAGATCCAAGATCCTGTCTTCTGATGAAGGAAAGTTTGATTTTTATCTAGGAATGAAGATCCAATTATGTTATGGATAAAGACTGGTGAGGATCAGAACCCAAGCTGCTGGAGGTCCAGTGTAAAATCTCCACAGTCAGTCGTGATTTGGGCTGTAATGTCCAGCACTGATGTTGGTAATCTGTGCTTTCTTCAATCCAAAATCAAAAAGTTCTTGAGGACTTTACGATTCTTTCTGCTGAGGATCTGGATAGAGATGCAGATTTCATCTTCCAGCAGGATCCAGCCCCTGATCACCCTATTGAAGGATTGAAGATGGACATATAATTTTGAAAATACTTTATTTTCAATTATTCATTGATGTGATCATAATCTCTCTTCATCTTTATGCAGAAGTAAATTATTTCTCCACAGTATTCTGATTTTCTGAAATCCTGTTTATGTGGGTTTCATTAGCAAGAATCCAAATTTAAGTAAAAATAAAAACTTTTAAATCAATTACACAGTGTGTCCTGAATCTAAATTCTATGAAAGTTTTTTTAATGAAATTATAGAAATGAATACACTTTCCATGATGTTCTTTTTTTATTTTTATTTTTCAATGGGTCTGTCCAAACCTATAATCTCTTCAGCCATAAAGAAATGTGGCACAACTATCTTTCAAAAAAATAGTATCCCTATTTTCTACAGTTGAAAGGGAGACAAGAGTTTCTCTGATCCTGTTTTCCCTAACAGGTCTGTTAAAGAATTAGACCACAGTTGAATATCACTGCCCTTTAGATGCTTGCATGTCTGTTGACTCGGTGAGAAAAGTTCAATTAAACAGAGGCTATTCCGTTTTATTAGGACCAAATTTTATATACTTTTGTACAAAAGTATAATATAGCAACAACGCCTTTCAATAGCATTGTACACTAATTCTAATAAGGAAACATTGTCTCACCTCCAGAATAGTGAGTTATATCTTACAGAATGTCTTTAACAATGACCAACAACGGAGAACATATAAAAGGAAAACTGAAATATTTGTCTGATTCAGATCAATAGTATTAGTATCACTGTAACATTTAGGGGTGAATTGTGTTTGTATGATTACTAAGACGTTTGTGTTTGGATTCCAACTGACTTCAAAACAAAAATTTTTTTTTTTTTTTTTTGCAAATGTTGTGTGTGACATACTCCAAAGACCGTCATTGTAGTGGGCAGACTAGATAGTCCTGTGGTTTCAAAATGTTTTTAAGTTTGTTTTTTTTAAAGAAAAGTCTTCTAATCCAAAGTAAACTCTACAAACTTGAAACGGTGTTTCACACACAGACAAACACATGTTTTGGTAACTCGGTTAAAGACCCACTCCAATGAAAATCATGTTTTTGGTGTTTTAACATGTTCTTGTAACCGTTTTTAAGATGGAGGTGATTTGTAAAAGATTTATTACACCAACTGTGATAAACCAAGAGCAGATACAAACCTACGGTTTTAACAAGCTCAAATTTGTGATGAGAGAGTGTAAACAAAAGGGATAATAAGAAATTAGCCGATGCTAAGAGTCCCGCCCATAACTCAGAGGTGAATTTCTAATGAAAGTATTTTGCTCTTTAGAAAATACGTCTCAAAAAAAAAAATGCTAAATGGCATAATCATGATTAAAAGACCATTTAGAACCATTTTACAATAGAAAAAAGTATAGTTGGAATGGGACAACATTTTGTTGTAAACCGTTTTAAAAGTCTCTACAGATAATATACACTTGATTTTAGTCATTTCTTTAATCAAGATAATTACGTAAATACAATAAAGGTAAAAGAATGGTAAGATTTTTGAATATAAAGGAGTAAAATACAGCAAACAAGCTCCTCAGGGACTGGTTACTCTAAACTTTTGGACAATGGTTATAGCTGACGCACCGTTTTATCTCCCCACTACAAGTCTCTGCCCCTCGTAGGTTTTAAATCCAGTAATTATTAATTCACATATCCTTTATGTAGATTTCATTTATTTTTATTTCCACATACTGATTTCTTAAAGGAGAGATTTATCTACATATTAATGATACATTTTTCTTGCTTGAAATCTTTATTAGTATGCTGTTTTCCTTTGTCTTTAACTGTATGTGAATGTGAATTGTAGGAACAGAATAACCACATTTGTCAAAACATATATGTAGAAAAGAAAAAGGAAGTAGCAGATCGATCTTTTTTTATATTTACTGAACGCGAACCTCGCTGGGGAATGAATTCCAAGTGCTGTTGGTGATTATACTCAGAGATTTTCTCAAATAAAACATTTTATAATTTATTTTGTCTTGTAATTGCAACAATGTACCAACTTTTGCAAACAAAAAAACACAAAAATCTTTTGTAAAAAAATTAAAACAGCTTGTTACAATGTGCTGAACTGTGTTGGACCACAGCAACACTGTCTAAATGTCAAATATTTCTCTTTCTGGGACAAATTTAACTTCAATTTTTCAATACCTGTTTCATTCCCAGCATCACAGGGGTCTGACCAAACAACCAAGTTGCTCCATGCTTACTTCTCAGGGCAACGCAACGTCACCATTCAACTAAACAGTTATTCTTTTGGATACCTTCATATATATATATATATATATATATATATATATATATATATAAAGTGTTGGTAAACCCTTAACCCTTTTTAGTATTTTATATTTTGTGAGTCATACTCTCTTGATTAGTTATTTTTTTCTTAGCTCTCAGAATAGGTGCATTTACTGTTGTCCTTTGTCAAAAAGTTTAATAGTCTGTATTTTCTTGTCTCAGGATAGTCTTTCAAATGTTCTTTATGGATACATGAGAGCCTTAATAAAAACTAAAAGCTTTCAATAAAAAGCATGTTTTTATAGTAAATTAAAGTTAAAATTAGTGTTGTTGTGTTATGTCAATTAAACACATTTTTCAATTGTGGTAACTTAAACTGAAATTCCTAAAACTTGTTGGATAGAATATGGAGGAATAACCTTAATCTTGGAGATTTCTTGTGTCACACACTAATGAGATAAATATTTGAATGAACTGATCCTTTCAAATGGTCTATCAGTCTCGGTCGGCAGACCATTAAACCATGGGGAAGACTGTTAACAGTCATCCAGAAGATGATCATTGGGACTCCACACAACGAGTGGAAGACAGCAGAAGTTCATCCTAAAGAACCTGGTTGTTCAATTAGTGCTGTATTCCAGCACACCGCCTGGAAAGTTGAATAGAAGAAGAATGACAGCAGAAACAGGAGTAAGCAACAGAAATAAACACCACCTTAGGACGATTATGAAATGAAGCCTTTTCATGAATTGGAGGGGATTTACCGAGAGTGATCTGCCACTGGAATCAGATCTTCCAAGGCCAACAGGCACAGATGTATCAGGACATGACCTTCACCTGTGTTAAATCACTCATGAACCGGACTCATCAGGAACATCTCACATGGACTAGAAAAAGAACTGAACAGTTCTTAGCAGGTCTTACCACTGTAAAGTCCTATTTTAGAGACAAAGAGGATTTTCTTATTGTTTAAGAAAATCAAAATCCTAGAGAGGATGAGAATTCAACTGTTTAAAGACCAGTCTAAGGCTACGTACACACCAGGCATGTGTTGCACGTTCAAGAGTGCGGTATACACATTTCATGAACACCCGTTTAGCATCCTATAGTTGGAAGAACCTTGATATGAAATCTCAAAGTGGCACAAATCTTGCCCCAGGCTTTTTCTTCCACAGTTTTATTCCGATATATGCAACACTTGATGGTATTTGTAGTAATTTCGGCCACACAGAAAAACCACGAATACTACGTTCTCCTTCGGGATCACTTTTCAATCTGTTTCGAAAAGGACTCTACTCATACATCACTACCTAATCCGATTCCCTGATTAGCCAAAATTCAACTGTTTGGTGTTCAGGTATTTCAAATTTCAAGTGTTTAAACTTCGATGAATGTCCAGTACACAGAGCCCAAAAACTGACATAAGAAATGTGTAGTGATGTTTGGACGCAACAGTTTTGAATGTAAAAGCCTGAAATGCAAGTTTACAGTCGTTTACACAGACTTTACTAGAAAGCAGACATTCGAATGCCAATTGCCGAGCCCAGTGTGTACGTAGCTGTAGGTTTTCATTCATTGGACAACCTTCTCAAAGACTTATTTACAAGTAAGGGCAATTTGGATGTTGAGCGTCAACCAGTGGACACTATTACTACCCCTAACAAGTGGTGACATGTACTGAATAGGAGTAGATGTAGTGACATGTCAACTGCTGGCATTGATTCACTGTGTCTTGAAAGATTCCATGTTAGCATAGCTGTCCAACTAAAAAATGTATAGATTTTGTTAGAACGCAGATAAGACATCACGCCCAATGCAGAAGGCTTTAGTCAGGACCGCAGTCAGAATAATCCAAGCTTATTTTAGCCCTCAACAGGAACATAGACATACTGGGTTGATGAATGGGCTCTGTATTGTTTCAGATCAAAATATTTTCCACCTTTTAAATATTTAAATATTTTTTAAAATAATAGTGTTCTTGTGCTAAAGTGAAATAATGGATGAAAGATTATTGGGGCGGAAGTCTTAGACAACTACACATACATGGTAATCAAGAGCGAATGTCTTGATTAAGAACACGTTGACATGGAGACTGTCAAGCCCAGAAATAGACTAGAATGGTGAGCAACAATTATTAGCTGCAAAGTTAAAGGGAAATAGAAAGTAATCGTCTGTAGACTCCTTAAAAAAAAGTACAAAATTTGGTATCACGCCTGATGTAGTGGGAATGAACTTTGGAGAAATAAAATACTTAAAAGAAAAACTGATTCAGACCAGAGTTAATTCAAGTTTCTTTTTGTAATCATGAACCCTTATCAGTGGGACAACTTTCAGTAGTTAGGACCCCAAAATACTTTTTACTTTTTCTTTTTGGAATGGATTGAAGGACGCTATGATCAAAATGCAGCATGGAGATGCTAACGAGAAGAAGCTCGCCGAACTAATTCTCAAGCTCCAGCTCTTGCATATGTTGCTCTTCATGCTCCATAAAAGACAAGGAAAACTGGAGCCACACAATTTATAAGCTAAAACCAACTGAGTAACCCCTTCCTCCTTGTGTTCCAAAAAGAAAATACCTCCTGGCTCCAAAAAGCTAAAATCCCACAGACTTCAATAGAGAAATAAACTGCTATTACTCAGTCACTATATTTGTAAGAATAACCATTCAAGCTCTGATACCTTCTTTTTACATTTTCTCGATAATCCTGTTTTTGTGATTTTTTTTTTCTTTGTAGTGACAGTTATTGAAGTTGCAAATCAGCCAATCAGATACCTCGGGTGGTCTCTTATAGAACGTTCAAAACATTTGGCTGACAGGTTCTCCTGAGCCTGCTTTCAGTGACAGAGGAGGGGACTTCTAAGAAGCTCATCCTTGATTGGCGAGAGTGGTTGCCATAGAAACTCAGACTGACTCAGACCGATCACTGCTTACTGACATCGTCTGGTTACAACCTGTCAACGTCCGCACTGCAAAAAAAAAAAAAAAAATGACTTGACTTCATTTCACCGGAGCTGGAATCAAGTTATTGTCTATGGGTGACGTCCAGTTTTCTTATTAAGTCAATGGTTAAAACCATAGATATATAAAGACACTGGCATGAGTGGATTGTAGATATATATGGTCTCTATTTGGTGACATATGTAAGCCGTGAAATGCCTCATAGCAAATAGGAGTTAAATGTATCAGTGTTGCCATGCTTGATCACTGACAATCAGACTTTTAGTTGAGCTACTGATCAATCGTCTGTGGAGCTATTGGCGTGGCAGTCAAATTGGGTGACATAGGCAGCCCCTTAGCCTTTGATGCAACATGTATGAGCAAATCAAACTAAGAAGTAAAAGTTACAAACATCTCCGTGCCATCAAATTAATTTTGTTTACTGTGAAAGCAATCTAAGTACCAGGAACATTTTGGTCTGTAATCTCCACATGGAGGCAAACCCCGGGCTCACTAAGCAATTACTTATTTATTTATTTATTTTGAAGGCTAATGAAACCCATCCTTTTTGTTTAGTTTTTACCACAGCCTATCTCTTAGCAAAAAGTAGTCTATTTGAATATACTACAGGTATACTTTGTCTACACTAAAAGTGAAGTAATATATTCAAAGTTTACTTTCTCTATATATTGAAAGCTTAAAGTGTCCCAACTTAGTCTGAAGAAGTTCTTAGCTTGTATACTTCCCACACTACAAATAAATAGTCTAAGGTAAATTGGTTTAGTTTTATATCTATACTCAAGTATATTTGATAAAATAAATAAGATAAATAAAAACGCTTTGTTCTAGTTTTACAATGCGAAATACAGAAAGATTTTATTTTTCTATTTTACCCACTAACTTTTTTTTTAAACTACATTGTGTGGTTACAGAATACAAACATACAACACAGTAGTGGGGCCACCATAAATGGAAAAAAAAAAAAAAACGTATGGAAATAGTAATATGACAATCAGAAGAAATCAGTACTTGAACTAAAAAAATAAACCCTCTCTCGGGTAAACAGTTTGGTACTAGAGCCTCGTTTCCATTGAGTGGTCCAGTATAGTACGGTCTGGGTTGGTATTTTGAGCGTTTCCATTGTAAAATTGACCCATTAAAGTCCCCCTCTGATGAAAATCATGTTTTTGAGTTTTTAACATGTATGGGTGGCATTTTTCTTATGAAAGAGAACAAATGCATTTCCAAGTATTACTTCTTTTAAATCTCGGTCAATCAAACTGTCTCAGACATCTCTGAATTAATGAGCCTTCTTTAGGATGTGGAGTTTTGGTTAAAAACGTAATCATAATTAAAACACTGCTGGGAATGTTTTTTTTTTTTTAATTGTCATGGGGGACTTTAAACAGTACCGAGTCGTACCTCTCGAGGGTCTCCATCGGTTGTAGCTCCATTGCAAAGTGGAACGGAATGATTGGAGCGGAGCCGCTGTACCCACCCGTTGATTGGCAGAAAGTAATGACGACATTAGAAAAACGCCAAAATAGCGCTCATTTAGGCTAACATTTCCATTTGTTAGCACTCAGGTTTTTGCAGTTTCTATTCCGCCTACAATCTTCTTTCATACAACAGTAAATTCTTGTCATACATAATAAAAAGATGAGTTGGTGGATGACTTCCATCATCACTTTTCTTCAATGTCGCAATGACATGCTAGCGGTCTACACCACACATGCGTCGTGAAAAGTAACCGCTAAGTGGAAGCGAGGCTTAACTGAGTGGAAACGCTCCCCAGAATTAAAGGGACCGTACAATACTACTCCTCGCCGTACTGTACCGGAATGGACTGCCCAGTGGAAATGATCCTTAAAGCGTCTTTGGGTAAGACACTGAATCCTACATGCTAACATCAGAAAAGTTCTAAAAGTATTTTAAAAAAGTTAACATTTTACAAGAATAACGCTGTTAAATTATAAGAAAAAGTCATAATTTTATGAGAATAATTTGTACAATTTTACAACTTTTTTCACGTACTATTTTTTTTTACCGGTTGCCCTAAAATTGTATTGTACTAACATACAACAAAGTAAATATTGGTGGCACAAAATCTATTAGAATACCCATTATAAATAAAGACAGTGGCAAAATAAATACTACTACAAATGCCAGAAATATTTTACTGTTTTCTAAAAACCAATTAAAAGTCTTCAGTGAGACCTCTGAAGAGTTTGTATATTTTAGTTTGTTAGACCCAAATTGACTAACAAATTCAAGTATCCTATCATATTTCCCGTGTTCCTGACATTTATAAAATCATGTTTTTGTGACTCGCGTTGCTTTGCATAAATTAAATCAACCCTGAAGTGACAGCTAATACTTATCAATCCTCTCTGTTCTCTGTCCCCCTGTTCCCTGTTCCCCTGTGCATCTGACTCCCGTCCCCAGCCCATTTACTGTCAAATGGGCTCTGCTCTCTTTGCTCGAGCTCAGATGCAGATTTATGCCAGAGCAATGCCGCTTCTTGCATATTAGATGAAAGCCTTGTTTGCATATACCCGCTTTCTCTCCCCTCCGCAGCACCACCTCTCCTCCTTCTCTCTTCCTCCCTCTTCCTTTTTTCTGAGGCGTCACTTTAATATGTATGCAAATGGGCTGAGCTCCACAGGCATATATGTGTGGAGCCCTGTCCTGCAGTCAGGAGGTGTAGGAGAGATTGTGTTTGTATTTATGAGGCATGGGCCCTGCCGCTCTTGGGAGAGAAAATGCTGCAAGTAGTGTGGTGGAAGCTCTGCAGTGCAGGCAGAATGCAGATATGCCAATAACAGAGGTCATGGTTGTCACTAATGATAAGAGACAATTAGACAAAAAACCAAAACTGTAATGGAACTGCCTCATCTACGCACGCAAATACAGAAAACATGCGTCAAAGCCGTTCCCACTTCGGCTCTTCTGGAATGTTCTGCGTATTGCAGCACATCTCCTCTGCTCTGCCAGTGCTGGATGGGGGATTCCAGGGTGATTGGTATGTGCAAAAGACCAATGTATTGATCAGGCGAGGATCACTGTTGGAAGCTGAGGCAGAGAAGACAAGGTCAGGTCACCTATGAGAGCAGCACCCCTACCTCATTTCATCCGTCTAAAGGTTCCCAGACAGAACGAAATGATCGATACCGTCTCCACATCCCCAAGAAATTACACCCTAAACCCAGAAAAATGGAACGGAAGAGGATGTTTGCAATTTCAAAATTAGTAAAAAGTTGGTGGGGAATAGAGGCAAATAACAATGCTATTATGTTCTAAACAACACACACATGCAAAACTGTGTGAAAATCAAATGTCTGTTTCTTCTATTTCCCTTTCTCTCCACCACACTCTGCTCCACACACACACACACCCTTCCTCCATCATGAATAAACCATACTGTGTCTGTGAGTCATATACCACCCCCACATCCCTCTCTAACCCACTCCCCCATTCGCTGTTGCAAGAGTAAAGACGCTAATTAACGTGATGGCTAGCTCCAGCTCCTGTCAGCAGCTTGTGGGGGCCTCTCATCCAGCCAGGCTCCACTGGTCTCTGGTTTTAGCAGCTCTCTCCCCAGCCTCCATCTCTGGAGGACCGGGGCCCCCTCATTCATATTCAGCCCCAGCCACAGGCACCTGGAAGCAGCCAGCACCACCTCCACCACCAGCACCACACATCCCCCACAGTGTCTATCACCAGCCCCCCAGTTGAGCCCACCTCCTGTCAATTCTGGGACCCCCCCCCCATCTCCATCCCACTCCGTCTCTCATTGCTACCTACAAAATCCACCTATTAGCCCCACAACGCACACGTTTATTTCATTTTCTCAAACTAGAGTCCAACCGGCAAACAAGGCTGAGCTGAGAAACTCAATTTAGGAGATGTGTGTGAGCAACAAACTCCATCTAGGAGATGACACAACCCAACTGATGGGTTGAATCACCCAACGGTGGAAAGAGCGAGAAGGGGGAGAGGAAGAGACGGCGGAGCTGCGTGCCTTGGTGGACTAGCCGGGTAACCATGGCAACGCAGCCGGGAGAGCAAGAAACAGGAACATACAGAATCTGTTTCTGCTGAGACTTGCACATGTGGCACAGTGCTGCTCCCTCTCAGAGACGAAGTGAGGGGAGGTGTGTGTGTGCATGTGTGTGTGTGCCTTTATGAAACATACATGCCTGCTGGATCTCTACCCACATTCATTTGCCTGACTGAGAGTCTCAACACATCACAAAAGATTCTGTGATGAAAATTAAGCACCGACGCACAGAGGGAGGCTTTTGTCGCTTTGAATTCTCTGCCGAAAAGATAAAACGTGGACCATATATACAGAAAGGCACAATCTTTTCCCTCCACAGCTCCAGCTTTTTCAGATTTTCCTTCTCTGTGCCTCTCCGTCGCTCCCCTTCTGCCTGTCTTTTCTCTTTGCTCTCACTCCCTCTTTCTACAGGCCCAGTCTAACCTCCCCCTCCCCTTTCCTCAAGGGAATAAAGGTCGTAACGCAAATGATTACTCAAACCCGAGTTGCCATAGAAACGCAGTCATGTGACTAGGGAAGGCATGCATAGACCACAACAAAGAGGTGGATCAGGAACCAGCTCTGGAAAGAGCTGTAGCTCGCCTTACTGGTGCCTCAGTATATTTCACTCAAACTCAGGCTTTTAAAAATAGGCAAGCTGCACCAAAAAAGAGGGAAAAGCGACACGGAAAAAGAGCGGGGACCAGAGGCTGTAATGAAACTAGGCTGTAACACTGCAGTGAGCCTTATATTCTGCCATTTACCAGCATACCAAGGGTGTGTCCTATTCATCATGTCCTTCTTGGAAGCAGAGCTCCGGCGCCAGTTGTCTGGAATTTGTGTGAAATGGCGTCAGTTGTAGACATGTATAGGGTGGTGGACTCACGAGCTTCTGAAAGAACTTTTAAATATAGAATTAGAACTGATTAAAACTTTGTGAAAACTGGTGGAAGAAAAATAAAACAAAAAGTTTTGGCTTAAGTAAAGCGGTGGACATTCTGTGCTATCAGCTTAATTTCAGTATTAGTCTCTGTTTTGAGACAAATCCCCCAAACCCCTTATAACTTTAATCCTATCCAAACAAAATCTCAACAATATTTATTTGTAAAATGGAAGAAAATATCTACGTTAACCAACAGCAGGAAGAGTGAGAAGATAGCCTGCCCCAACAGGATTCAGCTATTCTGCAGCCAAATCCACCCCCACTGAGATTGGTCTTCGCTTTGGCTGAACCCAGGAACCTGCGACCATCAGTCACTAAACCTACACCAGATACGAAGATAGGGAGGGTAAAACATTTCAAAGATATCAGGTCAAAAAAAAAAAAGATCTTGTAATGGATAATTCAACAATCTAAGTTGAGACTAAGTTATAGCAGCGTTCATCTCGATTTGTTTTGGGGCTCTCCATCATGCATTTCTTTCTGGTGAAGTCACTCCATCTGCAGCTATGAACGCAGAGCCTCTTTCTTTCTTTCTTTCCTTCATTACTACAGCTAAATGAAAGGACATAACAAAATAAATGTTCACAGATGAATCCAAAACTAAATCTAGAAGGGCGTGAACCGCCAGGGCGACTGCCCTGTCACCGACCCTCCAAAGTCCACTTCAACTCCCATGGGGTGTCAGGCAGCAGCTGAGTGTTCAGTGATGTCTGCAATTATTCCGTGTCTAGACAATGTCTAGTGAAAGACAAGGAGATGCACGCTCTCCACAGGCTGCGCTCTGCACAAGAAAAGGCCTGGAATAGATCCCAGCGCCTTTCAGCTGGGGACAGTTTGTTAGGGGAAAGTGGTCATGAGAACAGTTAATATACACAACTCCACAACACAAAAAGTTATGCTTTTCGGGATTTCTTTTGTTTCTGCTTCTCTGATTCTAATAATCTTTAAGTCCAACTTTAAAAATCTACATTTTTAATCAGTTGTTTGTGACTTTTAAATATTTTTACTTAAAAATGTGTATTTTTGAGATAAAAATGTTGTTTCTGCCAATCAGGATTTTAATAACTCTTGAATTTCAACTTAAATAAATTGACATTTTTAATCAAATGTTTGTGATTTCTAGTCATTTTTACACAAAGAGTTGTGTTTTTTTGTTATTTATAAATATAAATCAAGATTTTTCATCATAGGTTTGTAATTTTTTATAATTTTTTACAAAAATAAGTTGCGTTTTTATCAATTTCTTTGTTTCTACAGATCAGATTCTCATGTCTCTTTTGTTTTAATCCAAATAAATCTAAATTTTGGTAAAATGCTTGTGATTTAGATCATTTTTACACAAAAAAGTTGTGTTTTTTTGTAATTTTCTTTGTATCTGCGACTCAGTTTTTAGTATCTCTTTAGTTTCAATCCAAATAAATCTACATTTGTAACCAAATGTTTGTGATTTCTAATCATTTTTATGAAAAAAGTTATGTTATTGGGAATTTCTTTGTTTCTGCTTGTCAGATTTGAATGATCCTTAAGTTTAAACTTTGATAAATAAACATATTCAAATCAAATAATTTCTAATAATTCTTACTCAAAAAGTTGTGTTTTTTGTGATTTTTTTGGTTTCTACTCATAAGATTTAATTAATCATTGAGTTTCAACTTAAATAAATCTACATTTTTAAATTTCTTTTTGATAATTTTCACTCAAGATGTTGTGTTTTTGTGATTTCTATTGTTTCTGCCAGTCAGGTTTTGATCATATTTGAGCTTCAGCTTTAATTATTCTACAGTTTCAATCAAATGTTCATGATTTCTGATGATTTTAGTGCAAAACGTTTTTTTTTTTGTAATTTGTTTTGTTTCTGCCTGTCAAATCTTAATAGCTCTTGAGTTTCAACTTTGAAAAATAAACATTTTCAATTAAATGTATGTATTTTGTAATCATTTTTACACAAAGAGTTGTGTTTTTGTTTTTTCTGGTGTTTCTGCTAATCAGAATATAATGTCTCTTTAGTTTCAATCCAAATAAATCTATATTTTTGGTTGAACGTTTATGATTTCTAGTCATTTTTACACAAAAAGTTTTGTGATTTATTTTGTTTCTACTAGTCAGGTTTCAATAATTCTTTCAACTTAAATAAAAACTTAAATAAATCCACATTTGTAGTGAAGTGATTTTTAATCATTTTTTTCACAAAAGTTGTTTTTTTGTTATTTGTATTGTTTCTCCTATTCAGATCCTAATACTACTTGAGTTTCAATGTAAATAAATTAACATTTTCAATTAAATGTTTGTGATTTCTAATCATTTTTACTCAAAAAGTTGTGTTTTTTGCGATTTCTATTGTTTCTCCAAATCAAATTCTAATATCTTGTTAGTTTCAAATATACATATATCAATACTTTCAATCAAATATTTGTGATTCCTCATCATTTTTACATTTTAAGTTGTCTTTTTGTAATTTATTTTGTTTATGTTAATCCGATTTTAAAAGCTTCAATCTAAAAACAACATTTTTAATCGTATGTTTGTGATTTATAATCATTTGTATTTGAAATAATGAAAAAAATCACATATTGTGCAATTAAGCAATAAAAAATGTAATTTAAAGAAATCATGACTAATTAAAATGTTAAAAAATATTTAAAGTCAACACTCTGACTTTCATGTTTAAATGCCAACATGTTTTAATTTTTAAGAATATGTTTCAAGTTTTTAAACTTGGTTTTCAAAGATTACCATTAAAAACTAGATTTTTGATTATTTTTTCCATCTGAGAGAAATGCATTCCACTAAAAAGACCCCCTCCCCAAAAAATGGAAGCATAAACTCGCAGAGTTGGGAAGGTTTTTGAGATATAATGTGCTGTGGCGAGAGAAAAGACCATGAGAGAATGAGCAGGTGTGCTGGGAAAGAACCATGGGCTTCAGGGAGAGAGGAGATCAATAACTAATTTCAGTACAGAGCCTCTCTCGCACTGTTTTCCAATAAACGATGGATGGAGAGTTCTGGCTTATCCCTCCTCCCCCACTATCTCTGTTCCATCACCTTCTACTCGCTGGGATTGGAGTCAATGGTTGAAGCTCGTTTGTGTCAGAATGCTGAGCATTTGGGATTATTTTTCTCCAACTAGTATCTGCTTTATAACTAATCCAAAGTTGCTTTTCTTTTTTGTCCCTTCCATAAGCGTCCTCTCAACCATTCCACATCCTCTGTATCTTTAATGTTTTTTTTCTTTCTCTCTCCGCTCAGCCTCCTGCAACCCCCTCCCACCCTTCTCCATTCAACCAGGGCCAGTGCTGAGGTTTTATCAAGAGTATGCAAGCAGATTCAGACAGACAGGAGAGTGAAGCGTGTGTCATACAGCCCTGCTGCTGCTGCTGCTGCCGAGGCTTCTCCTCAGAGGCTGTGACCTAGATAACCAAGAGGAGCTGGAGCGCCTGCAAGCCTTGGAGCCACTCCAGCTTCAGCAATGTCAGGAAGGGGTTAGTTGTGTAACACAATGTCCTATTTAGCTTTGCTCGTCACAGTTAGCCGCACAATGCAAATGTGAACACATGCAGACCCTGTGGAGCTCCTACCCATATGGGGTAGGTTTCTTCCAGGGTTTGGTTTTGCTTCTGAAGCTAGTTTGGATCATAAAAGTAGGGAAGAATTGAAGTCCCCTACATGAGTTAGAATAAACATCAGCATTAGGAACGCTTGGTGAAACACCAACAGTCTCTGTGGCTACATTTTAGAAAAAAGATGATGCTGTCTCTGCTGCTACGCCTAAATCCTGCTTCTTCATGTCAGCTCCACTCAGAGCCTTTTCACCAATTAGTATTAAGTGTTTGGAGAACTTCACAATCAATACATGTATTTATGTGAAATCAACACAGAAATGTTGGTGAAACTGTTTTATTGTCACAATTTACATGAAAAGGAAACATTTCACAGGATCCACAACACACTACCAGAACACTGAGGAACTGAAATATACATGGAGCTCACTCAGTTGGACCAACTTTAATTGGCTGCACTGAGAATTTCAGAGTCATTTCTGGAGTGGAAGTACCACACTGCCATCTGTTGGTGGATGTTCTGTACTGCAACTTCACATTATTACTTCTTACAAACACTGTATTTTTAAATGATCGTTATGATTTGGCAGACAATAAGGATCAGAATTCAAGGCTTTGATGGTATTTCAGATTCATTTGCTCAGATTTCTTTTATTTTAATATCTCAAGTCCTCGGTAATGCTAGGGCTGGCTCTGCTGAGGCTTGAAGCAGCCCCAGCCTGGTTTTGGAGTGTATGTGTTCTCAGGAAGGAGAAAGTCTTTCAGTCTGTCTGGTAAAGGCAGGGCTTTGACTCTGTCCTCCAGGGGCCAGGGCTGCAGGCGTCTCCGTATGAATGTCCTGCAAAGGCAGCGGAGAGGTGGCGGACTTGCTTCACGTGCAACGACACGGCTGTGCAGGTCCATCAGGGCTTGAGCGTACGGGTGCGAGTCATGACCGGGCACAGGCAGCTCCAGCCTCAAAGGGAGATGCAGCGTGGAGGCGTTCACCTTCGCCAAGTCCAGCAACGCTTCAGCTTGCTCCAGCAGCTCGGCGGCACGGCTTTGATCGGAGCACTGCGGGAGGACGGTCTGAAGCCTCTGGAAAAGGAGGCCGTACCCCGACCAACACGAGTCACTGTGATAGCTGCAATCCAAGGAGGCGCCGCTCTGGATCAGGAGCACGGCCAGAGGAAAGAGCAGGTCAAACTGCTCCAAGCTGGCCTGCGTCAAGGAGAGCTCGCCATCCTCGCTCAGACAGCAGCTGGGGTCCACGCCGTGAGCCAGCAGCAGCCGGGTGACTTTCAAGCAGAAGCGGCCGATCTCAGCAGCGTCCTCCACGCTGGCATCCAGAGCCTCTTTTACCAGAAACACCAGAGATGATTCCACGGTTTCCCCATCAACTGTTGCAGCTCGAACGTCAGCACCTTTAAGGAAAACCTTTCACAATCATTCAACGAACAATTTCAGTAAATAAGATTAAAAAATAAAAAGATCTTACCCCTCTCAAGTAGCAGCTGTATGTTCTCTATGTTGTGCACAGTTAGTCCATCACTGCTTGCTAGTGCATGCAGCAGAGGTGTTTTCCCTTTGATTTGAGAGGAGAGCAAACATCTGTCAGAATTAAATAGACATAAACAGATATTGTTGAAGGAAATTAGCCAATCTACCGTGTTTGTCTCTGGCGTTCACATCCCCACCGAGATCCAGTAAGGTGAGGAGACAGGGCAGCCTCTCCGACTCCTCACTCGCTAAATCTAAAGGACTGCTCTCGTGAATCTAAAGAAAAAAAAAAAACACATGCAGCAGGATATTCTATTTATATATATATCCAGAACAATTAGGAAATATTTGTATTGGAATAAAAAAATGCTGAGTTCTTACCCGGTCCCTCTTTTCGATGTCTGCTCCGTTTCCAGCTAGTAGCCTCACCATGTTTGGCCTGTTCCTCAACACAGCTATGTGCAGGGGGTTGTAATAGGACACTGGGTCTTGATAAAAGAAAAAAGGTCACATTAATTGATAACATCGCGGAAGTTATGTTCTAAAATTAAAGATTATAGATGTTTTAAGGCTGTAAATCCCCTCACTAAACACTTTTCTCAGACATGAACATTTAACTCTGAAAGTTCCAACCTTTGCCAAAAATTCTAAGATCTGATCACGCTCAAAGATTTAAGTAAAAGTGGTAAACTGAACGCATTCTGGACAGAGGACACGGCAAGGAGGAAAATTAACTAACAAGGTCAACAGCCAATCAGGATGCAGAATGACTTGTAAAAAAAAAAGGAAAAAAAAGCGTGAAAAAACTCTACAAAACAAGGTGAAAGGTGAACGGCAATATAGTGAGGAACCAGTTTAATGATAAATTATAAACGGATGCAAAAGTTGTCAAGTTGTCAAATAGTGACGATTAAAACATGAGAATATTAGGTAAAATTTCTGAAAATTGTAATCCTAAAGCAAAAACAGAAAAAAAAAATAGTCAGACATCAACTGGAATTATTGTTTCCTAATTAATATTTAACAATTGTGGAAAGTTTAAATTTAACACTTAAAGGTAAATAAAATAACTTTAAAACTGGAACAAGTCAATAGGATCTATTTTTAAAAATAACTTACTAAAATGTTAAACTTAAAATGTTTCTGCAAGAATTCACTAATTACGTCCCAGAGGAAGTGTGCGTCCAAAACCAGTAGAGGTCACTACAGCAGAGTCTACTGACAGGTTTGGTCTACACAGTAACAAATACTCATCTTCTCCATGAAATTTCCACTAGATGGATTAATTAATCAGTGGCCTCGAGGTTGAAGTGTCAGCCCTGAGGCTGGAGCTCGACACTCTGCATCATGGAGGGTTAAAATACTGAAAGGTTCCTGAGATCAGCCGTGATTGAAGTTCACCTTTTCCTCAGGGGACAGGTCAAATATAGGACTAGGAAGAATAATTAAGTGACTAATCGCATGGAATTGTCTAAAAACTGAACTCTTTTCCTGCCCGCACAGATCCAGAGAAAGGATTTAGGGTTAGTCTGAAATGTGACATGGGAATTAAATATAGACTTATAACTGCCAAATTAAAATGGAATTATCAGCTAAATGAGAACAAAACTGGATTTACAAATAAAAAAACATTACTAACACAACATAGACGAAGCAAAAACAAATAAATAAATAAACAAACAATCGTTTCATGGGTTTACACTGGGAAAAAAACATAACAAAATTGGAGTATTTACCCTCAAAATTAACATCAGCTCCATAGCGTAGGAGGATTTTGGCAGCATATCCAAGTCCTCGCTCTGCCACCTTAAAAAGTGCATAGCTGATGCCTTCAACAAACACCTCGGAGTTGGACTCCTGCTCCAGAAGCTCCACTAAAGAGCTACATCTTCTGGGGTCATCATCAGTGCTCCTGACGAGGCAGATAAGAAAGAAAGTGTCACAAACAAACAAACCCTCAGGGAGCTGCATTATCCCGACCAACCATCGGCTAAATATTGGTTAGGCAGAACTACCTGTTCTCTGTATGGCTGCTGTTGTCTTCCTCCAAACCAATAACACGCATGACAGCATCTACCAGTGGTTGATATTCATAGATGATTCTCCGAAATCCATGGAGAAAAGGCATGGCTCCTCGGTCTGACAGCTCAAATAGGTTGGATTCTACAGAAAACAGAAGGAAAACATGTTATTGACTTTTGAACTAAGAAAAACAGCAATAACTAATAATTAAATAATAATAATAATAATAATAATAATCGTTTAAAATAATCTATTTTTTTAAAATAATATATCAGGTCATTGACTTATAATTATTTTAATGTAATTGATACTTGATTGTAATTCTTAGCCAATCGGTTACATATTGAGTCTATGGTTAGCAGGAACTATTATCTCGTTTGTCCGTTCCAGGAGCACAAATAAAACATCGTAAGCGGCACGTATGGTTCTAGAAAATATTCTCACATTTCACGTTTATGCACGATATGTACACATCTCAACATAAGAAGAACCGAGAACATTTTCTCAGAAAATGAAAAACTTGTTTAAATATTAGCAATTTGACAGCTACTCACAGCGTTCCTCTTCACAACAGGAAGTTGACCGGCACTTATATAATTCCCACTGAAACTAGTGACCGAACAATAGTTCCTAGGACACTGTCTGGTTGGAAAAATGTATTTGTGATGGAGAAA
>NC_050520.1:25834654-25835089 GCF_002922805.2 Oryzias melastigma
TTAGTAATTTTGCAAAAAAAAGAACAATAAAAATATTGTTACTCTTTGTTTGAATTAAAGTGTGCCAAAATGCAAAATGTCTTGTAAAATGTTGCATGTTACCCATTTTTTTCAAAACATTGGTAATACTGTTATGCTAAGACAAACGACCAATTGATACTAACCGTAACTGTTCTGTAAAACAGGATTTAAAATCTTCAGTTATGTTACAAAAAAAAGTAAACACATTTTATTAACAATTTTAGATTTGTGTACTCCTCTATCACGTTCCAACATGAATAAAAAATACATCTTTTCGGGTTTTAAAATGAGATAACTTTCTTTGCAGTATTTTATGTTTTATTTATTGTTAAAAGTTCAAGGTTAAAAATAGTTATGTTCTAAAAATACAGCTTATGTGAAATGCTCTTTAATTTTTTTTTTTTTTTTTTTTTT
>NC_050520.1:25835100-25852606 GCF_002922805.2 Oryzias melastigma
TAGTTCAAATGAGCTTTGTACAATTGAAATGTAAAATATAATATCCGTGGTGATTTTCACAAATATAGCTAATTAATATGAATTTTGCACAGAGAATGTCACTTTAAAACCCTAAAGCACCATGCCTGCCAAATTGAGTGCTCAAAATTGTAGAAAAAAAGCAACAAATGCATTTGTGTGTGTGTGTGTGTGTGTGTATTTTATTGTTTTTTCCATGTTAATTGTATAAAGACTGTTAAGGGTTATTGTCCAAAAATAAAATAAAATAAAAAATAGTTTTTCATGCACATGAGAAACCAGTCCTATTTGTTGTTGTTGTTGTTGTTGTTGTTGTTTTTTACTTGGATGTCCCTTATGGGCTTCTGTTGATTTACACCAACATTTTGTTAACAGATAAAGCTTTGCAATTTGTTCTTAATCTGTCTTCTTTAACGCAGTGTTTTTTTCAAATAGCATTAGACGTGTATATATAGCCTATGATTAGCCTATAGGCTAATCGTAAATCAAAATCTAAATTAAGTTTTTGTGCCTGACTAATGATATGAAATAACCAAGTTATCTGGTGATTAACCCAACTCCAACGTTAAAAATTGATTAAGTGTTTGATGGGTTATTTGAACCTAAGAAAGAAAAAGGGAAAAAAAAGGTTACAATGATACTATTATAACCCTAAAAAGCAGCATGAAAAGTGACATGAATAACCCAAGAATTAGGTTGAAGAAATAATCCAAGTGTTTTAAGAGCAGTATTTTCACATCATGTTTAAACCAGAAGTTTAATACATTTATCTCTATTTAAAATGCAGTCCAACAAATATTTTAAATATTCAACACAAATACTTCTAAAAATCTTACTTTTCTTTATATGTTACATTAGTGTAGAGCAGCAGGGTTCTGGTGCTTTTTATGTACAACTACTCAGCTATAAAGACAACATCTGGCCTCTAAACAGTCTTGTCCTATTCAGCAAACACACCCATGGCATGTCTGATTATGGTGACAGATGGCTCACTTTGATAACCACTGAGAAGGCCTCTCTCAAAGGATGTCATTCTGAACAAGAGCTTGTCTTTTTAATGTAGGTGTATGCTAATGACAGTGCATTTTAACATAACATATGTTGCTGCTAACACATGTTGTCATCCATCTACTAAGGAAATATCCCAAAAGAACAAAATATAGACATATTTCTTACAACATTGAAAGACCGCAATTGCTTTAAGTTTAATCTGAATGTAAATATAAAACATATCCCTTGAAATGAACATTTTAAAGATTGTCTTAGTACATTAAAATACATAAAAAGGTTGTTTTTTTTCATGTTGCCTTTAGGTGGCAGTAGTGCAGCACAGACCGTTTAGATCCCAGTCTAGCATCTGTAGTGCAAAATTCTTATCATACAGCACCTGCATCAGGAAATTGTTTTGCATGAAAGCTGGCATAAACAGTCATGCACACGTGGACTGAATCTTAAACAAAGATCACTGAGAGAATTGACGTGACATGTAGAAAGAAAGCAGCATCCCTGGAGTGGAAAGCAGAATGCAGTAGTTTAATCAAACTTTGATTAATTCCAATTTCGTCAATTTTAAGACAATAAGTATTTTCACATCCAAGTAACCCGATTAATAAAGCAATACTCTCAGCATGGATGCTGCTGTAAGCACATCTCCAAAGGTACCTTGTGTTCTTTCCCAAACAAAGTAAATTCGTCATTGATTTTCAAGTCATGTTGTGGGGAATGATCAAATGAACCTTGAACAAAACTGCAGAGGAGAAGTTCCCAAGTCTTTGCTTGCTCACATCTTCTCGTTTTCCCGCTGTCACACGTGGTCATGGGAGCGTGCGGTTTCTTTTACATGACAGGAACAGTGGGCGACCCGGCACATCCAGCATCAGACCATGAAAGGGAGGAGTGTATTTCTACTGTGGGGCACCCTCCAAGGTGTCAAGCTCAACTTTTAAGAAGACCGTTGAGGTCATTTACAGCGCTCAATGAGATTCAGAGAGTGTCCAAAAGCACCCAATGTGAAATCCCTGCAGGCATCAAAATGTTGGATCCAAAAATTGCTTTTTGCAGCAGTAAAACTCGCATTTCTTTTTACATTTTTATTTTTTCTAGAAATGTGATATTTAGATGTGATGGAATCGCTGTTGGGTGTTATTGTCAGATGAATCTCCCTCCCTATTACCACTCACAGGTGGCAGCTGATTTACTCATTTATTCCTTTATACAAACTTTACATTTGTTGTTTTTTTAAACCTCATGCATAGTTTAATGCATTAATATTTAAAAAATGTTATTAAACACACTCTAAGAAAATACATATCCAGGACAAAATAAAAGAATTTTGTCTTTGATGTAAGATGGAAGAGTGATGCAAGATGTAAAATTCAACGGCACAGCAGTCTTATAAAGATCAAATGAATCCTTAATCTGCAAATATATTTTCAGATTGTATAACATGATTTTTGCCTTCTGTGGAGCCTTTTTGACAAACTAGTAACTAATATTCCATGTTTGTTTACATTCTCTGGTTTTCTCCATCAAATTTCAAGTATCAAACTGGGAAGTGAAGTAAAATAAAAAATGATAATACAAATTATTAGGAAAGATGATGGTGTCTCAGAGAATGAAATAACAAAACAATTAAGACAGTTTGACCCTGACAATGTTATGCTAAGGAAATGAAAGTTTCAAAACTTTTTGACATACGTTTGTGTGGTTTGATCAAAAGGAGGAGGATAACAGGTCTGCTAAAAATCAGTGAGACTGCTCATCAAACACCCATGGCTCTGGAAGCTCTGACGAACATGGGTCTGTTTCATGCTGATCCAAGACAGACAGCTTCACTTTGATTAAATATAAAAGTCAGCTTTGTAAAGTCAAACTGCTTGGATTTAGTTTGGCAACAAATGTTGGCAAAGAACAAAACCTTTTAAAATCCAGAGAACAGAACTTCCGAGGTCACGTTCTTCATTTCACTAAAAAGAAGCGTGTCTGAAACATTTTGACCTTCTTTATCTTGGAATTGACAGACATGACTTAAGCAAAAATATAAACCCAACACTTGTTTTTGCTCACATTTGTCACAAGATGAACTCGAAGATCTAAAACATTTTCTAAAAAGACAAAATAATTCTTTATCTTGATTATTGTTCACGAGCGCAGTCAGCAAGGCCAAGTGGGCCCCATATAGTTTAGAAGTGAGCAGAAAATATGGGGAATAAATGGGTTTGTCCACAGTTTCTGTGGTGGCTCCACCTGTGTTTGCCCACATTGGCTTAAATGTGCACTCAGTGGGTTGGTTTGCTATGCGAGCCAGCCACCCGGTGGACAGCAGAGCTTGCTAGCTTGCTACAACAGAGCTCGCTAGCTTGATATAGCGGAGCTCGCTAGCTCATTACTATAGAGCTCGCTAGCACACTACAGTGGAGTTTTCTATCTCACTACAGGAGCTTGCTAGCTCGATACAGCGCATCTTGCGCTTGCTACAGGGTAGGTCGCTAGCCCACTACGCTGTCCACCGAGCGGCTGGCCAGTATAGCCGATGGGGAAACATCGGTGGGGCCACTACAGAAATGTGTCTGAATTTGTGAATGTGTGCTCTTCTCCTTTGCAGAGATAATTCCTCCCAACTCTCAGGTGTGCCATATTAAGATGCTGATAAGACAGCATGATTATTGCACAGGTGTGCCTTAGAATGGCCACAATAAAAGGCCACTCTGAAACATACTGTTTTGTTTTAAGGTGGTGTCTGGCTTAAAAAACAGTCAGTATCTTATGTGACCACCATTTGGTTTTTATTAGCACCTCTCAAACAAACAATGTAGAAGCAAAAGCTGCAATGAAATGTAAAGACACACATGGCTCAAAACTGGTCACCAAAGGAAATGCACAATAGATCAAGCAATTCTTTAAAAAAAAAATCATTCCATCTGATTTTATACAGAAATCTAACAAATAAAAATAAATGCAAAAGCACATGAAGCTGTCAGAACCGTCAAAGTAACATAATCAGCAGGTGATCTGTGCTAAGTGAGGCTGCTTCAACACAAACCAGCATTTTGATCCCTTCTGGTAGCCTGATGTGGCAACAACTACTATTCAATTTGGAGACGTGAAAAATAAAATCAGAAATACTGAACTTCCTGCAAAATCAGAATGCATCTCTGAAGTTCAGGACAGTGCTTTAGCATTCACAATTGTTTTGATTCAACTTTGTGTATCATGTGCATCATTAGCATCATTGTTTCTGTGATTCGCAAAAAAAAACTTTCACTCTACCTGTGTGAGATAATGGATTGTCTTTTTGTGTTTCTATTATGAAAGATGATGAAGTGACTAAACAGCGTCCGATATTCCATCCTATTTTGTTGTGCTAATTTTATCTTTCAATCATTGCAAGTTAGCAGGACTCGGTTTCATATGTTCTTGTTCTCTGAAACCCAGTGTGGATCGTTTTACACCTTACACCCCGGGAGAAGGTTGAGCTTAACAAAATTAAGAAATAAGATATTAACAATATTTAATAAAGTTCCACATTCAACAATGTAGATCATACAGAGAATAAGTTCACCTTCAGGGCGCTGGACCAAACTAAAGTTTATCTTAAGGAACAGACATGGAGTGGCCCTGAATAATACAAGTTTCTCGTTTTTGTTCTCTCAATTGGCTAGCCACGCCCCTTAGGACATCCCTGTGTGGATCAGTAATCGATGTGTTCGAACCCCGCTGCAGATGCAGGCTCTGATTGACTTATCAGAAGTGTAATATGTGAGCTGCAGTAGTGTGACTGCAGCTGGATGCAGAAAAGCCTTAGAGAGGGGTCACAATGTCAATCTTTGTTTTCTAAAAATTAAAACAAATTTACAAAAAATACATTATTTTAATATATTCTGCAGCACCTTGACAGTGAAAGGTTGTCATCTCACTGGTTTTACCTCCAAACACAATTCTTATAAACCAATTGATATCAACAATGCTGTCCTCCAATATAATGTGAGGGAGATTTGGATGTTTATTTATATATTTTTTTTAATGTCTTTAGCCTCATGTCTAGTTAGAGTTTTTAGGTTTTTTTTCTGTTTTTTATGGCTCCTAAAAAAATCTGTTTTATTCTAAGAGTGCATGATCATGTTTAAAGAAGACTTCTTAAGGTTTTTTATTTTTAAAACTGAATATTTTTCTGCAATGCTGTGTACTGGTGTGGTTTAAAGGTAGGTTGGTGGTTAGCGTTCTTGCCTCACAGTGAGAAGGCCTTTGTTTGAATCCCGCCTGAGACTTTTTTGTGTGGAGTTCTAATCGTGCATAAGTGAGTTTTCTCCGAGAACTGCAGCACCCTCCCACAAACCTAAAACATGCTTCTTCGGTTAAGGGATTGCTCTAAATTGTTGGTGTGGATGTTAGTGTGTGGCCCTCCAGCAGGGTGACGACCTGTTCACCGTGTACCCCACCTTTGTCAAACAGTAGCTTGGTTGGCTCCAACACCTGCATGACCCCAAAAGGGATTCAGTGGTTCTGAAGATGGATGGATGGTCTTAAGGTAAAAAGGAGAACTTTATGTGCTACTGTGGATGACTGCAACATCACTCAACACCAACTCAAGGTTGCTTTACAACCCGTCCTTTTTCCTGGAAGTCTGCAGGACAAACCGTATCATTCTTTGGGATGCTTCTGCAAGGCCAACTTTCCGGTCTATCTCATAGAAGTCGTCTGGGCAACTACCTGATTTTTCCAATTCTGAAGATCTTGTGAGAATATGGTTTTGTTTATTATAATTTGTTTTGTTTTTTTGTTGTTGTTGTTTAGATTGTGGCTCTGTCACTGATCCTCTTATGTTAACACCTGAATTTTGTTACCCATCATCTACAGTCATTTCTATTTCAGTCCTCATTTTAGTTCTCTCCTGTCAGTATTTTCTTCAATATTTTTTTCCCCTCCTGTTTATCATGTTCATCTTTGAGATGTTTGAGTTGTTTCATATTTTAGTTTGTGGATTCATGTTTTTGCTTAATTGCATTTACTGAAAAAGTTTCAGGGTGTTTTACTACATTTTACTTACTTCAAATGCACGTTTCCCAAATAACTTCAAGATTACATAAATGTATGGAGATATGTAACTAGGATCCAACATTTCCAGTTTTTTCATGATAAAGAAAAAAAAGATTGAAAATAAAAAAAACTATCATAAATAGAGTCCTCTCGATAGATAAGAATGAAGGATATTTTTTTCCCTGTGCCTCTACTGAAGGAAACTCTTTACTCCATAACAAATAGCAATCTTTTCCATGTGTTTATTTTTTATTACTATTTATTCTTTATTGTTTTTAATCAGTGGGCTGCATGGTGGAACAGTGGTTAGCGCTCTTGCCTCACAGCGAGAAGGCCCCGGTTCGAATCCCGGCTGGGACCTTTCTGTGTGGAGTTTGCATGTTCTCCCCGTGCATGTGTGGGTTTTCACCGGGGACTCCGGCTTCCTCCCACCGTCCAAAAACATGCTTCATAGGTTAATTGGTGACTCTAAATTGCCCCTAGGTATGAATGTGAGAGTGGATGTGTGTGTGATTGAGGCCCTGCGACAGACTGGCGACCTGTCCAGGGTGTACCCCGCCTTCGCCCATCAGTAGCCGGGATAGGCTCCGGCACCCCCGCGACCCCGAAAGGGAAGAAGTGGACAAGAAGATGGATGGATGGATGTTTTTATCAGTTCAATTATTATGATTTAACTGTATTAACTTGTTTATGTAGCTTTTTATTTTGCTTTTAATGTGTATTTTACCCAACAACAGGCTGGTGACCTGTACCCTGACCTCGGCCAACAGAAGCTGGGATAGGCTCCAGCAACCCTTTGAGCCCGAAGGGAAAATAGTCAAGAGGACCTAGCCGCAGACAACAACATGGCCCATAGATGGCGCCAAAGCATCATTAGCCAGAAATCCTCAACCGAAGTTCCCCTAGAAAAAGACCGGAATCCGGTTACAGTTAGGGTAAGGAATCTTCTAGTATAAATACGCAATTCAACTTCCGGCTACAGTTCCAACATTTCCGCTTCCGGCTAATGACCAGTTTTACGTTGTGTTTGGCACCATTTTACCTGTAACCAGGTCCCTCTCAAAATAGTGGGTTTAGAACATGGATGGATGGATGTGTGCTTTTTTTAGCTATTGTGTGTGGTTTGATGGGTGTGTGGAGCAATTAACTCCCATATAATTTCCCTAGCAACGAAGTATTTATCTTTATCTACCTAAGACAGTAGTATCAGGATAAAGTAATCTACTAGATTAATAAATTATGGTATTTATCTTTCTACGACAGTAACCATGTGATATATTGAAATATATCATTTCTTCTCACCTGCAACAGCAAATAATGTCAAGCAAAAGACTACTTTACTCTAAATATGCCTGTTTTGAACTAATGCAGTGTTAATGCTGGTGTTAGGAGCAGCCTTAAAACAGCTTTATAATCTCTTTAACTGGCACCTTTAATGAAGCTGTGCTTTGCTACAAATCCAGTTTTTTTCCCCTTAAGTGTCACATTCTTCTCCTGTGTTAAATAGCTGAACGCATTCACCAGCAGTGGCATCAGTTAGATAGCGATTGTAAGCTGCTTTGTAGTCATTCCATTAGGTTTTTATCCTAAGCGGTCCGAGTTAACTCGCATGAGTGTTTGGATTTTTGAAAGTGCAGCCAGTCTGCTGCAAATGTCAGGATGGCTTTTTGATTCCAGTCTGTGACTGAACCTCCATCAGACGCTCCCATCGAGCCACCGGAGAGGAACAGAGCTACAACAGAGATTTGTCAGAAAATATCACAGTCTGTGTTGTTTGCTGTTTTCCTGACTTCTAATTTTCAGCAGGACTGGAAGGATGGCGGCAAAACAGAAAGGAAGATAACTACAGTTCCATTCCAGTGCCCCATATGAGTATATTAAATTTTGGTCTCATCTATCAATACAAAGAACAGCATCGAAATGACTTTGTTGCCCACAAATAGATGGCAACGGATTGAGCCTCCCTTCAAACAAACACGACCATCATTTATCTGCTTCTCCTGGAATGAAATGCAGCGCGAGAAATCTGCCCCCCTTGAACCCATGATCATAAGATTAGCACAAGTGGAAATCTATTAAACTCCTGGACCTGTTGGTTCCCTCTTGGATCCCCTCTCCCTTTCACCGTGAAGCCCTTGGAGCCGGAGGCCCGGGAGTCTCCCCACACTGAGGAGATTTACACAGCAAAAGTACTCTAGGCTATGCAAAGCTGTGTAATTTGTCCCAGGAGGGGGATGCATAAAGGAAAAGTTAATTAGCATGAATACAAAGTACTTATAAGCGCATACAAAACTCCTCTGCTCCTAAAGAATCTGCACGCTCGGAGGTGAAAGGTGGTAGAGCAGCCTGCCGGCGGTGAGGGTGAGGACGGAGGCAGTGAAATGATAACAGAGCAGCAGAGCATTGTGGTTTGGGTTCCCTCTGTGCCATACTGAGAGCAGAAATTATCAGGCCAGCAGGTCTGGAATATCCTTTTGTGCTTTCAGCGTATTGCAGAGTGAAGATTGTGGATGGAAATAATCAGCCCTTTTTAAAGGTCACAGGAAGTTAAGCACACCCAAAATAGACCATAACACATTCTAGCTGATAAGAAATAACAGTCAGTGTAAAGAAGAATGAGGAGAGTTCACCTTGTCCCATTTATGCTATCATGATTGCTCAGCTGTCACTCAAATACAATGGCACTTTTGCAGTTAACCTGAGTCTGACTTTAGGGAAGTCTTTGCCCGGGCTGACAGATTTCTGAGGCAAATATTAAATACATCAAGGTACAGCTTTCATATTGTGGTCACTGCAGCCAAAAAAAAAAGATTTGTCTTTTTAGGACTACAGCCAACATAACAATGATTCCTTTTATGGCAGCCAATAAGTTATATGATACAGCTAATGGGTTTTTCTAAACTTCTTCACAACTTTTTCCTCATAAAATCCTGCTTCGAGTAGGCGTGCTCCGTTCTCTCTTTCCAGGGTTATTTCGTCTTTTCGTATCACAAGGATATTGCCTCCAGAGGAATTTCGGCTGAAATGCACAAAAACAAACCATTTGGGAGAAGTGGCGCACAGCTTCCACAGGCAGCGGGAAGGTCACTCCTTAGATTCCCTTTGGGCGTCAGTCTTGAAAACAGCGGAGGCCCCAGGGAGACTGATAAGTAAATACGGTTTTTAATGGGCTGTGGACGGCTTTGCTGGTAATCTGTGCAAACGGTGAGTGGGGCAGGGCACAGAGGGCGGCAGTGCACTCTGCAGGGGTTATTATTAATGCTATCATTGATCAGATAGACTGAGGTAGGAGAATAAAGGGTGCGGGTGAATTTGGGCCTCCTGTGCTGTCCACTGTGAGTGGAGGACACACTTTTGCTTAAGGTCATGGAAAAAGGACACCAACCACAAGAAAAAAACAGAAAACTTCAATCTGACTTTTGGGAGAGATGTTGGGAAAACTGAAACAAAACTGCTTTTAATTTCATTTTTTTTTTATTTTAATACAGCTCAGCCTACTTGAACATTACACATCAAACTTCCTAAATATTTATTTGTTTACCTTTTAGGTCAACTTTCCTGTCAACTCTTGGCTATTTTTCTTTATGAATCTCTCCGTCAGTGAACCATATTTACTTAACAAATCCTCTCAGCTGACTTGAAATTTTTTTTCATTCTTCAAACGTAACATTTATACTATTTTATAAACAATAATCAACATTTATCAAAAGGGGCGGGGCTGAATCATCATTCTTATTGATGGCCATCCAAAAAAAACAAGTATGCAATTGACAAAAAAAAAAAAAAAAACTTAGCATCAAGTTAACTAATGGGCCACAAATATAGATCAAAATACTTAACCAAATACACATTCATATATGAAAACATTCATATTGACTAATTTATAATTAAATTTAACTGGAAACCACCAATTTTGGGCCTTTTTAACAGTAACCTTGTTTTTTTCAGTTTTTTTTCCCCCAAAATTCCAAAGTTTTGCTCCAAAAACATAAGGACATCATCTCTATTTTTTACATTTGTTCTTACTCTGTATGATTCAAGCATAAAAATACCTCTCAAATTATAATTTGTCCCCCTTTTCTTTTAACAAATGACTTGGGCAAACTACACTTACAGTCACAAAATAAAATTTCCAACATTCCTACATGCACAATATCCTCACATTTTTAATAGATTGAATTTTTTTATTAATGTATTTGCAGATTAAAAAAATCTTTAATCATGACTCTAATTACTCTTTTTGAAATTTGTGGATCGATATGTGTTTTGTTTATAATTCCCCTAATTCCACTGCAGTGCTGGAAGTATGTTAGAATTAATTTTGAATAGAAACTATTCCAGCACTTTTTTTATTTCAGTGTCATTTGGGTTTTGTGGATAATATCTATATATTTAGACATTATGGTTTTTTATTTTTATTCAACATATGGTGGTCTATAAGTAGGGCTGTAGGAAAAAATTGATTCGCCGATATATCGGGATACTTTATCAATACCTGTATCAATTTAAAATGCTGACATGGTGATATTTTAATTACTTTTATTTATGCGTCTTACTTCTGTTTTTCACTCAACCCCCTGACCACTAGTTGGCAGCACAGCACACTGAGCCTCTTTGAGCAGCTTGTGTTAATGCTCAGTCAACCTCACATTTTTGTCTTTATGAGACATCTATGGTACTGCTTAGTGTTTACTTGGAATTGGTAATGAATCACTCTGTGCCACGTTGCTGCCGATATCATAAAAACGCAGACTGCAATAACGTTGCAGTGCTTAACGTTATGATCATTAGTTAAAAATTATTTTACCATTTTATTTAAATGGATTAATTGACAGGTAAAGTTTTTTTTTTCGAAGTCATACTCTTTAAAAAAATAATGAACATTTGTTCTGATACAGTGTTGAGATATATCGCGATACATATCGTATCGTAAGCCGGGTATTGCGATATGCATCGTATCGACAGAGTCTTATCAATACATAAACTTTGTTTCATAAACATCTAATATTTATCCCATCAAAATGAAGTTTTAGATTGTCATTTGCTTTATCTGCACTAAAAAACAGATTGTTTTGTTTTCATTTAAAAACTACTTGTTGATCTCAAACCAATTGAAAGTATTGAGATACAGGCAGTCAAAAGGAGGCTTTCATCTTTTCTCATCAGTGAAATTAGTTTTTCTTTTCTGCATGCAAAAATCCTATAAGAAGCATGTGAAGTGCTGTACCTGCGTCTGCAGCTGTTTTTCATATCTATTGCATTCTTAGAAGTTAATGAATATTTTTTGAATGAAAGAGTAAAACCGTACAAATGTGTCAGAGAATAATCCAAAGAAGTGATCATTGACTTTTCTGCCTCCAGGATCTTTTCTGATGAGGCGTTTCGACATATATGGGTAGATGTTTGAAAAGGCACAGTTCACTGCATCTGAGGCCGTCTGGCATTTCGGTTTGTGGTTTATTCTCAACCTGTGAAGCCTTGCAGATCTTTTATAAGACATGAAAGACTCGGGACGTTTTTCCAGACATCAAAGTATTAAGACTTTCCATTGAGTGGTCTGCAGATCTAAATGGCACACCTGTCAACACTAAATTACCTATACTTTTTGCTTGTCTCATCTCTGCCACAATTCTAGGAGTTATTCTGTACGGAGAATTCTCATGTTTCCAAATATAACATAATATGTGAGGGTGAGGGATGTGTTTGAGCTTCCACAGCAGCAAATGTGTTTGTAATTTAGCCCAGGAAATGGACTTACCATGTGGAGTACTTGGATGGCGTGAGGTTCTTTAATGACCTGCAGCAACACGCCGTGTAACTATATATCCTCCTGTGTTCCGTCTCAAGCTGAATGGACTTCAGTGTGGCGTGGGCTTCATGAGATTTGACGAGAATGAAGCTGCAGGGAAGGCGACTTGTAGACATCTTCCAGCCTTAGTGTGAATGATGTTCCAGTCTGCCAGCAGGAGAACCGACAGCTCTGCATCAACACTTCAGTCCCCCGCACCTCTAATGATTTCTGCAGCTGGATTAGAGTTGTTTCCAAGGCCAAGTGGCAGAAATTTAAAGGGAGGGCCAAAGCTGAGCTCCTTGAGGGCAAAAATTGAATTTGAAGAGAAGCAGCGAACGGGACTTAGAAATGGGATAAACAAAGTGGACGTACCTGTGAGTTACTCATAAAGTGAACCAGAAAACATGCAAAATACATTAGAAACCAAGCAATAAACGGCAAAAAGGAATGAAGTAGGAGGGGTACATTGGATTTGAATGACATTTCTACAAGGAGGTATCACAATCTATCTCTTGAATTTACTCTTCCACTATTTATTTAGCAAATGATATCCCAAACGATGTAATTTCACTATTTTGTTTTGCAAAATGTCATTAAAAAAAAATGTAAGATCAACATTTGTTTGTACCTGTGAGGGACAAAGTGACTAAAGAGGACATCAGAAGATTAATAATAATAAAAAAAGAAGTTTATTTTATTTATTCATTTACCTTGTCTCGTCCGGCAGCTGAGAAAATAGAGCTGAAGATCTGTTGTGTTGGACAAAAAAAAAGAAAGTTTTAATTTTTCTCAAAAAAGTTGAAAATCTAAAAACGTAACCCTTAAAAGAGAGAAATAGAAACAGTAATAATTTGTTCAAGAACTTAAATAACCAACTTGATCAGACCACCGAAGTAGTAATAATAAACTGAGCCGACAAGAAGACACACGAAGAGAACATATATAGAGGCTGATCAGATCACAAAGCAAATATGGAAGAAACTAACAACATTTAACAAATACTATAGACAAGATTTAGCACAAAACTTGCCCTAACAGAGGAAAAAAAAGAAAAAAATTGTACACAAATAAGATCTTAAATAAATAACAGAATCAAAGCAAATATAAACATTAAATAAGTCCATAGTTTCTCCCTTTTGTAGTTGGTGCTTGCCCAATTGCCCGACTGGTGTATTTAAAGGCTGTTCTGGCTCCAGTACCTATTTTGGCCGCTGGAGTTTACTGGGCACTTGGGTATCAAACCGATAGCAATGTGATACGATCTATATCACAAACATCGATACCAACTTCAGTTGATACTATAGATATTTTGGATGGATCCAGCAATATTGGCTGCACTGCACAACCTCAGTAGCACTAGTAGCAACCAGCATCATTCTCAGCATTGGTAACTCAAAAACAGGAGATATTAAACAAACCAATATGATGACAGTATGTGTGCTACAAATAAATAAATGTACATTTTAACTAATAAAAATGTGTTTATTTAGAAGTAACTGTCTGAAATTGTGAAATTATTGAAATTGGGTAAAAAGGGAAAGTGTGTGCAGTGGATGGGGGGTTTACCACCATTTTGTCATGGGTGTGGCAGTATATGCTGCCATCCCAACACCAAATAATCATCAGACTTTACCTTAATGAGGAGCAATGTGAACAGATTTGAGTGGATTACTCATCCAATCTTTTTGAATTTCTTTAAGGATTTTGATTTTTTTTCTCTCAGCATCTAAACTACTGGAGAAAATGCATATTTACATAAAGTTATAAGGCTATGATGAACCAACCAGAAGGTTCATATATGCCAGGTGACTACAACCTTTTCACAATAAAAGAGTCATTTGATCCAGTTTCTTACTAAAACAAGTCTCCCCTTTCATTTAGAAAAAAGTACACTTTCTTTTAAGTTCCTTTACTTTTGACAGAAATACAGCAATTTCCTTTCAAAATAAAATACACCATATGTTAACAAAGATCTCCTGTAGCAGATAGCAGATTTACAGAGTTAAAACAGTCAAATTTGACATTTTCTATCATTTTGACTTCAGTGTAAAAGCATTTTCTTAATATATACATGTAAATACTACTAATCATGCTAAGAACTTCAACTTTGAACAGCAAAAGATCAGATTATGAGCTTCATGTGCGTCATTTTGCTCCCAACGTGTTAAAAATCACATAAATAACTTTACTTTAAACAAATTAAGTAAAAATACAAACCAATTGTTTGAGTAATTTGTTTACATTTTTCTTTAAAGCAAAAGAGCCACAATGGAGCGATGGAAGATCCACACGTGGCACCGGAGCCTCTGCTTGTAGACCCCTGATATTTGGTCAATGAGAAGCTGTTTATTTAAGGGTCTATTTGATGCAAACCCCTCTAATTTCAGTTATTACTGACATGTTATAGGGTTGCTGCACACTGTAATGGAGTGGAAATTGTCCTGATTTGTTCTTAAAACGAGTAAGTCAAGAATGATGTCTGATTTTTTTTTAATTGACTTTCAAATTTAAGTGAAGCTTTTTCTGTTCATTCCACAGGGGGTCGCTAGTGCCTTCCAAGTGGCGCCAACATAAAAGCAACTGGACTTGTCCTGATGTAACTTCTAAAGTCTCCCTTAATGGACGCGGTGATGTGCAGAAGTGTGCTTTGATGGGATTCCAGGACTCTCTCAACCCTGACTCAAAACATGCAGGTTTCAAAGAAGGTTTCCTCTGTGCTGAGAAAGTTTTAAATTGTTAAAAGAGTTAGAGAAAGATGTGTAACCCTTCATATATGTAGTGAGATGTGATGCTCCCTCTTCCCCGAGCAGCAGAAGACACCTCCCGGTGTGCGTAACTGGCAGTCATTGTCACTGTTTTCTCCCCTTTTGCTCCTCTCGACGCGCATTGGACGGACTGGTGGTGCGTAAGCCTCTGACTCCGCTCACTGCGCTCTCCCTACATAAACATTGAAAGATGAAGGTTGAAAGGGGGACTTTCGCTGAATGGATCACGTACCTGATGCCAAAGTCTCATTAGAGAGAACAGGCGCGCGCTCGGTCCTGCGCGCTGCTGCTGGAGTTGCGCACCGGACTTCCAGAAACCAGAAAGTAAAGCTCCACCACTGTGGATATTTCTTCTTCCTTGTGGCGCGATTTGAACTTTTCTACCTTTGCACATGTGGACATGCATGATATCAGAGGAGGACGGCATCCGTGCGTTCCTAAGTGTCGGACTTTACGCGCGTCGCTGCATCCAAGTTCAGGAATCTGGTGATTCTGGAGACAGAAGCAGCTGGAAGCGGGATTGAGTATATTTTCCTTTCAGCTGTGCTGCTTCCCCTTTCTCTTTTACTGGTGGGGATTTTCTTCAAGAAGAATTTTTGAAGGCATCTTAGTTTAAAAATGCTGGGCGAACTTGTGCAAAGCTCCTCGAAATTCCCGTCTATTCTTCCACGTTCCTCACCAAACCAGGTCTCGACAGAGATTTTTTGTCAAACTTGGACAGTGTGATCCAAACCCGAGGCGTGCCATCACTCTGAGAATACATGAAAAGTCGTTTTTTTCCTGGGGTTTCTCCTCCAACTTAAAATCCTCCTTTTGCGCGCACATTTTTGCAGGGATACTTGGTTTTCCAATGAATCCAGCAAACATGTTGCATGTGCTCCAGATGCTGGCGTTACTTTGGGCAGGTAAGCCTCATTTCACCACATCTGGACATTTCTCTGTTGGAGATGGGCAAGAGAGGATTTATATTTAATGCACTGAACACCCTTTGGGCCACTGATAGAAAATTCATTTTCCAATCAAAGTTTGATTAACTCCCATCATATGAGGTTTCTTTGCTTAGGAGTCCCTTAAATAACACACTGTCTCATGAATATGTTAATATTGTTGACCTTTTAAGTTATTCAACAAATATTTACCTCACAGTCTGTTATTGTTTTATTAGAAAAGTCTTCAGAAAGTTGACATTTCCGCCACTGAAAGCTGTAAGCCACAGCATTTTATTTTTTCCTCTTGCAACTAGCTCATAAAAAATGTCATTTTCTCTGCCGGAGACATTGCACCAGTCAGTTAGTGTTACAAGCAGCAGAGCAACATCTACTTTGGCTTCCTTGCTGGCACGGCACACAGCAGAGATGTAAGGGCAGCTGGTGGTCTGGCTAATGAATCCTCTCTCTGTCTTGTGGGAAAAAGGTTTACCATAAAAAGCTATTTGGAAAATGGATTCTCTCCACTTTTAATGTGACATAGGCAGCCAGATTGTAGCAGCTTGTCACACAGAAGGGACCTCTCATATTTTGCAGTTATAAACTAAAACAGAAAGACTTTTATGTTATTTTTTTCTTTTTAACCAATGCTTTTCTGCCTCAAGACTATATATTTTTATCTTTTCTTGCATCCTAAGTTTGGTTTAAATTGCGCTGAACATATTCCCTGGAGGATTAAAGACACCAAAAAAAAAACATGCCCGCACACATCTTCCAACTCTCACATCTTCTCCGTCCTGCTTCTTTCTTGCAGCCGATTTGACAGAGCCTCTCTCATGAGCGTCTGACTCATTGCCTTGAAAAGTGCAGTAATGATGCTTGCCTTATGCCACATCCCCCCAGTAACCATACACAATATGATCCTAATTGAGCAGTGTGTGTCATAAACCTGCAGGACCTTGCTTCTTGCTGTGAAAAGTGGTGAAAATTGATAACAGAGCAGGAAATGAGATCAGATCCTTCGAGAAAAAAAATAAAATGTCTGCACATCGTAATGAGGCCATAATAATGGGGGGGGGGGGGGGGGGATCTGGTATTCTGGTCTGACTGTGACCAAACCCTTTGTTATAGGAATCACAAACATGACCAGGGTAAAGAGGATTCACATATTATTCAGAAATATCCTGAATAAAATAAATTGGAGATAACATTTCGGTGGAATTCCTGGGAGGAATGTCCAATTTTCTCTCAATCGAGAGCTTATCAAGTTCCAACAGGGGATGACAGTATCTGGAGGATTCGATTTGTAATTTTGCATTATCAGTATTAATATTTTATTAGGAATCCACTAGAGAATAAAAGTCTCTTTCTGCCGAAAGATTGATTTTAATTTCACATTTTCAGGAATTTTCTTCACCAGTTTTACTACTTTAACCTCCAATCATTTAGTTCCCGCTGAGCTATCTTTGCATTTAATGAACACGAAATGAGAAAAGGCTTCTGCATTTACAAGAGAAGCAACATCCCATGTCTCATTCATTTAGGATGAACATGGAAATCAAATCAAGCCTTTTAATTTTTACCGTTGCAGGGATCTTCTTTCCAGCGAGAGTCTTGGTCCAGTGGATATTTTCATTTCAACTTGACTTGGTGCCACACAATTTCATTACTCTGAAAGATTTTAAATCAAGAGCAAGAAGCCTCATTTGAGGACCTGTAATACCAAATTCTGTTTCATACATCTGACAGCACATCAATTATAGCCGTATCAGGAGCATATGGTTGCTGAGATTTCAATATGGATGATCTTGCTCCAGACAGGTACCTGTAAATGGGATGTTTGTGGCTCGCTGATATTCTCTCAGCTATTTGCTGAAAGGGAATTAGGAAAGCAGAAATTCTGGGTTTGGTTGTATAAATGATCAAGGCTGTCTTGGAGTTCACTGTAGTGCACTTCTGAGAGTTCTGAT
>NC_050520.1:25854415-25867891 GCF_002922805.2 Oryzias melastigma
TGTGTTTTCTGTCAACCAGGTATGATGTTAGTTCTCATTTTCTCATGTTCTCTTTATGTTTTATTTCACGTGCTGTGGGGGGAGGCTGGACATGCGCACAGAGACTGCTGCAAACTGTGGCCGAGGGGGAAGCACTAATGAAAAATCCCGGACAGCAGTGTAACGTGTGTGTTTTCTGTCAACCAGGCTTGATAATAATTAAACAGAATCAACATCGGACCCTGATCTTCATTCACTGACCAGAACACAACGCAGACCAACACAGTCGGACCAGTTACACATACATGCTTGCGTTCGTGCCATAGTGCCTTTGTACGGTCGTGCGCTAGTGCGGCGGTCAAAAACCCTTTGCCCTTCCGGGCCAAAACACCTGTCAAACACTGTGACGTCTTCCCTTAAATACAGAATCCCCCTACTGGGAGTAAGGTGAACTACAATTACAATTGTATGGCTCCTATACCACTAATCTGTGGAGCATAAGGAAGGTGGAAAATCTTTGGAGACCCGAAACAGTCTGAGCAAAAACTGACCCTTAAGAAAGTAAAAACTTTTTAAGAAAAATTGTTTATTGCAAGAAAAATAATTTTATCAAGAAGTTTTCAAAGCAAGAAAAAAATCTAATTTTAAGAAAACATGTCTTATTGACTAGAATTTTTTTCCTAAAATAAGAATTCTTAGTGAGACAAATTTTCTTACCCCATCGGCAGATCATTTTTGCATATTTAAATAAATACAAGTAAAAATGTACGACTTTTTGAGTCTTCAACTGCTTTTATTTTGAAACAAACTCACAACACATCACTGCTAGTCGCAAACACCAGGAGTAGTTAAAATTTCAATTTGGAATGGATTTTGTTAACAAAAATAATTTTGTTCAGCAATTTCCTAACAATAACAAAGCTCTTTTCTTCAACCTGTAAAGGTTGTGAAGCTCCCAAGACTTTACGCTACATGTGCACGTTTGAAGTCTTTTTACCTATAAGAATGTAATTAATTCAGGATTTTTATCTTTTGTGATATTACGTTTGAAGCTATATTCACACCGTCCTTGGTAACATGCGTTCAAGCAACCACTTTCAATGGAAACTCTATGTAAATGTGATTAAATGGGCGTTTCGGGCTTTCTCGTTCAAAATTCTCGTGTTCATGCAACACATTTGAAAGAGTATTTTTGGGCTAAATATTACCATCACCAAAAGACCACTTGGAATGTTAGATTAATAGATCAAAAGATCGGAGTGGGTTTAGAACCATGGCCTCTGACTTGGAGGTGCTAATTCTTTTTCCAGTCTCTTCACACTCGAGTGAGAACCGGCCCTGTGCTCATTAAAGGTTCTGGTTCAAAGACGCCAATAGGATAACATCATCTGCAAAAAGTAAAAATGAAAGTCTGAGGTCCCCAAACCAGACTTCCTCTGACTCCTGACTGTACCGACAAATTCTGACCAAAAACATTATGAACAGAACTGGTGATAAAATGATTATGTTTGCCATTGAACACGTGCTGAAAGTTGAATTTTGACAAAGCAGGGATTTGTTATTGACATTTTGAAAATTAGTCATGGAGGATTCAATTCAATCTAATTTATATAGCCCAATTACACAACACACTTGTCTCAACGGACTTCACACCAGTAATTGTCCAAAAACATAAAACCAGTGAATATATATATAACAATAGCTGATTGCTAAACAAGATTTCTTATTCTTCACTTTCGACTTATCCTTTTCAGGGCCTCTTTTTTTCTTTTTTTCTTTTTTCTGGAAAAAACTAAGTGCATTTTCACTTCTAGATTTCACACCAAGCTTCTTCCAACTGTTGGCGGTGGAAATGCGCTAGTAAATAGTTGAAAAAGAAGAAGAAGCCCCTTCCTGCTTGACCAATATGAACATCATATGCTAATGGTGAATTCTTAGAGGTGTGTCACATGCACACAAGTACACGCTGATGATTTGAAACTGACCTACAGGTGCACCATGTGAAAATGTTAATTCATTTTAATTTAAATTCAATTATTCTAGTCTTAAGTTGCTTGAAGTGAAAACTCTTTAATTCTGCGACCTGTCTGTGACCTTGTTATCACCAAAAAATGAAGTTAACACCATCAGCAGTTCTTTGACGAGCAGGTGACCTTTTCAGGTGATAATCCAATGTGGGAACATATGTGCTTTATCAAACAGACACATGTTAACAGAGTTATGTAACAGAAAAAAAGATATTTTATCGTAAAAAAATGTGCTAATGATTCCTGCTCAGCAAGTTTTTATAATGCAACACTGCAGCATAAATGCAAAGGAGAATTTAGGCCAATTTATCACTAAAAATGGGCAAGAAATCACCTCAATGAGTTCTCACTGTTCACACAATTAAGTTGTGTTAAAGTAGAATAGTTAATCTTTTTCAAAGAAGACGTTTGCTTAAAAAAAATAAATCCTACATCTTTATGCTTCTACCTTTTTCTTTGCGGCAAACGATTCCTCCCTTTTCCTAGGAGCTAAACATTTTCATGCTGCGTGAACAAGAAGGAGGAAAACTACATTTCACAGTGCTTATTGAAACGTGAAAGCCACTGAATCATAGGAGATGTGAGAACAACAGAAGCAGAAGTGGATTATGGTTTTATTCAATATTACATTTAGAAAATGTCATTAGCCAGCGAGCTTTCTCCGGAAAAAAAAAAAAAAAAAAAAACTGCTGGGACAGCATTGCACAGCATTATATATTTATGTAATATATCCTGCACTAAAACTTGAGCACTGTGAATACACAATAGATGTTTAATTTTCCTGCAAAAAAATGAAAGAATGCCAGAAAAATTGGCCTTTTGCAGATATTTTGATGCTCATCATAACTTTTAGGTTGTTTGTCCGAGCATGTTAAGAAGAGTTGGTTGTGTACAGAGCAACCTTTAAGAGGCGTCGACCCTTTATGCATTAAAGGCAATGATCTGATGGGTACATGCTGTCAAGGCCCATTGACTTCTTTGTGGTGTGGCAGATTGATTGTTGAGATTATGTTTAAATTGGAGCTATGCATCTTGTTATTATTCAGAGTGGTGCGCTCATGCAGTGGAATGCTGAACAGCTACCTTAAAACATTGCTGAATTTTTTATTCAAAGTGTACCGTGACAGAAACAGTTGTACAAGACGGGGGATGGAAAGTGCCTCACACAAAAACATGTTTCAGATCTAAGCTCCCGGTCTTTAGAGTTTAATTCAAAATAAAACAATTGTCTCATTGGGCTTCAGAGTTAAAGACCCTCTTCAAAGAGTTTTTGGTGTTTTTAACATGTTTTTGTAGCATTTTCTCTTGATGTAGAACATACATTAAAAAAAAATTAAGATCAAAATAAAATATTTTTTTGTTCAAATTGTTGTAGTTCAGGAGAAAAGGAAAATTGTGGTTGGAAAAAGCTTGTAGAAGTGACGTACATGCCACTATTAGCCGAGAGAGTCTGGCTACTGAGAGAAAATATGGCGCTCGAAAATCAATATCCAGAAGTCCCTCCCCACTGCCGGAGCCGGCCACAAAAAAACATCATGGCACGCAAAATCATTAGCCGGAAATTCTCGATCGGAACCCACCATTTTAAGCTTTCAACCTTTTTTTCCTTTTGATATACAGTAACTCTTCAAAACTTTACCCTTGGAGAAAAAGCCGGGGAAACACAGCTTTTTCTCCAAAGGTTAAGTTCCATTGTAAAAAGGTGTTATGAAATTTGAACACTTGTTAATATTGTCTTGAAAGACATTTGAAGCTCATCTTGTACACTAAACTGCTAGACAGTTACAATTTATTCACATTTAAAGGCTTAAAAGCTGATAGTTCTGAAAAGTTTTTTTTAAATATCATTTTTGAGAGAGTTTCTTAAGTTTAGAAAATTTCCGCTTATGCATAAGTTTCCACTTCTGGGTTGAGATTTTGTTGGGTGCCATCTAGTTTGTGACCAGAGGCCCCTCCAATTGACGGGCCACGATCTCCCTGTTCTGTTCGATTCCGATGCATTCATGACTAGATTATACTGATTATGTTACATTGGGGTTGTAAGATAGCCGGAGAGCGTGTAATGGATGACGGGACGTGGGGGTGGGCTTACTTCACACCTATAATTCTGCCCACAAATCTGAAAAAGAAGCGGCTACTACTCAGTCATTCTGTTTGTCAGAATGACCATGTTCTTTCTAAACCTAATTTTATTTTTCATTATATATTTTCTTTATCGCATGTTTTAAACAAGCCTCAATAAGAGCATGTGGTGCCCGCTTCCCCACCTCAAATGTTCGAAGCATTTGATTGACAAATTCTTGGACCAATCACTGCTTTATAATGCTGTCAGGCGATATTCCTACCGTGGTTAAATTGTGACTGAATAGACATCATTTCATTGGAACCTGAGGTAACAGCCTTGTTTTGTTCATCTATATTCATGTCAGTGGGAACAACCAATGTTTTGTGTAATTAAAACAGAAAGACAGATCTCATTTTGTTGCAAAACACACTTTTAATATAGATCAAAAGATGATCAGAGTGGGACTTCACTCTCCTGTTTTGTAACTTGTTGTTTGCTGCTTTGATTTTGAACAGAGTATAAAAAAAAACACTCACAGAATATTCTTGTTGTTATTAACTAAAACTGACTCTAATTTAAGGTGTTCTAACGTAGCCTTTGACCAGTGACTAGATGGCATCGTGTGTAATTGGGATCCTAGGGCAAGCGTGTCTCCAATCAGACTAAACAATCACTGGTTCCTAATCAGCGTGAACCAAGCGGCCACCTCGGAGTACAATCAGCGCTCAATTTAGTCTGGCAGGAGTGGTTGTATCCTAATGAAGTCCCTTGAGTGACTTCCCTGAGTCTGCATGACTGTGTTTATTAAAAAAAAAAAAAAAACAGAGTCCTCCATGTGTGCATAAAATAACACTGACCTAATATTTATTTGTCCTCAAAAGGAAATTCTCCCCCCTAAAAAACATAGATTTGTCTGTTGCCATTTTGCCCTTGCTGTCCAGAAGCCCTCAGTGTTTGGCAGCGTCCACACTGCTTTGTTTCTCTCCTGACAGCAGACTGAGCTGATGACTAGGGAGGATTAGAGATGTCCAGTCAAAACATGCACAGTGTGGCAACATTGAGTCAATAGTCCTGTGGTGTCATCCTGGCCAGAAGTGGCGGTGCTGTCCATTTGGTTCATCCAGCAACAGTCTGCTCCAAGTCCCTATCAGCAAAAGCAGATTCTTCTTTTAACCCAGGGGCCCTCAATTTCACACAAATTGGAAAGAGCTACCACAAGCTGAGGCGGAATGACCCTGATGATAACGAAGGATTAGCCTTAGAAAAAACTTTTACACTTTAATTTAAATTGGGAATAAAACCGCATATGGGTGCTAATGGAAGACTGACTGCTGTCCTGTCCTCACTCTTGGAATGTTAATTGGCTTTATCGGCAATTTATGAACCCTGTAAGGCTTCGTGGATGGTAGCGTTGGTTGACCCAAACTGAAATATTTCCCTAAATTTGTAGAGATGTTCTTGGAAAATAGAGGATGAAAACTTTTTACGTTCCACTAATTTCATCTGGCCCTTAACAGCAGGGCACAAGCACCAGTGAGCATGTAGTATATCACAAAATGTAAATTTAGTATAAATGTTCATAATGATATGCAGCAGTTGAGACCTCTCTGGCTTGTTCTCAGTGTCTTTAAATTAAAATAAATAGAATCCAGAATTTATTCTGGAGTTTACAACCAAGTATCTACTGGGAAAATCATCACTGGATTATTTTGTGTACTGCGTCTTAGGAAAATGTCACAGCAGGTACACATCAGCATGCACTCTGTAAATCTCCACATCCATTTTTTTTAGATTTATTGCTTTTAATGTTTTTACTTTTCCCTTATTTGGTAACAATTTATAATAAGATCCCTTTATTAACAGTACTGCATAATTAAGAGTTATTTAAATATTAAATAATGTGTTCACAGACACTTTTATGCATTACTTAGTGTAAGACCTAGAAAAAAAACATTCTGATTTTATTTTGTTCTTTTAATAAAAGCACAACATAGACAATCACATAAGCAGGAGAACCCTTTGGAATTACTTGGTTTTATGCATAAACTGGACACATGATTGTGTTCAATAACAACATGAAAATATATTTTTGAGTGAATTAGGCAGGCAAAGTATTTCTCCATTGTTGTGATTTAGATTGGGATAAAAAAAACATCATGTGACAATATTGTACAGAAATTGAGGAGCTCCCAAAGGGTTCACATACTTTCTCTTGCAACTATACATCTTTCAAAGCTACACAAATTCCAAAAACACCCCAAATTCATTAATCACATTTTTTTTGTCTGTTTACAAGATCAGGAAAACATTTAGAACTGCCTTAATTTGATTGGTCGTTATTGCACCACGCTTAAGAAAATGTGCCAGCTCTTCAAGATTCCCACTGAGCTCCACTGTGCTGCTTTTGACTACAGCTTGTTGTCTTTTTTAAAGTTGTTTTTGTGCCTTCTTGCTGAACTTTGAGGACTGTTGTGAAGGCCCTGTAATTAGAAGTGCTGGGAGTATGGCAAGTGCTGCGCCTCAAAGCGATGTAATCAGCGCTCCGTCCTCAGCTGCAGATGCCAAGTGAAGAAATGCTGTGTTAACCTGCAAAAGTGAGAAACTGGAAAAACTGTTTTTTTCCATGTTTTTGGCACCCATATTTATCCTAACTTAGTCCTAATGTGGAACACTTGTTTAGAATGTTGTTTAAATTTGATATCTGTAATGAATCTGCATATAGAACATTTGTGGAAGTTTGTAACTAACTGTTTGCTGTGAAACACTTTTCCAACACCATTTTTTGCAATGATTCAGAATATTTGTCTCTTTTTTTACTTAAATAACAGGTTAAGATGGCATCATCCATTTTATAAACTCACTTAATCCCTTTGGTGTCAATGTGTTGCTGGAGCCTTTCCCAGTTACCACACACACTCACACTTAGGGGTAGTTAAAAATCTTCAACTAACCTATGAACATTAGCGCCTCCGCCACGCCCGGCGCATCCGGTGTGAATGCACCATAAGAGATAGGGTGAGGGTCTCGGGCACCCAGGAGGAGCTCAGAGTAAAGTCATTGCTGCACAACTAGGCTTCTGTAGTTTGGTGAACTTGTTTTTTTTACAAAACCACAAGGAAGAAACTGTTAAAAAAGTCCAGCTCAATAATTATGAAAGGAGATCTAAAACAGCTGAGCCATCAGATTTTGTACTGAGCTGGCCTTTTCATAGATGGAAGTCAATGTTGGTCATTCGAGGGTAATATTCAGGAGCTGACCTGCATGCCAACAAGCCAACCTCTCCTCAAATGAGAAATCTGCCTGAGAAAATATTGGGAGCTGACCAGCAGGGAGAGTTTGGTTGATCTTTGAGATAGAAGCCTCCCGCGAATGAAGATAAATGAGAAGTGAAGAATCTCTGTGTGTGTCTGCGATGTGACTCGGCAGGAACGAGCCCAGCTCTGAGGCCAGCACTAAGAAGGCAAAAACAAAAGTAAATCTACTCTATCGCACAAAAGCATACAAGGCACATAACACTTGAGAGTTTAAAATATATAGGAGAATTCTATCAATTATTTGATAAGGAATCTTGAGTCGTACACAATTTCACAGACAGAGTGGGAAGTGAACTTAGGATTTATGTTTGCTCTATCTCTTTGTCGTTAACAGAAGGAGAAAAAAAATAACTCCACCGTGCTTTGCGGCAAAGATACGCAAAGCGCCAGCAACCGAGCAGGGAAGCAGAGTTTAATCAAATTAATGGCAGTGTTATGACCAAAGCAAGTGCGCATATTTATACGGCACAGCCCCTGGTTAGAGATTCTCCTGCATGCCTCCTATTATCTGCTGAATCGCTGATTCAAAGGACGTTCTTGCCTGCATAAAAATCACACACTTATATAAAAAAAGAAAACAATGAACCTGCTCAGACAGATGTTTAATTGGGTTCTTTGAAGAAGTCCTAAATAATTCAATTTGAACAGAGTTTCAGAGCAAACAGCTATTTAAAAAAAGGGTAGTCTGACTCATTTGTAGTCTGTCCACGTTGTGGTTTTTTTTGTTTGAGAGCAACGTGGATCAATAGTAGATTTTAATGATAGTGGACATGGATATGTGCCATTTATCTGAAAGCTAATTAACCCAGAATTTCTTTCTTGCTGACGTCCAGCAGCACTCAGTTAACTATAGCATACAGTGGAGATTTGAAGCAAAAACATCCTTAGAATAACACGTATTTTTGGGCTTTGGCTGCATCTGGAAGACATCAAATCAGTTTAAGTTAAAGTTCACATGCTCTGAATTTAATCCTCGGTCATGAGAAGAGAGAGCCAGCCGCCTCAGAACGCCACTGCTTGTATTTAGAAAGTGTTCTCGGAGGTCAAACATGCTTTCGCATGATGTTGCATGTTTTAGCGTTGATATATGAGAGGAGGCAGACGTGGCAAACTTTAGCTTCAGCTCTGGAAGAACTGTAACCTCAGCGTTCTGGAGGAGGCTGAGTGACCCAGGAGAAGTAACCCACAAAGTTGATAAGGAATTGGAGATGACACAGTCCTTCACTTGATTATTTACACTTCTCCACTAATGGCTGAGCGTGCATGAGGGCTGTTTTATGCATTTTCTACCTCTGGAATTGATTGATGTTGGTGGATTTTTTTGTTTAGCTTTAAAATAAATTCTTGTCTTTGTTTTTCTCTTTGTTAGTTAGATATTTCAGGTATTAATGATGTAAATGTTCTGATTCCAACATATATATAAAAAATGATGAATTAAAAATGTAAACCTGCTGCCTAAAAGATACAAAATATAGGTTAAGGAGGTTGAGTTTTTATGTCTTTACAGACATATTAAGAACAAATTATGTCTGATTTTTCTTATGAACATGTTTGAATTATTATTTTTTTAATAAGACAGCTTTAAAATGTGACTTTTACATTGACTCAACTATATATTACTGGCTTATTTGGATTAGACAAAGATAAGAGCATCTCATAAAAAAAAATAATAATAATTAAAAAACTTAGTTTTATTGCAATTTAGTTAAAAAAAGTAATATGACATTAATGATGATATTTCATTTAATTGAAATTGAAATGAGAAGAGGCTTTTTTAATAAAATAAAGCTTTATATCCTGATTTAACGAAGGATGTAAATGCTGAAATCAAGCTGTTTATTGTGTCATTAGTGTCAGTATAACCTCTTGTTCAGAGCCTATAGTTGAACAAGAAATATGTCTGATTGGCAAATCATTTATTTATTGAGCACAAATCCTTGAATCACACAGTAAATGACTGATTCATCTCTATTGGACGGATATATTTCAAAAGAGGCAGTTGGTAGAAGTTTCACATGTGAGGTAAGATTTTTCATTTTTCCACCTCACTTTGCATTTAAACTTTAGGTAAAGTTGTAGCGCACCTTTAAAAGGTCACAATCAGAAGCTTTTCAGCAAGTGAAAATAAATAAATAAAGTAAACTGTTGGCCAAAAAAAGTGTATTCTGCTGCTTTTTAAAAGTGTGTTTCTATTTCTGTGTGGAAGGACTCGTCGTCTTGGGGTTTAAATCTGATATTTAAAACAAAGAGAACCTTTTTTTAAGGACAAAAAAGAAGTACGCATCAAGGGGCTTTTCCATTTAAGGCTCTACCAAAAAAAAAAAAAGAAAAAGTCAAAACTCAAATCAATTCTTAATTTTAGTGTAGGAAGGATAAAATTGATGTAGTGTGTGCCCTTCTGTTGGCTCCTGGTAAAAGCTTTGCAGCAGCCTTTTGCAGGATCTGGAGATGAGTAAGAACTGATCTAACATCAGGTAAAAATGGAGGATTACAGAGAACTAGATATGACATGCAGAAAAAAAAAGAAAATCGTTTCCTCAAATTAGTAATGTGTGGCCACAAATAAGTATTTTTTTAATCATTTTGTGTGCACAAATCGGGATTTTGTGGCTTTATTTTGGTATTTTCTGTGTACAAATAAGTATTTGTACACCATTACTGCTTTGTGTGCAAACACTGGCCACAGTTTTTTTAGTAGAAATGGAAGATACAAAAATAGTATGAAAGTAATAAAAACAGAAATTCATTGCTGCAATTTATTATTTTCAGAAAACATTTTTTTTTTTTTAATTTCATGTCCAGGGCTTCATAGAGGATGATCAAAATGACATAAAATTATTTTTTTTGTTTTTTTAAGTGAAAAACCATGTAAAACATTAGACTACTCAAGACATATTTAGGTTTTCAGATGCCCTTTAGAAACCTGTTAAAAGTCTAAACCAGTTTGGGAGTTTACACGCAAAAAAAACAAATCGTTCTCTCAGCGTTACTTGTTTCTTCAGATCTGCTCCAATAAAAATAACGTTGCTTATGTTTTTAATATATGTTCTTGTGGAATTTTTCACATGATATGATGAAAATTAAGATTAAAATTGCATTTCTAGGTATTGCTTTATTCAAATGGTTGTGAATCAGGTGCGTATGAAACATTTAAAAAGCCTGTCATCCGAATTGGTATCTCTCTCAAACTGAATGGCTGGATAGCTCCAATATTTCTCTTGATTATTGTTGCCCCAGTGATGTCACGTGAGGGGCTGTAAGCTAGTAGCAGAATGTGTAAAAAGATGGATGAGGGGAAATGGGGTTAGGCTTACTCAAAACAACAGTTCCGCCCACAACTCATAGGTACATTTTTAATGAACTACTGCCGCTCTGCAGAAACTTTGTCCTAGAAAACAACACTTTTTAAAATATTAGCTAAAATCAGCCTTATCATAATTAAAACACTCCTGGAAGTGCTTTTAAAATAGATCAAAAGAGGATCAGAGCAGGACTTTCATCCATGTGCCACCTTTTTTGGGAGAAGGGTCAAATCATACAAATTTGACAAGGAGAAATGCAATTTCCTTGGAAGAAATATATCCCAAAAAACAGGATCTCATCATCTTCTACCTACAGTGATTTAGTGTCAAAACATGGTTTATGTGATACTTAGTAAACCAACATGAATCATCTGATAGCAGTAAATCTATCCAATGACTACAAAATGAATATCAAACACTCTGAGGCTAAGATGATCTGGAGATCTCACAGAATTTTCTAATTCTTTGAGAGCAGTTTCAAAATTGAATCAACACTTCATTTTAACCGATCATTTCATTTTCCTGCAAATTTCATCCCCAAAAATGAAAGTGTAATCAAGTAAAACACTAGAAAGCCTCTTTTGCGCTTGTGTAAAATCCTGTAGTCTTGAAGTCTTCTCTGTGTATAGATTGAGTTGCAGGCGGTTGATGAAGTGAAGCTTCAGCGGTGAATAGAAAACACCCTCCACATTGCCGGTAGCGAAGCTTTCTTTTTTAACAAACAGATTTTGTTGGTGTTGTGGAAGCACGTAGCTTCTCCTTCGGATTCGGTCGGACATGGAAACATTTCTCGCCTCTCGCTCTAATGGCGCTCACTCTCTGGCTCAAAATAGAGCAATTTGTTTGTGGAGTTACTTCCTATTCAGACAGGTTTAGGTTTTAAACTGCAGATTTAAAGCTAGTCCATCTGGAGCTGCAGTAAAAGCTCTTTTCAGAAGGGAATGAGCCTGTATAGGGGAATGGCCCCTTTTTCTATAAAGGGAAACAGAACATGATATTTTTTTTTAAGGATTAACATTGTCAGAAAAACTGACGTTGACCTTGTTTTATGTCTTGCAAGTGCATGAATGTGTACAAAGCCATGCAAACACCTGAAATGTTAGGAGGGAGTGACTAAAAATGACATACTTACATGTTTTTTTTTTTTTCACCAATATAACTCATTTAGTTGTTTTTTTGGTGCTTTTTCTGGTTGCAGAATGTGAAGCACAGAGACAAATAAACAGAAGGACCTTGACCTGCATTTTTACAGGTGGAATGTCAAAAACACAGCAAGATTGCAGAGTGCAACATGAGCCAGCACCACTGTTATGGTTGAAGTGAAAAGGAGAAGCACAACGATGTAACACACACGCATCTTTTTTTTATTCTTCTTCAGTGGGAATGTAGCAAACACTCTCAGCTTAAGATTCATTTGTGCTGTAATATTCAGATGCAGCTTATGTTGTTTGGCTGCCAAACGTCAGATCTCAGATGATTTCAGTTCACACCACCACCAGAAATGTGCCAACACAGATGGTTCAAAGCAGTCCAGGAATTTATTTGAACAAATTATGCTCCAGCATTTCTCTTTTTTTTTAAATCTATTTTGCTTTCATAACAAGCTCAAAAAGTCATCCAAGTGTATTCTAAAACATATTTTTTTCAGCTGTTCCATAATATCTGCTAGAATCTTGTGGAAAAAAAGATGCATTTTTCCAGATGTTTTGTGTGCTCATCATTCAAATTCTCATAGTCTAAAGAAACTCAAACAGCTCACTTTTTATATTATCTGTTTTCCTAAGTAATCAAACATTTTAAACCTTTCTGAAAAAAAGGTAAGTTTCCAAAAACAAACAAGTATTTTATGTCAACAACATCCAGAGTGGAAATAGAACTTTAATTGGAGCATTTTTAAGTCAGAGATTGTAATTGCGAGCTACTTAGATGCTTAATTGTTTTGCCACAATATCCACAAAAGATTTCTTTCTATTTAAATCAAAGTATTTTTTCACTGCAAGTTCAGTTTTGACTGAAACAATAATTTTGTCTGATAGTTGTGACTTAATTCCTTAATTTCTTATTAGGACATTTTTAAAGCATTTCTTTGTTATCATGCTGATCTTGCCAGTCATGGGATTTTGGTCTGATAAACTTCCTTGAACATCCCATTATAAGAACAGGTGTAGCTTGACTCACATCAGCCATAAACCAAATGGATTCTTTTTTTTTCCATCTTGCTGATCAGAGACACAGTTTGTAATTGAGACATAACCACTTTAAAAAAAAAAAAAATAATAATAATAATTGTTGCTTAAGTTCTTAAGGACTGCACTTTTTGAACCAAAGAGTAGTTTCTTAGATTGGCGCATACAATGAAGTATTACAATCACATGGGGTCACTTTTCAGTGTTTCATGTCTGGGTAAAGGCAGAAAGTTTGGTCAGAAAACTTTGACACTAAACACACAAGATCACATGTGCAAATTGTGGCTAAGGTCAACAATCAAAACTTATAATTCAAACCTTTATCTAAGATCTACGTTTCTTTTTTCTCAATCTGGTCAATCGAGACCCATGAAGGACTGTGACAGGAGAGGACAGACTATTTATTGGTTGATTTTTTAAAATGTTTTAGTCTTTTTTTCTGTAAAGATTAGAGAAATTACTTATTTAAAATTTGTCTATGTCTGGTTTTCTGGAAAATTATAATTGTGATTAGACGCACCCTGTGATTGTAACAATTTTTCTATTAGTTACAAACTGACCGACAGAGAAGAAAACAGTTATGTGGCCCTCAAATAAAAAGTT
>NC_050520.1:25868173-25918883 GCF_002922805.2 Oryzias melastigma
AACGGAAAAAGTGGGTACTATGGGATATCGCTGATTAGATGATAAAGTTTGATATTTGAGCTTTTTTACATCTTTAATGTCCTCATACTTTTAAAGTTTTATGATTAGTACGAATCATATCCAGTATTACTTCATCCTAAATAACGTTCGGTTGAAATGATGGACAAACGTCATCATTCAATGAGCGATGTCCCATAGTATCTACCTTTTCTTGTTTCCATAAAAATGATTTTGGAAAGCAAAATGCATTTTTAGAAATGAAAATGAATTAAAAGATAAACAAAAGAGGAAAGAAATACATGAAAAATCAACTCATGGAGTTTATTTCTTCGACAGTTTGCCCCCTCAGGTTTAACAAGATGTTTTTTTTAATCAAAGCCTGAGGTCATGATGGGCTAAACCTCCACAAACACTCTACTCTGTGAACACCTCTGTATTTAGCTTGATTTACGATGTTGTTTTGCAATAAAAGCCAGCGTGACGGGAAAAGATTCATTAAAGAGTCCAGTTTATGTTTCAAACGAGTCCGGAGGGGATTCGGGAATACCGATTGACACACAGATGAGCGTTTGTTTGGTTCCTCCAACCAAGGCCAAAAGCTCTCGGCCCCCTTTCCTCTTAAGCCACACAAACTAGATGGCACAAAGGAGGTGTTGTTCTCTGCTCGCAGGATGCCCAGAGTTCAGCCTGTAGTCTCCTGCTGTGATAACGTCGCAGCAGACATATCAGACCTCCGTGCAGCACCTGGGGGCCTTTCTCAGCCTCCCTTAATGGCATCCCCAGTGACATTCCCAAACCTCTGACAGCACTCCCTTATTTGGGGTCGTCTTTTCTATCCGTGACTTTACCAAATCAGGCCAGCGGCGCGGCATCATGGTGTTTACTCTTTATCAGTCGATGCTCTTTAATCCCTGAGATGATGCTTTCTCTCGTGAACTCAAAATAGCTTTCCTCTCCCCCAATGAAAGCGCAGGCCCATTACTCTTTATTAGCTCTTATCGTCTTAAATGTGGCCATCCATTAGACGCGTGGAAACAAACATCCCCAGCTGGTCCCTCCATAGGCTTCCCACACACACACACACTCAAACAGCAAATTCAACTGACCTTTAATCAGAAGCATTTATGTTCCATTTAATTCAGCTCATGTCAAAGACAGAAAAACGACTAACCTGCACAGCGTGTGCCCTACAGAGATTTTCAGACCTCACTGTGACTGCGCGTCTCCGTCCGTCAGCTCCACAGACCTCTATCTGCCTGAATGATTTCTTCCCTATGGACCCTGACATGAAGTAATACCATACTGTGTTGTGTATTGATTCTTCTCCCATTCCTTCTTTCTTGAATTTCTTTGTGGCTCAAAATCGTAAATCATCTGCAAATGATCCTTGAAGGAAATATTGTATTTATTATTCTTGACGCGTGGTCACAAATTCGATAGCCCTTATTAATTGAACATGGGGAGAAAAAGAATGGGGGGATGGGGACTTAGTGGAATAAAGAAAGCTTTTTTATTATTACTATTATTATTTAAATTTCAGACCGCCCTGTTTAGCATTCTTGGGATCTTAAGAAAGGTCAAAGAATGATAGTAAACCTCAACAAAAGGTGTTGTCTTTCATTCTGACTTACTCAGTCAAAATTTAAAAAATGACATTTGTGGGCATCATGTCCTTTAAATTGTCAGCTTGCGTATTAAGAGACCCAACGTCAGGCAGCAGCGTTGAACATGGCTTCTTCTTTGCTGGTGTCCTTGTTTGGAGTGTTAATTTACCCCTTTTCCTCCACCAGCCCCAAATCTTAGCCGAGGTGAAATAGAATAGATGTGCTCAGCTCTTGTCAACACATATCGAGGTCCGGCCCCTCTCTCGTCTGCCTCTCCATACCTGTTTCTAACATAAGCAACAGCAAAAGAAGCTTAAATTGAATATCCAAGAATGACATCAGATATCTGTAATTGACACCCAATTGGAACCAAAATATTTTTGTGAGTCTGTTGAATACAGCATGCTTGCATACAGCCTGAGAAACCAGATTACACAGGAAATAAACCAGCGCTGACAGAGATTCCGAATCAATTTATCTGGGGCGTCTCATAGATTGTGTTCCACTGAGCTGTGTTATGGCCACAACCGAAGTCTGTGCTTGTTAAGTCCCAGGCTGATTTCATCAGTCGGATGCATCTTATTTTAGGTGTCTGCAGCTATTCTCCAACCGCAAATGAAAGGTGAAATGTGGACCTGATCTGCAGCAGCCACTAAGGGAGGATTCTCACAGCTGGTTTGGTTTGCATCTTGTGTGTGTTTGATGCTTAACTATAAACTTGAAGGACAGGGAAAAGATCAGCTGTATACCTTATTTTCCACTGTAGGATGAACCGGATTATAAGGCGGATCGTTAGTTAATGGTCTATTTCCTAACTTATAGTTTGAACAACAAACTATAAGGTGCATTAAGCACGAAATAAGAGTCAAAGACAAGTCAGTCAGTCAGAATTTATTGACTGCATTCACTTTAATTCTAGAACTCATTTGTAGCATGCTACACATTAGCCACATTAGCGCATTCACAATACCTGTAACTCCCAGCCTTGTTTGCATCAGGAAAAATAACAGCCTGATACAGCTAAAACAAACATGACTGGGATTATGCTAACTCCTAACCTTGTTAGTAACAGAAATACACAGTCTGACATCCCTAAATGTTAGCCACGTTAGCATATTCACAATAACACCCAGCCAAACCTTTAGACAATTGCTTCAACATCAGTCAGCACAGCCAGAATGAACCCAAATATAAGATGCTCTGGATTATAAGGTGCAGTGTGATTTAAAAGAAAACAAAATCTAAGGGTTTTAAGTGTGTAAATACTGTACTTTGAAAAAACGTTTGTTTAATGTCTACTGCATTTTGATGGAAGTTAAAAACTTATTGACATCATCTGGATGAATCCCACAGGTTCTGCATTTATGTGTCAAGGTTTCATGATGCACAGAGGACAATAGTGGACAGATGAACAGAAAAACAGGAACTTTCTCATGAGTTGAACACATGGAGATGTAATGAAGCCATTTTAACAATAACAAAGTACTGGAACGAGCCCATGTATTTCAAAAATGCTGCAACAACAAAGGTCTAATCAACAAACACTTCCCCTCTACCCTTCACTTAACCAGTAAAAATGTGAAATAAATGAGACACAATTACATTCCTGACAAGAGAAAAATTCAGCTAACAGGATGTACAATATACAGCTGATGCTACTGTAGATGTTGCTTTTAAATTGAATTTGTGTGTGTGTGTATTTCTGGCACCTTAGAGTTGTGTTCTTTATCATCAACCAACTAAACAAAACTTGAAACTAGAACATAGGAGTTCAAATCATTTAATCATGTTAAAGGTTTATTTTCAAAGTTAGATTAATTAAGACAATAACTAGCTTTCAGATTGGAGTATCCACGTTCAACTTCCTTTACTGTTAAAGCATTTTGTTTCAGGAAAATAAGAATTGACAGTAATGATAAACTTGTAGTGTTTCAGACAGTATACGACTTTCTGCCTGGCATAAATCATCAGACTATAGCTTTTCACCTTATCTCCAGAGCTGACATTCTTTCGAAAACCATAACTCTTCAACTCTTCACAGAGTAATTCCAGCAGATACTGGGAAAAGCAGCCTAGAACTGATGTGCAACACTTTACAGAAGTGAAGGGTTTACACACAATAGTGAATACACTATTTCTAATAAATGTGATAATTTAGAACATTGAGTATTGTTTTCCATAGCATCTCAAAAGTAGTTGGCGGGTTGGAGTTTGACCAAGTCAGAAAATGGTCCCATGAATCTTGACTACTGGCGTTGGCTCTTGAACTGTATCAGATTCAAGTAACTTACATGTGTGGTCTAAGTTGTGCAATATGACTTTACCCCAAACAGTCATAAAGCATTTTTATGCATGTGGCAGATGTCACAATTTCACTCTTACGATGAATATGAGTTACAAAAACATGTCGTACTTTTCGGCAAAAATCCTGTCCTGCTTGTGAAGTTACATTTTTTCTGCACAGCTGTAGACTGTTTACACATGAGCTTATGTTGCCAAAAACAGTGATTGAATTTGTGTGTTCCAATCACTTCTGCAACCACAGGGGTAAAAAATCATGCAACGCAACATGCAGTCTACTTCTACCAACATCTGTGAAAGAATAGGCCACTCTCAAGAGTTCAGTGAATTCCAGTGTGGTAAAGTGATGCCGTATGTGCAACAAGTGCAGTCAGGAAATTTCTCTGCTGCTCATTAGTCCACAGTCAACTGTCAGTGGTTTACTACAAAATGAAACTGATTATAAAATGAAAAATAAAAGAATTTGTGTGATCAGTAAATATTCAGCCCACCATTATATTTTGGAAAATGCCATGCTTTTCTTTTTGTGGGTTTGAAGAGTTTGAAGATGGCCTCCTCCTGTTCCAACATGACCACACACCAGTCCACAAAACAAAGTCCAAGAAAGAAATTGACCAGCTTGACCTCAACCTGATAGAACACCTTCTGGATGAATCAGAACAATCTCGTTCAACAACAGGGTTTTATCTCAAAAATCTAAGCATAAACACATTTCCAAACCTTGTGGAAAGCCTTCCTAGGAGAGTTGAACCTCTTACAGCTATAAAAGAAGGGCCAGTTCATAGTAAGCACTATGAATTTCAAATAGGATGTGGGTCATACGTGTATAAAGACAGATCAGCCAACACTTTTGATATGTCTTACACACTATCTTACTTGAAGAGTTGTAAAATTATCTCCTGAAAGGTAACATTTTCAATAATTCTTTTAAAATTGATGGAGGGTGGCGGGTTGCTGACAGTGTAAATGAAAAGACAAGGTTCCAAGAAAACCATTTAATTAATTTGGAGTGCCTAAAAGAAATGCTCTTCTGGGGGAAAGGTGCTGATATCTGAGTCATACCCCTGCTGCTCAAAAAAATAAAAAAAATAAATCAGTAAAGTTTGAAGAGTGTGTTGTTGAAGTGGTTTTCTTCTTTTTACAGCTTAAAATAAAGCAATTTTGAAATTGTTTTTTGTGATTTCTTTGATTCGAATGTGACCAAAACACATGGTTGTTGATTCTGTATTACATTTTTGTTCTGAGGGTTTTTCAAAGCTTTGCTTGACTTATTTCCTAGCTGATACAATTGATGTTAGCCTCCAGAGAAAAGACCTTAAGAAGGTCTACATATTTATGGTAACACTAAAGAATCGTCTAGTTTATGTGGAGGGATTAAGAAACTAATGTATATTGCAAAGAAACATGCAGGCAGACAAGGTTGAAGCTAACTGATTTGACTCTTAATTAGAAACAAAGCTTAGGATAAATAAGACAAAACCTTTCACACAAGTCCTTGCTGATTATTCTGCGCTCTTCTTGTTTGCGAGATGGGAAAACTAAAGCACAGACATAGCATGGTCTTCATTTGTTCTGGATTTTCCATTTTCTCCTCTGTTTCCCCCTTTCCACTTGACTAACTTTTCATTTCTTTTAGATGTGACTCCCTTTTTAGATTTTGTTTGTACACAAGATGCGCCTCTGCCTTTCTCCGAAATGGCTGTTATGCTCAGTAGTTTCAGAACATTTTTCTTTCATCAACAAGTTTTAGTTTAGTTTCAGTCAAAACCTTTTTGTGCTTGTCTCAAAGATTGATAGACCTTTTTGAATTAAGATGGTTATGAGGTTTTCTCCAGCTACCGAACGACATCCAACTGTTTAATATTTTTGGAGGACACTCTCTGCTGGAACATCCCTGACTCGCAGGCATTGGTACATGGTATGGGGGTGATGCTGTGCGGTGTACCATGGATGCTGATAGAGCATCCGTTCACTCAATGCAGGTCAGGTTTGCTCCAGCATATCCTTGACCAGACTGAGAGTTTTGACCTTCTGTTTTCTTTCCTAAACTTGTATGACCTCAAATGATTTCCCAAGGTTTAATCAACTTGAAAATAAACCGTGTGAAAATAATTACATAAAAATGTATAATTAGATTCTAAACACTGCACAACACAAACCACATAATTGTTCTGACCAAAGCTAATACACCTGTATTGTTCTGCTCTTCAAATGTTTATTTCTGTAGAGAAGCAGATCTGTCCTCCACAGCAGTTTACTTTGAAGAGGTACTAGGTTCAGCTGCTCCGTATGCAGGTGCCGGTGTGGGACAACAGCATCGGGGTCAAGATGAACACCATTAATCACAAATTGTTGACTGATTTGTTTGGACATTGATTTACAAGAATGATCAATGGAGGGAAATACTACAGCTAAGATGAAGATGGGAGTGTGCTCTGGGAGTGTAATTATGTAGCAGATTGATCTTGAGAAGAAGGTCAGAGCTCACTCTTATGGTGATTAAAGCTGTCTTCTTAACCACTGGGACCATAGATGACAAGAAAAAAAAGGGGGTTATAAAACTGTTAGGATACCTACCTTTGCAACATACTGGTCCTATCAAGCATAGAAGTCATTTTAGAGAATTGGCTGAAGAAAGGGACCTTTGACAGACCCACGTTTGTGTATGAAACTCATTCTCACTCACAACTCGTCACAGATTCAGAAAACTTTATTAGTCCCGGAGGGCAATTCATTTGGAGCATTTCCAGTGCAGTTTCACACACACAATCACATTAATGTGTCAGACCATCATAGTTTAAAATGAGTGCTCTTTGGTTTGACGTTTGGTTAAGGACCCCTCAGTGTCAAAAAATGATGTTTTGGATATCCCACACTCATCGTTTTTTTGACGATCCAGTACCAGGACATGGAGTGCACCAGTACCCTAACCCAATACCTGAACATTAACCCGTTACCATGTCCAGGTCCAGTAACATGTCTGGTACCGGTTTGGGTCTGTATTGCGTCTGGTACTGGTTAAGGTCTGGTACCGCGTCTGGTACAGCATCCGGTGCCCTTCTGGTTAGGGTTGGGCACCGATGGGTTCTGATGCGGTTCCGGTTCTACCGCGGTTCTTTTGTTTCGGTTTCGGTTCCCTTTCGGTGCTTATTGCGGTACTTCAGTAATAAAAAATAATGCCTTTATCTTCCTAAATCCAAAGCAGAACGGCTTCAAACAAGCGCAGACTCCCTCCTGCCGTGCAGCTGTGCGCACGTAATATAAAGCATAATATAAAACTCCGTCTTAAATAAACTTAAACGTCCTTGAAATTTTAGCCTGACATTTTATTAAATTAAATCAGGAATGTGGCATTTATTTGCAGTTGTTTTTGGGCAAAAGCAATATTTTATTTCAATAAAACAAGGCGGAAGATAAATGGTAATCACAAGGCTGCAAAGCGCAGCAGATGATGACGACCCGCTGTGGTGGTGGGCGGAGCCGAGCCGAGCTTTCTGCTATTAGCAGCCCAACAAGGAGGAAACGATTCATTGTTTCATTTTGGGATGGGGCTCCAGCGTTGTTTAAAAATTGCGGAAACTCCACTATTCACAGCGAAAGTCCCGGCCACCGACGTTGCGGAAGCCGACCATCTCGGCAGTTTTATATGAGCCCGCCCACGAACACAAGAAAGTAAATAGATAGGCTGAATCGTAAAGAATCAGAAGGGAGTACAAGTGATTGACATGTCCACAGACAAATGAAACTTCAATGAACTTTGGAACCGAAATCCGGCACCGTTTGCAGCCGCATCTTTCGGTTTCGGTAGAACCGCGCAAATCATAACGGTTCCTACTTGGAACCGAACTTCGGTGCCCAACCCTACTTCTGGTGCCGAGTTAGGGTTAGGGTACCGGGTCTTGGTACCGGTACTAAATGCGTCCCGAGGATCAATCTCCGTCTGTTAAAGCATCCGGTGCTGCAGCCAGTACCGTGTCCTGAAGGTTGCAGAACCTTGACTTTATGAACAGCCAGCCCATCAAAAAGTTGGGGTCACCCAAGACTTCAAAAAGCGACATGGAGGGGTCCTTAACCAAATGTCAAAATGTGATGTCTTGGGGATGAGAATGAGTTGATGTATGTGGAAAAACTCAGATTTTTTTTATATGTGTGTTTTTTTGACTTTGGAATTCCTACTATCAAAAAGCCTTAAATGTTTTATTATTTGTATAATGATAAAATATTTAAGTTTTCTTGATAAATGTGGTGTGATTGTGGTAGCATTAGCTTTGCTAATGCACGAATATCCATTAATTTTCATCACCTCCATCCCTTTTGGTGTCACGTGGATGCTGGAGCCTATCCCAGCTACTGTTGGGTGAAAGCGAGGTGGACTTGACTACGCGACTTCCATGTTTTACATCAATGTAAAACTACAAAACAGAAATAATTTTGGGACAGTGTATGGGGTTTTGCTACTGGCAGCAGGTGTACCTCAGCTTCAACCTATAGTGGTTGGGATGGGCTCCAGCAACCCTGTGACCCTGCATAGGACAATATGGACATACAAGAAGGATGAAGCTTGAATACATATCAGAAATACCAGCTGTTTGAAAAGAAATTTACATTTGATAGTCAAATTTTTCATCATTAGATATTGACTGTAAATTGGATTACAGAAAAAAAACCAAATTGTGTTGTTTATCTGGTCACTTGTAAAATGTGATACTACAAAATTATTGTATATTTGGTTTGTTTGTTTATTTTTATTTTTTAAAAAGAGACAAAACAAGCAATCTGGACAGAAAACTTCAAGCCATAATGTTGAATTCAGTTTATTAATAAAACCAGAACTTACTACTACAGTTGTTTCAAAGCACTAGAAAGCAAAAAAAAAACAAAAAAAAAACATGATATTAATCTTTATTAATTATGAGGTTATAATTCAATTCAGTCTATTCAATTCCAATAAGACCAATTTATACTAACTGTTTGCAATATAAATTACCAAAATATTGTGTTAATGTTTTTTTGTGCAATCCCTGTACTGAGAAAGCAAAAGGAATACAGTCATTTGTCCTAAATATTCAAAAAGTAGAAAGAAAAATGTATACGTATAACATGTTGTATTTTTTTATTTGAATTGATTTATTTTAAGCAATCAAAACAAAAAAAAGTATATAAGGAGATGGACAAGATACTTTATAGTCTGTGTATATCAAACAAAAAGATAATACTACCTTCATAGTTGGGGAAAACGAGTTTTAAACAAGGATTGATCTATTTAGGAGTTAATTATATCATTGATTCAGGTAATTGATTTACCTATAGGAAGTTGCAGATCTAATGTAGGCAACAGAAAACTAAGAGTTATCTTATGTCCTTATTTTTGCATTTGAAAAACACAGTTATGTCATAAAACCCTTTATTTACCTCCTAAAGTGAAATATTTATATCAGTTGTTGCCATAAAACATCACAAAGCAGTGAATCAGACATTATGAAGGCTTGAGACTGAAGTGCTGTACTGTTGAGAGAACACAAACTGCTCTTTAAATAGTAGGTCATAATGATTTAGGCCGTTTTTTTAAACTTCAAAATGACATTTTTATTTATTTCAAGTTTTCTTTATGACTAAATTCTGTCTTATAGACATATTTGGGTATAAATATAATCTTTTGAAGTCTCTTACCAAAAAAGTGATGAGTTTGGGAAGTGTACTGCTAAAGCATCTTTCTTTAATACGAAAAGAAAATGATGATGACGCCACTTTCTGAGTGCGGTCCCTGATAGAATTCTCAAAAGTAATTTGTAGCAACCTTGAACTGACGAGGCTGGGAGCGGCTCTGACACGAACGTTAAGATCTTTAGAATCATGCTCAACAAAGAAATACCTCTTTGAATTGACACAGTAGAGCAGAATTAGAAAGTACCCTGAACCTGCTGGTTTAACATTTTTAAAATAACCAATTAGTCCAAGGATATTTTATTCAAAGATTTTGTTACATGAGCATAACGTTTAATAATGGAGCCAATCAAACCTAACCACATGAGGTTTGTTAGAGAACTTGTGCTTGCTGACTTGCACAATGGTCACTCTTCCTTTTGAGTTGTTGATTTAAAACTTATAGGGGTTAGTCCTGATATCTTTGACTCAAATCCCATATGGGTGTTCAGCAGGTGTTCCAGCTTCCTTCCACATAATTATTAGGTTGATTGGTGGCTTTAATATGACTTTAGGAAGTGAGTCTGTGGTCCTGTGATCTGCTGACAGCTTGTCCAAGATGCACTCTACCTTTCCCTGTAACTGAAATAGGCTCCAACACCCCCATGACCCTGCACGGGACTATGCAAAAATAGAGAATTGTTTACTTATTTTGACAAATTTTTCCTAACTCTTGCTTTTCTTTTCTGTCTTTTAGTAGCCGACTGTCGAGTTCTGGGCGGTTTGCAGAGATATTCCTCCATTCCCACCTACCTGCCTGTCAACTACCAGCTGTTCAATGCTGACTTGGCCTTTTTCCTGAAAGAAGCCAATCAAGACTTCATGAGGAACTCTAGCCTGACGTCACGGACTGAACCTTTCTTCATCTACCAAGCCCGAAGTTTGCCCTCGGTGAACGCCAGCTACGGGCCCCTCTCTGTGGAGCAGCCTGTCCCGGTGGAGCTATTACAGAGCCCAGGAACATTTCCTGCCTCTTCAGTATTTACCTTCAACTGGAAGGTGCAGACGTATATCATGAACACCAGGATTCATTTAGTCAAACCTAAAGTTCAGGTGCTGTTTTATGTAGGGGGCAGGGACTGGGATGACTACAGCGCCACAGACAAGCTGCCCTGCGTGCACATGTTTGCTTTCCATGAAACCCAGGAGGTGCGCGGCACTTGCCAGCTAAAAGGGTTGCTGGGGCTGTGTGTGGCGGAGTTGGAGCCACTGGCCAGCTGGTTCAGCCCACCCAGCGTGGTGCCAGGACGTCAGAGGAACTTGGAAGTGTCCGAAGGCACTTCAGTGGAGCTCTACTACATGCTGCAGTCTGTCGAGGCCGGAGAGTGCCACTCCGAGGAGTCCAGAAGGGACGGCTTCATCCGCTCAAGTCAAGAGGGGCTATTTGGGTCCTACACCTCCACGCCACTGAGAAGGATCGGTGGGGTGAAGCTCTATCAGAACCCGCCGGAGCCCCCTCTTGCTGAACACAGGTTGGATGATAACTTCATGGTCATGGTGCCCTCCGTACCCATGAGACTGAGGGAAACTGTGTCCGCCTTTATCACCATGTCAGCCTACTCCACTGCGGAAATGTTTACTCTCAGGTAAGATTACCTCTTAATCTTTTTCCTTAAAGTCTCACGTGTATTTAAATTCATACATCGGAGTGTAAATACTCTGCAATGTTCTAATAGCGAACTCTAAGACTCTAAGAGCAAAGTCTGCAACCATGTCCGCCATTAAATCTAGAGAATGATCTTTATTGTTCGGTTTTTTAGCTGGTCATTCTCTCTGCCATGCTGCTTTCATCACTCTTCAGAACAGTTTCACTTATATCCTTTCTGCTGTTCCTTAAGAGACAACAAGTGGGTTCTTTGAAATAGTGATATATTACAGGCCTATTCAGTAGCAATTGTTCCACTCCCATAAAAAAGTGTGTTAAACCACTACCTATAGCTGAATATTTTTGCTCACTCATGATTGTGTGAACAGCAGACCAAGTCGGGTATCAAAGCACACAGATTTCCATTAAGTGCAGGGTTATCTAGAGAATGACTTACCTCAGAAGAGTTATTGCTGACTTGTAATCAAAATGAACAGCTGAGACATTCTGATTTCAATCATTAACATGCAGCGCAAATAGGGACGTCATAATTTAAAACGCTTGTCCATTAGTGTGATGACTAAAGCTGGTCCTAATCTAACTGGTTCAGAATACCTGTTAACCATTCAAGGCACTTCATTTAGGGGTCAAGCTAGTTTATCAATCTGGACCAAAAGCAAAACCGGCTGAGCAGAAGGTCAACAAATGATTCAAAGACCACCCAGATGGAAATTGTTTTTTTAACATGTTCTTGTGGCATTTCTCTCATGATGAAGGAGATGGTAAATAAAAATGTTAATTTTAAAGTATTTCTTTATTCAAGTCGTTGATAATCAGGAACACAAGAAAAAATGCATGTACTCCCAGATCTGCTCCATTCGGATGCATCCACTTGTAGACGACTAGATCAATGTTTGTTTTGCTCGTCTGAGCTAGAATCTGGCTCAAACTTCACAGCTAGATAGTTCCAATAACTGCTAACATTATGTTATGGTTGTGAGGGGCTGTAAGCTAGCAGGAGAGCAAGAAAACTGCTTTGTTTTGGGTGATGGGAAGAGGGGGTGAGGTTGCTCCTCGCCGACAGTCTCACCCGCAATTTAGAGGCGAATTTTCAATGAACTACTGCCGCCCTGCAGAAACTATGTCCTAGAAAAGGACACAGGCATTCAGTGATCCCCTGCTTTCATCAATCGTGGTTTCTCGTATTTACTTATTTTTTTTCAGTCACATGACTCTTCTGGTTTGTCATAAATATTCTGAGAACTTAAGATGGCTGTATGAAACATTTGCGTCTGAAGGAGGTGCTGCGGTCCTGAGGTGTTTGTTATAAATAAAAAAAAACGTTTTATGTTGAGCAATACTCCAACGTTCTTTAATAAATGTTTACAAAGCATAATCAGGGGTGTTTTTGACAAGTACAGATCAGTAATGGACATTCTTTAGCTGTAGGGTTGAAGGGGTTCTCCATATTCCAGGTGTTTGCGAATGTTTCCGTTCCCTAAACCCTGTGTGTAAGTGAGGAATACTGTATTCATGGTTAAAAGACCACTGGGAATGTTTTTAAAAAAAGCTCAAAAGATGATTGGAGTGGGCCTTTAACAAATTAGAAAACAATGCACTGACAGTATAAACTGCAACCTCTGAGCAGACACTTTTCTTATTGCTGTGAAGTTCCCGATGAATTCTCGTATTCATGCGTTTCATTTGTTCACCAGCCCCACAATGATAAAACACGGGGAACTTCTTTTTGTTTTGCCAAACTGAAAAGTGATTTGTTTCATCAGCGGAATGAACAAGCCAGGCCGCCCGAAGAGGCAACGCCTGTGGTATTTTTATTTGGCAGTGGTGCATGTGGAAGGCGTCGGCAGGCCCTCTGAGAATTATAGATACGGAAAGGCCTCTGTGTGGTCCTAGGTGATAAGGCTGTCCTCATACGTGCATTTGTTGGGATTCTTAATCACCCGCGTGAGATGACTTTGATCTCTATATTCACAGCATCATTATCATCTGTGCAATGCGCTCATCTGGTTCAGGCTCCGTTGGCTGCGTCTGCGAGCGGAAATCGTCACGCTGATTCGATGCTGCTTTAGTTTTGTTTGCAAATTATGCCCCACAACCAAAGGCTAAGTCCTTCAGATTCATTGTCTTTTGTGTTACTCTGCCTTTTGCCTAGATAAACACTAGGTATGTATGGTTTCTTGCTTTAGAGTTCCACTCAGATGAAAAAATGAATTTAGATGAAAGAAAAAAAGACAACCAAGTTTACTTTTCTTAGCCTGAAGCATTACGCTGAAAGCCTCATGCTGGGATGAATATTAATGAAAGCTAATTTCTCACAATTTTGATAACCAATCATCTGGCCAATTTCGTGCTTTGTGGGAGCTCAGCAGGGTATGCTTTCCTGGGTGTTGCCCGTGTTGACAAGCTTCTTTTAATTTGATAGCTTCTGATGTGGCTTCCACTGTGTTAATAGCTTCTGTCACTGAAGACCTGAAAAGTTTGGGTTTTTTCATTGCAGTCTACGGTCATCTAATGTAGAGAGGGTGCAGTTTGTTGCTTTAATTATTGCTCTATGTAGTGGATGAGTGTTCTTAAAAACAATGTAATTTTCTGATTTAATTTAACTTTAGAAACGGGGCCACTAATAAGAATTAATTTAAATGTGTTTTAATATGCTGTCACTGTTGTGTGAGGTAAAGGGGTGAACATATAGAGTCAAGAGGGCACAAATATCTATCTGTACATACCTGGAGAAAAAAAGAACAAATAGTCAATGATGTAGTAATTACCAAACGCTTAAGTAGGAACATTTCTATTTCTTTTTTATCAACTTATAACAGCATTTAGTTCAACAAATGCAAGAACTATTGCTTTTTACTGTTTACAATATTTTATAAATATATAGAAATATATAAATAGATAGCTATTGAATAAAGCAAGTCGCCTGAAAATATCTATTTACAGCAACTTTTCAACAATCCCAAAGTGCTCTACAGTTACAGTCCCATTCATCCATCCACACACACACTGATAGTGGTTCTGCCAAACACAAGCCCCAACCTGTAACTACCAGGAGCAATGTGGAGTCTTGCCCAAGAGCACATGGGCAAGTGGGGAGGGAAGAGGTTGACCGCTATAATACATATATAGAAATATAATAGCTATTTATTTCTGACTCATTAAACATTAAAGTCCCCCTATGACCCTTTTAGCTAATTCTCCAATGTTTATTGATGAATGTTGCTGTGACTAATCCATCCAATTCATTGGTTTCTCAGAGCAGAGTCCTTAATAAAATAATGAAAGCTAACATCAAAATGGTTTTTCATTGAAATATAATCCTTTACAACTGTAGTCAAATGAGCCGCCGCTTGCATTTCCGTGGTCACATCAAGAAGCTCCATGGCCTGAACCATATGTCTATATGACGAGTTAGGAGTGAGAATGTGTAGGTAAGTCTGGGCAGCATTGGAGTGAAGTGGTTACCATCCATGCCTCACAGTGAGGCAGCTTTGGTTCAAATCCCAGTCGGGTCCTTTCCGTGGGGATGCTCTCCTTGTGCTTCCTCACAATCCAAAATTGTGCGTCATATAAATTAATTAGTAAATCTTTCCTTATATGTAATTGTGCGTGTTTTTGTTTGTGTGGTTCTGATGAACTGTTCAAGGTGTAGTGGACATATTCCATTATATACCGTTTTCTTAAGAAGGTGATACTGGTGGTGGTGACATATAGTGTTTTCATTTACATTTACATAATTGACAATACTCACTTACATGCAAGTGTTCCAAGAAGGCAAACAAGATCAAAATACTGAGTAGACCCGTGAGGATTACTTCACTGAGTTCTATAATCATAAAATCCTTCCAGTATTCATTGTTGTAATTACAGTAGAAGTGGGTAGACACTATTAATTTTAATTAAGAAACTTGTTCTACTCAACTACAATGAGCAGTTTTCGATGTGCAATAATATCAATATTAGCAGATAAATTGCAGTATTTATCAAACATTTTAAATGTTCTGCTTGTAATCGGACCAGCATAGTTTAGTCTTTGACTGTACAACCATGGAATGCACCAGCGTGCCTCCAAGAAAGATTTACATTTCAGGGGAGTGGGAGTGTTTTGAAATATACAATAATAACGTTATAAATATAATATTTATGGGAAGCAAAAATGTCTAGCAAATGTCTTAAAAGCCCATTATCTACAAAATAGGTGACTTGAAGTTAGATTTTAGTGCAGACAACGGTTTAAATATCTAACATCCACACAGTATCTCAACAAAAGTCTAGTGTTGTTTGTCTTTATTTTATCTTAACAGCAGCAAATTTTGTTTTTGTTGTCAAAAACATGGAGATTCTAATTTGTGTACTAACATATAAGTAAGCTTTTATTTTTGCTAATTTTATAGGTTTTAAAACATATTATCGAACTGGTTTTACCAGTTACATTTTTCTCTCTTACATGAGTATTCAATTGAATAATTCACATTTTGCATGAACTATAGAAATAATTTTTGAAGTAAGACACTGACTTTATCTCATATTTGGTTACTATAAACAGACTTTTTTATGCTAGAGTACTCTGCATTCAAAATTCCCAACACCGTAATTCAACTGTGACCTAATTATATCATAAACATGTTTATGTGGCAACCTTGTGTTTTTTTTTTATATGAGTAAAAAATACAATAGTGGGTTATACTGGTGTGCTTGTAAATGCAGTCACTGTCTGGAAAATCAATCCAGAGAGTGTTTAAAGATTTTTTTTTGCACACACGGGAGGCTGTCCAAGTCTGACATGATGTGGAGCTAGACCCAAGTGCAGGCAGGACGAGCAGAAGCAGAGACGTCTGAATTGAAGCGTCCTCTTGTTAGAAATGTGCAAACATGCTGCTGGGACAGCTGAGGCTTTCTGCGACTAACCTAAAAGTAAAGAAAAACTAAAGGTTCTTGTTACGGAACACACACTCAGACTGAGTATTTAAAGATCAGGAAAGAAACTGATTAAAAAACGGAGAGAAACTGATCAAATTGAACCCATGTGTGAGAATTAATAAAAAGGAAGTGAAAACAGACAGGAAATTAAACGAGATGGAAAACTCAAATGTCGGTTTTTATGGATTAAACAGATTGAAACATAAAAAAGAATTGAGAAATCTTAATTTTAAAGTTTAAAGAATTCTAAAAATACGAAACCTTACAAAAACATGAAAGTAAGCATGGCAGATGGGCTCACATTAGGAAAAGTACTTTTCAGATTAGGCACACAATGGTTTTACAGTGCAGAAATCCTTTAGGCTTAATTTAAACTCCCAAACGCTGTTAATTAAAATAACAAAACTATGTTTCATTGACTTTCTGCTAAGGTGGAGCGTTTGTGGTTTGACTGATTCATGACACGAAAGCTCCTGCAGTTCAAATTCCAGCAGGAGCTTTATTTGCTGCATAGGTTTAGCAGATGACGTGAAAATGCGGCATTGTGAAATAACTGTCAGACTGTACACATAAGCTACCAGGCATTCATCCACATCATATTTCACATCGTTTTTCAAAACATTTGCTCATCCTGAGGACCATTTTTCAGCTTAAAGACATAAATCTCACAGGAATTACTAAATCTCATACTGCATTACACCTTGATAGGATTTAAAAGGCCACTGTGAAAAGACATTGTCAAGAAGAAAATGCATGAGAACAAAGGTGAATTTGGCAAGATGAGCTGTCATGTATTCCTTTCCTGTATTGGTAGTGAGATATTCCCCGGAGCAGTAATTGTGGTCGAGAAAGAACTGACAGTGAATTCCAGGTTCTGCCTGAACAGCATCTCCTCGTAACATCCGGATAGTATATTTGTACATGTTTGGATTTTCCCCAGCAATTAGAAAGTACAATAAAGTCACAAAAAAAATAAGACAAAAAACAAAACAAGTCATATAGTTGTTTATGTGTAATAGCAGTGGCGGGCCGTGCATTTCACACCTAGGCCTTCAGTAGTGCTCCATCTGAATCAACCCAACCCTCAATAACTATTTTATGGCAATAAAACTTCTACTGCAGGTACAGCTGCCACACACACACCAAAAGCATAAAAAATAACCTGATAAAATTGCAATAATATTTAGGTATATAGCAAAATTTTACTCACCAAAAATCCGGATTATTTGTACACAAAATCCATCCTTTCTTTCCTCAAGAATCACTTCAATCACTGTGTCGTGCAGATTATCCGTGCGTTTTAGTTCCATCAAGAAGTCCTTTTCTATCGCCATGGAAGCTAATGCTGAAAGTCGAGCCTGCCCTGACGTATTTCTGGCATAAGTTTTAATTCGCTTCAGGGCTGAGAATGTCCGTTCAACAGAAGCAGTGGACACGGGGCTTGCTAGCTTCGGAGTTGCCCGACCCCGCTTAACAATGTCCAGCTTTTCTTGAAAAGTTCGTCTTGAAAACGGCTTTGACAGTAAGTCTGCAACCAAATCCATTTCTTCTCCTCCTTCAGCCATTGTGGATTGACAAACCAGCTATTAAATTCGATATATTTGCCTGTGAGGGTCGCTACGGATTCAGTTTACCGGCTCTTCCTAGTACACTCTCCGATTATCCAATCACAGCGCGTGAAAATCCTGACGTTTCCGTGGGCCAGCTAGCTGGCCTATCACGTGGTCTCCTCCAGATCTGATTGGTTGAAGCAACAGCTTGGTCGACAAGTATTTTATGCTACAGGGCCCGCAGAACTGATTGTGAAGGCCTCCGGGCAGATTTCTTTGACCCTAGCAACAAATGGTGCTGCAATGTGATTGGTTAATGCTTAAATAGGAAAATACACGTCTGGAAGCAGCGCAGCCAGGGAGACAGCAATGATAGGACGAAGACAGAGCATTTGGAATTATAGAATACGTATTCACGGAAATAAATAATAATTAATATCAGTCTGTGATTCAGATATTTTTAGGCCAGCAGAGAAGGCCTTGCAGGCCCTGACGGCCCGCCACTGTGTAATAGTAATCCATTACTTTCCTTTGGCATTATGTGGTTCATATACAAATATAATGCATATAAGCAGATTATTTTTGGTGATACTCTATTTATTACAGTGAGCTAGAAGTAAAAAAGTCCATCTCCTACAACTATTAAGACAAGTTTACCCAGAAATGACAAAAATCTTGTATGTTCTGTTACAGCTGGAGTTACTGACCTGTCTGGACTGTTGAATTGTTGTTGGATTTCTGGATTTTTCTAAACATTGTTCCAACCTAGAAGTCAGTTTAGTTAAAGCATTTAATGAAAAACAATTCTTCTGAAGAATTCTATATCACTGCAACTAAACCGTCTTCTGTCACCAGAGAGGGACATTTTACTCGCTTGAAACTCTCACTTGAGGACATTTATTCGATTTCCACAAAGTTCCCTTTAAGCTTTGTGTATTTTATTTTACAAATGCAGCCGTGCAACCATAAACCCAGCAGACTCACTATAAAAAATCTAAAGAAACTCCCCTTTATGAGTACTATAAGAGTATCAAATGCCTGAGTACTAATGGTACCAGTGGCGGGCCGTCAGGGCCTGCAAGGCCTTCTCTGCTGGCCTAAAAATATCTGAATCACAGACTGATATTAATTATTATTTATTTCCGTGAATACGTATTCTATAATTCCAAATGCTCTGTCTTCGTCCTTTCATTGCTGTCTCCCTGGTTGCGCTGCTTCCAGACGTGTATTTTCCTATTTAAGCATTAACCAATCACATTGCAGCACCATTTGTTGCTAGGGTCAAAGAAATCTGCCCGAAGGCCTTCACAATCAGTTCTGCGGGCCCTGTAGCATAAAATAATTGTCTACCAAACTGTTGCTTCAACCAATCAGATTTGGAGTAGGCCAAACCAAGGCCAGCTAGAAGGCCTTCGGAAACGTCATCATTTTCACGAACTTTGATTGGACAGCTCGCAGCTCGCCCTGGTTCTGCGTTATGTGACGGACACAGGTGTCGAGGAGCGGCGTGTCAGGTTTGAAGATGTTGTCAGTGGAAAGCGTCTCATCGTCTGATTTTTGGTGGAAAATGAATGTCTGGGTAAAGTTGTGGCACAGTTTTGTCTGGCACGGGTAAAGGAGTTCCGTGACTCCGTTGAGCGGGAGTGAAGCTGATACGAGGAAATCTACGAGGCCCCTGAACGCACCACGGGCGCTCCGAGCTCACGAAGAGGTGCAGCGCAAAATCCTCGCGCGCACTACCGACGATATTATTTTCCAGACACAGACCTGATTTCAACATCACAAAAACTGATGTTTGTCTCCCTCCTCGACCACCATAGGCTTTAGGAATACCAGAACATTTCCCGCATGCAGCTTTTTCCAGCTTATCACAGCCACGGAACACTTTCTATCTGCGAAACGCATGGATTCTGCACGACAGAGTGATTGAAATCTTCTTGAGGATAGAAAGGATGGATTTTGTGTTTAAATAATCTGGATTTTTGGTGAGTAAAATTTTGCTATCTTCCTACATAATATTGAAATTTTATCAGGTTATTGTTGATGCTTTTGGTGTGTGTGTGGCAGCTGTACCTGCACTAGAAGTTTTATTGCCATAAAATAGTTAATGAGGGTTGGATTGATTCAGATGGAGCACTACTGAAGGCCTAGGTGTGAAATGCACGGCCCGCCACTGAATGGTACACTCCAGTCATCTTTCGATCTATTGTGTTTCCAGTGTTATTTAATTATTATCATGCAGTTTTTATCAAAAAAATCATTTTCTAGGACTAGTTTTTTGAGAACGCCAGTAGTTCATTAGGAATTCACCTCTGAGTTGTGCCCCCATTTCCCATCATCCATCTGTTTACACGCTCTCTTGCTAGCTTACAGCCCTCACAACTCCAACTTAACCTTCCAAAAATGGAGAGCAACATTAGAGCTTTCCAGCCATAGAGTTTTGAGCCAGATGCCAACTCAGATGAGGAAAACAAAGATGTTTGTGGATCTATTTGTCTGCAAGTGGATGCATCAGAATGGAGTGGAGTAGGGGGCTTGTGGCCTGCTGCTGATTTCAGCCTCTACTACAAGGTTTTTGCAATGGCATTTTTTTGCCTTCTCCGGATTCACAACAATTTGAATAAATAAATAGTCAGAAATTAAATTTTAAGCTTTACTCTCCTAATAAAAATATCCTCCATTGTGAAAAAAACTCCAGTAGAACATGTTTAAAACATAAAAAACTGCAATTTTCTATTGTAATAGGTCTTTTGTGATTACTTTTTTCTCAAATTTTGCAAGAACTGTACAAAACTGCAAACACTTTTTTTTAATTTAAATATTGTTAGGAGAAAAAAGCATTTAGAAAAATCAAAGTAAAAAAAAAGAACAAAATAATTTCTTTGGCAATGAATTTCTTAGGTAAAGTCAAAAGGTGTAATTGTCAATGCAAGGAATAAACATGTAACTCTGTCGTAAGCAGAACAATGGGCGTTTCCCAAACAACTATAGTAGCAGATTGGTGCAATGATTCACTAAAAACCATTGTAACAGTATGGGAAGGGATATCTCATTCTTTTGTGCAAAATGAGTGTTGCAGGGGATGGATAGACCTTTTTTTTTTTTTTTTGCCATGTGCCCCATTGCTTTTTCTTTTTGCATACCTGTCAGATGTATTATGTTGCCAACTGAACCCAATAACTACTCAGAAAGATCTTGCCAGATTTTCATCCTCCCCTTCCAAAAATGCAAACTCCATTGCAGTGCCACACCACAGCACGGCTTGGGCACCTTTTTATTTTTTTTAACAGTGTTCAGACTCCAGCTGCATTTGAATTTCAGCAGTGATTTTCTGTCGTGACGCTGTCCGTCTATTGCATGACAGACGGATGGATAATCGCCATTGTCACTTACTTGATGTTACATGGCAAAAATCCAACTGAAATTGCCCAACTGTATTCCAGAAAAAGCAGCTGTTGGACAGGGAAAGGGTAAGTTAAGGTGTGTTGGGTCCTCCCACCACCTGATCAGAAATAAATCAATAAGATAAGAAAACTTGGTGATAAATATGAGTAAAATCAAAGCGCCTGATTTTATTCCCACCAGTTGTTGTGAATGAATAAGATCCAGTAAATTAAGACTAAAAATAACATTATTTTTTGGGTAAAATCTGAATCTTTAAACGTGGGAGTCGATGAAGACCTCCTTTACTCTGCAATCTGCCTCCAGTGGTCTTAGGTGGAACTGCAACATTTGGTACATCCCTGCTTGTGTCAGATTCAGTGGTGGTTTGGTTGCAGGCATAACTAACCTCACTTTAAAACACCTACTAACAGTGATAAAGGATGAGACTGTAAGCACAAATCTATGTCTCAAACACTCATCCATAAGTCAGTCAGGGTATTCTCTAGACAGTTCATCACACTAACTTTGAGAGACTAGTTAGAGTTACCCTTAATCATGTTTTGATGTACTCGAAGGAAGTTGGAGTGCCCAGATAAAATCAGAGGAGAACATGCAAACTCTACACAGAGAGGACCTTCTTGGCAAAATGGTAAAAAAGAAAAGTAAATATCATTTTCTACATATTTTAACATTTTTTTGAGCACAACCCACGGTATTTGTTGTTGTTTTAAAAAAAAACCCGTAAGTTAGTTAAACCGATTTCTACGAACGCATCACTAACATAACCTACAGTGCTATACAATCTATCTACACTTGTCACCATAGCTACAAACCTACACCACATACAAGAAACATGAGAAACCTTTAGAAAGAAAAAATAAACAAAATGCAAGGATGCAAAAATAGAATAGCACAGAAATGAAGCGACACTGAAAAGAAAAGTTAAAATGCTGCATAAATGGGTATAATATAAATGTTATAAATGTGACATTGAAATCAATTTTACGACTGTGTGATGGAGGAGCCGCCATCCGCAGATCAAGTTTGCACTAAAGATAAATTAATCATTTGTCTGTTTATTCTTACAGCATCATTGTGTTTATTTTAATATAAGGTCACTCCATCAGTTTAATAAATGTTTAGCTGATTTTATTTCCCTTTTTTAAAACACAAAATAGAGTTTAAATTATGACTGCTTTCTTCATTTGTTGATATTTTCTGTTTTAAATGATGTGTAGAGTTATTGAGTTTTCTTGTGCTCCCATTATGTGAGTCCAGAGTATGTTATTCAAGTAAAATATGTTATTTTTATAGGAAGTCCTTTGAGTGTTGATGCTTTTCACATCACTTCATCTCAGTGCAAATTTTCACTGTTAATTCCCATACAACACCTGTGGTACTTGAGGCATTAGCATGTCCTTAAACATAAAAATGACTGTAATTCTTGTCATAAATGCATCACTTGAGTTGTCCACAAACAGTGCTACAGTGTATTCCTCAATGACTGTCAGATTTGAAAAAAACGTGAGTTTTTGTGTGTGTTTTTATCATGATCATAAAAGTCTGGAAACTATTTTAGCTTCCCGTTTTATCTATTAGTGGATGTTGGCATTTGCAAAAAAATGAATAAAAACATTAAGCATAAAATATTTCTTCCCATTCTAGAATCCCCAAAACAAGCCAACAACCTGTTAAAGCATTCAGCAAAGAACAGCGTAAAGGTATAAAAAATAAGTATTGGATTGTCAATGAGAGGCCAAAAAAGCACATCTGCTAAAAGCATCAGAGTTGCAGGCAGGAAACTGACAACTCCGATCTGCGCACAATACACTGATAGCCTCGATGTGGAGCCATGAAACCTGGAGGTGTTTCCACTTGAATGTACGAGGCTTTAACTGTTGCAAAACTGCGTGCCACACTAGTCTGAGCACTTAATGAAGCGTGCACGTTTACGTGTGCTTGCATGCACTGCTTCTGTGTTAAATCTGCAACTCACAAACAGGAGTCGTGGAGGGGTATTATATTATTGTGGTATTTTGAGGGCTCCCCACATGTTTTTTGGGGCTAATTTAGTGTTTATCTAATGTTAACCAAGCAGATGTTGATGTTGCTTAACAGTTTTATGAACATTTCTAATGAAATTAGATTTTTTTAGTGATGCTGCATGTGTTTCCATTTGACTACAAGCTCCATTAATTTCTGTGCAATGATGTTTGTGAAATAAAATAAATTTTACATTCTTTAAGTGTGCTGCTTTAATTCCTAATAGAGGAGAAAATAAAGTGGTATGTTGAGTAGAAATGCAGCAATTAAAAGGACATACCTCAAAGCAATTATGTTTCAACTTCTTATATACTTCTTTTTTTTTTCCTCCTTTGTCTTCCTTACACCAGATGAGAAAATAAATTGGCGATGTGTGTCCCAGCCTGATAAACACAGCTGGTCTTCTGTGTGCACTTTGTTTAATATCAGACCTCCTGTGGAGGAATGTCTAACAAACACATGTCTGCAAACAGATTTTAATAAAACAGCCTGCTTTTTCGCAATAACACGGAGCACTCTTTTGTCTGTGTTTGCACCTGTGCGGAAGTGTTTGCTCATGTAGTTCAGCAAGTTTGAGGAGCTGACTTTGCTCACGGCGAGTAATAGGAGGGCTGTGCAGGCTTCTGCTGCTAAACCCATTTGTTCTGTGGTTAAAGGAATAATGCATCATTTCACAAATCATCAGCATTTATGCTAAATCATGCATGTCGATAAACAAAATTCGTCAAAGCAATTAAAAGCAAAAAGCACTTTGAAAATAAGAGTCGGAAATGCAGACATTTAGACTCAGTCACATTTCTGCCCGTTTGCTCATCACCTGCCCTTGAACCCCCATTCCCTTTCTGCCCCTAAAAGCAGTGCTTTATACAAGTCGGCAGCACTTGTGTAAAAGCAGCAAACAAATGAAAAAAGACAACAACAAAAAAAATGTATTTAGATGAAAAATTTGTAAAAACTAGATATATGGCATTACCTATAGTAATGCTTGTGTGAATGCGGTAAGCTGGATGTAGCTACTGAAGATGCTGAAGCTGATAGCTGAAAATGCTAAAACTGATCGCTGAAGATTGTCAAAGTCAAAAGCCAAACTCCAAATTAGCCTAATAAACTGGAAAAAAATTCTAATTTTGCCAAAAACAGCTTTATTATCTAAAGTCCAAACTAGCCTTTAAAAATGGAAAAATCTCTAAATTAGCCAAAAACAGCTAGCATGCTGCTAAAATAGCTAAACCACAAATTACTCTAAAACCAGTAGTTGCTGAACAGTTTAAAGTTTTAATGGTGTCTCTAGCTGAAAGTATGAAGAAGTTTCAAAGTGCACAAAGATTTTGAAGGATTTGAGCAATTTGTCATTCATTTCCTATAGGGCATATTTTCATCAATATTTAAAAAAGTATAAGTACAAACAGTAGCCTAATGACCTGAATGAGCTGGATGTTTTAATACTAAGATTACTGAAATCATTGAAAGTGTGATTGAGTTTTACGTACTGAAAAAGGAGAAACACATTTTATACTATTATAAAAAAACTGACTAATTCTAATGTTAAAACAATTTTTAAAAATTGGTCTAACCCTCTACAGTTTCTTAAGTTTTTTATATATAGGTTTGCTCTAGTTAAACTAAAAATTAGTCTAAAACAATAAAAGGAGAACTCTTTTTCTAAACCAGTCTGTTTTACAGCTAAAGTTGCTGTAGCTGCTTGTGTTGTTAGCAAATATGGCTGCCAGAAGAAAGCAGAATAAAAAAGAATCCTCACCCACTTCATGGAAGATCATGATTTCTCAACATATGAGACATATATTAAGGACATTGCTGTTCTTTCATTATTTTGTTTGTGTTTTGTGTTCATGTTACTCTATCACTTTTACTGTTTTTTCACCGCTAGTGTTAGGTTGGGGTTGTGAGGGGCTGTGAGATAGTGGGAGAGAGTGTAAAGAAAGGGATGATGGGAAATGGGGAGGACTTTCTCTACATCAACGTCCTGTCTACAACTCAGAGGAGAACTTCTAATGAACTACTGCTGCTCTACTGAAACTGTTCAAGAAAACGACACAAGTTTGAAAACATTTAAAAGACCACATGGGAACACTTTAGAAAAAATGATCCAAATGGGAATGTAAAGCTATTGTTGATAAACAATAGTGCAAACAGTTACATAAACACATACTAGTAAAGTTTGCTTTTTACAAATGGTTACTTTTCATAACCATGACCTTTGTCAGATCCGCATAACCTCGTATATTTTAAACACTGAGAACCAAAACCAATGGAGGATATTTAAAAAAGGAAAAAAAACAACAACATTGAATGTAACAACTGTTAACTCTGCCATAACACACAGATTTTGCTCATAAAATAAAATTTGATACAAGGACAAGGTAACAGCTGCACAAAGTCAAAACATTTTTTGGATTAATTAGTGCATTTTTAATTACTTTTTTTTATTTGGAAGCCAGATGGTATTATAAGTTTGCTCATTTTTAAAATAAAAAAAAAATTCAAGAAAAACTTTTATTTTATAATAATAAGATAGTAGAGATAAAAAACAATCACAAACTCCAGGAATTAAAATACTGTTCACTTGCACAAGATAATTTCGAAATGTTTGCTTACATTTTTTGTTGTTTTCACCCTAACGCATCAGTACAGTCGCTCAGCTCTACATGCAAACCAACCAATTCTGGATTACAGGCAAACACAACAGTAAGTGAGTCCGTCTTAAATTTTCAGCTTCAGGCATGTAGCTCCCTGCAGCACCCGGCAGAAAGAGACGATATCAAAAATAAACCTGTGTAGAACCGCTCAGGTGGAGAAGCAAACCTACATGCTGCGACAGCAGAACTCAAGGAAGAGCTGATCATTTTGTATGACAGCACTAAACACACACTGATATCCAATTCATCACAGGACAGTCTCGTTTAAAAGCCATCATTAAAGACTATAAACAACCCTGAATCAGCAGATCACTGAGCTGCTTCTGCAGGGGTGAGTGACCAATAAAAAAACTGCCTTATCAGTTTTTGACCAGCTTTGAGGCCGTAAGCTGCTTTAATAAAACAACTCTTTCCTTTTTAAAAGTGCGAGAAAGAGGCATCGCAGGGATCAGGACGGGAAATATAAATAAATAACTCAACATTTTTGAAAGCAGCTTCAAGCGTGCATTAAATAAATTGTGTCAGATGTCTTTTAGCTGTTATGAATAATTTTTTTCCTGCATTTTGTATTTAGTCTCTGAGAGGTTTCCATGCAATTTGGCATTCCGCTGCAGATTAGTTGCACATTTCCAACAACATGCCTGCTCTGTTGTTAAGGAGGATAATACTGTCAACAGGAGAAAAGAGGTGGGGGGGCTACATGTTTGCATTTATGCTCAAAAATAAATATTTATTCATGTGAACTTTGACAAACATGTTTGTGGTCACATTGCAAAGAGTCTCCTCACGTTTGTTAGAGCGCACCCTGACGGATGCTGCAAGCTGTCAGACATTGAAGGGCCTTATGCTGAGCTGGCCAATTTATATTTGCCCCATTACATTTGTTACATTTTTATTAGCTTGTGCAGAGAGTGGCCTTGCCAGCAGCTGAATGAGGCCGTGTTAACAAACGCAGCTGCCAGGAGCTGGGTACAAACAGAGTGTGCAGCGGCGTTGTATCAGAACAGGGTACAGCGCTGCACGGCTCCCTCATCTCGCCCACATTGTTCCCACAGCACGGTGGGGGAGTCCCATCTCTTTTTTTTTTGCTGGGATCTTTTTGGTCTGACTTCTTTATGAGGAACAAGTCGGCATTGAAAAGTGAAGAACTGCATTAATAAAGATGGCGCCACACTCTGTATTCCACTGATTATCTGTTATTTCAGCAGCAATAATGGTGCATGTATTTGCATGTAGCATTGAATTCCCACCCAAATGGCTTAAATAATAAATAAATACCTTATATAAAAATTTCAACTTAAAAGAGCACATTAAAAACTTACAGTTACGTTATTAAAATAAATGAAAAACTGTTGATAAATTCAAATGCGAATTTAATTTGTATTGATCAACCAAAATCAGCTAACAGTGTATCTCTGTTTATAACCAGTCAGTCCTGCTGTGACCAACATGATTAACATGTTAATTGAATATTGATGAACAGAAACGACACTGAACGCCCACAATAAACTACAGCGCTGGAAGGCTAATAGAGGCCAGACTCCCTCTACTGATGAATATATTGACCGGAATAGAGCCTTTGAAATCACTATATGTTTCCTGCTCTCCACATTAAACATGCTGTGGTAATTATTTTTTTGTACAGTGACTGAATGAAATTACATTAACTTCTTTTATCTGCTATTCAGTGATAATTAAATAATCAGTTTATTCAAGACCTGTGCCTTTTATGTTTTTTTTCCCCAAGTTTTAATGAAAAAAAGTCCAGTTGTTTTGGTTATTTAATTTAGATTGCCTCTGTTAAATAAAACAATTTTTGCTGTTATTTTATTTCTTTGCATATCCAGCATTAGCTCTCACATGAGCAGCTTTGAGTGAGGTCAGGCTGAGTAATGCTGAGTAATACAACCACATTGGCTCCTTTTACATTTTGATGGATTTTGGGTTAACATTTTGTTTTACGTTGAATTGTCGACGCAATTTCATGAATGAGTCCGCTGGACCAGAGGCTCCGGAGCCGCATGTGGCTATTTGACCCCTCCATTGTGCCTCTCAAGTTGAAGAAAATTGAAATTTTTTTCATTTTAAAAAGTTGCCTATTTTTCTGACTGTGAGGCAAAATAATCAAAACAAAACAGCCCAAAATATATAGAATAGTATGTATCCTTCCACCAGGCTCCTGACTACGGTACCCACAATGCTCCAACAACCAATCAAGTACCAATCAAGCTTCATAGTCATACTAAAACATTTATACAGAGTGCTAGGTACCACCAAACTTGAGGTCAGTAAGCGCAATGAGGATTCACACACGCATGATTAAAAAGCAGACTGTTTCAAGAGTTTTAATTGTGCCATATGGCCCGAAAAACACAGTAAGGGTCACTAATTAGCTCATAATTATTTCTATATAGCTATGAATTTTCACCAAAACCTACAAAATAAATGGTATATAGTCTTTTTTTTAAATTACTGCTGACTTCAAGCTACCTAACACAACATTTGCTGCGTTGAGCTGATCCCATGTCTTTTATTTTGAAAGAGAGTCATGTCAAAATAAATAATAAAAATGCTGTATTCATGCACCAAAACAATAATTTGTTGATTTTTATCATAATACTAAATATAACATTTATACAAAGGAGTATTTTATTTTTGTAGGACTTTGTGGCTCCTGCTGAGTTGTGGTTGGTGATAAATCGACCCGATTGGCTCTTTAAATGTTGGAGGTTGCAGACCCCTGCACTGGACAGTTCAAATTCTCCTGGTTTAGGAACCACATTTGTATCGTCTTTGGTTTGCTGTCTGTCGTGAAGAACCTCCAGAGCTGCTTTGTATAGGAAAAATAAAATGCATCCACTGCTACTTATGTAATTCTTTGCAGAAAAAAAAAAAGTTTTCTTTTACTGCTAAGAACACACTTGTAGAGCATATTATCAAAAATTATGGCATTGCAATACATTAAAGCCCACACATTTTTATTAGTTAAGCTCTTGAAGCCTGAGTTTAATTTCTAGCTATGAAAACATTTTGTGTTTTTGTTTTCATGTAGATGTTATTTGGGTAAGTTTGGAGCAGGAATGGTTTGATGCATATTTGCAGTAATAGGTGTGGTGGGCAGATAACCTTGCTGCATGCTGTCAGACTTGTATGATCTATGACAACATGACAAATTAATCTGGAACATATGAAACACTTCAAAAGTTATTTTTGACCATCAGACTATATTTCTTAAGAATGTATAATCATTACGGAAATAAACTTGAAATAAAAAAACTAATTGAAATGGCACTGTGAAAGGGACTTATGTGTCTTGGTTTGATTAAGTAGCCCAGTAAAATTAAGACCTCTGCTCATTAGGAGGCTGCAAGCAATCTAAAGCTGATTCTCAGACACAGATTAGATCTTTTTATTTATTTCCTTGCAGTTAAATGTGTCTTTCCGATTTATAATTACAGATGGTTTTATGGCTGTAAGTAAATTCTCTTTTTCCTGACTCTTCATTCACTCTCTTTCTAGCACTAACAAAATGTACTATAAAAAGAAACCTTTGAGATTTGTGTAATGAAAAACAATTATTCTTTATTAATATCTGCTAATCAGATTTATATTTAATGCCTAACTGGTCATAATTTATTTTAAAAAATGGATCCATAAACATCAGGAGAAACAAAAGAAATCCTAATCCTCTTTCTTAAACTGTTGGCTACGAAACATTTAGGGAAAAGGTCAATAGGAACCTCACGTCTGCGTGATGAATACAAAGCTGAAGCCAACATCCTCGTAACATAAATTTAGTTTTGGTTGACTGAACATGTCGCAGTTGGAAGCAGCTCGTCAGCTTTTCTCCGAGATAAGAAAATATAGCCTCTTGCATTTTTAAAGCAATTTAATTAACACACAGTAAACTGACCTTTTAATCTATGTCAAAGGCACTCATTGTGTTCCGGGGGGGAGGGCGGTTACATGTTGTCTTATCTCTGTGCTGCTTTGGCTCTAGATGTGTTTTTTAGTGCTCTGGTAGATTAATTTGAAAGTTTTATTTGAAGGGGTTATGCTTTTCAAAATAAAAGCAGGCATCTCTTCGCAAATATTATAAATCAGACACACTTTGGATGTATGTTTCCTTACTCTTTTTTTATTCTCTTTTCATGGCATGGCAGAACAACAGCTCAGTGATTGCCATGCTCTGATTGCAGCAATGTTTTACTCAAAATACAGCCCTCTTTCCAGTCATTTGTTCAGTAATCATAAATATTCTGTAAAACAAAGTGGATCTTTTCCTGTTTTACAACTGAGTGCAGCTCCTGTTGAAAGTTGCTTCACCCCGATCATCACTATCACACGTGTCAAATGTGTACCTGAGTGACAGGGAAATGCAGCCTTCTCCAATCACAAAACTAGTCATCACATTCCGTTCTCAATCAGAGCCACATCAAATCAATGATTTCAGCTGCAGCACAATTATACTCCTTTACTCCGAGCAAATTTCTCCTTTTCTCTACTGTGCTGTGGTAAAATGTTGTAAATGATGGCTTATAATTCCGTGATATGTGTCAGACTTTTAGTTTTCATCCAAACAACAGCAGGGATTTTGAACTTTTATAAGCAGCAGGTAAATGCGTTTTCTCTATTTAATTTAAGATGTTATTAAGTAGATGGGTAAGGCCATAACAAAGGCGTTGACCCGGGACCATGGGGGCTGCATCTTTTAGTGTTCGCCATGACATGTCACCTGCAGCATGCCCGTGGAGCACAATGTTCATCCCGGTTTTGTTCTCACCAAGAGGTCTACAACCTCTTATTTTATGAAGGCCATCTGTGTACCCTGAAAGGTTTACTCACTTTGCACCCACAGTCCCACAGGGGCAGTTATGACCAAGGCTTAAGGCTGCCTTGTGATTCACAAAAAGGTTTGATGCTGCTCTAAGTGATTAAAAAATATCTTTATAATTTTGTTACTTCTACTCAATTGGTTAAAACAAAACTCTGTCTTTGTCGCCCTTCGTCTTCTAGGAAAAATGTCTGTGTTTATGAATGGTCTTACTCTTGTGAAATTACTGTACGATTCATATTGTGTGCTTTAAAGTTGCAAAATTAAACTTTTTTTTTTGCCTCTGAAAATATCTATTTTTTTTAATTAAACACTTTTGTTTTTCCTAAATATTTTTTTTTGTGTTGGAAGTTTTCTTTTTTGAGGGGTGCAACCCCAAAATATGTTGAAATGCCCCTATGTAGACTATTCAATTTTTTTTAGTTAAAAAAGGAAAAAAAATAAACTGAACAAAAGTAATTTTGCAATCTAAGGACATGGACATCAACACTTGACTTAAAGACTTAACAAAAGAAATCTGCAGTCTTTCTTCCTTCTCCTTAAATCAGATGCGGAGAATAGGTGACTCTGAAAATAATGTCATCAAAAAAGGCGAGTGTTGCCGTGGTGATTAAGATGACAAGCTGTTTATGCTCACAGCTTGATTACTGACCGTCCAGAGCTTGAAGGGATGCTAGCTTCTAACAATAACCAGGGGGAAATAACAGCATCCTGCAAATTTTGGGTCAGTGCCAATTTAAAACGTAAAGATGCATGACATGAAAGAAAGCCAAAAAAAAAAAAAAATAAAGTAAATAAATAAAATAATATCCCACTTTTCTTATTTTGAGTCCCAAGATTTCTTTGTTTATAGAAGGTGTTTCTAACTGTCAAATTATTGACAAATAGAAAAAAAATTACAAATAGAATCACAATTTCTCTAAATGAATAGAAACCCTCCACCCTCAAAACAGGAATTGTTATGTTCACATTTTTTTAAAGTAACTGTTCTGTCCTAAAAAGTCTCCATTCTTTGAATAAGCAAGAATAAGACTGAAATATCATATTTTCCACACTATAGCTGCACCGGATTATAAGACGCATTTTCAATGAATGGCTTATTTTCAAGCTTTAAATCATTTACAAGGAACACCAAACTATAAGGCACATTATATAAGATGAAAATGCGAGATAAAACCATCAGTCAGACATTGCTAACTGCATTGACATTAACTCCAGAACTTGTTTATAACATGCTACTTGTTAGTAAGCGTATTCCTGAAACATGTAACTTTCAACCATGTTTGCAACATCTAAAAAAAAAACAGACTTATACTGCTAAAACAAAGAAAAGAAAAAAAAAGACCGACATTTTGATAGAGCGCCGTGTAAATAACATCTAAAAATTGCTTTAATATCACTAACATAACCTGTATAAATCCAAACAGTTGTGTTTTCTGTGCTGTATGTTCTTGACATTCAATTGAACTGCTTTACCTGTGGTATTCCAGCAGCTACACTCGCATCACTTTCACCGCAACACTTTGGGATTTGACCAATCAAGCACCAAACTCTGGCATTTTAAATGCAATTCCAAATTTAGTTATGTTATTCCACTGTCTGGCATTTCTAAAGGTCACAACCTTTACTTGTTCATTTGGTGCCTTTCATGTCAGTGTTTCTGTGTTCAACATGAGTTTTCCCAGGGCAAGATGTCAGGGGTCTGGGCCTTGTTAGGGCAGCAGAAGGGGCTGCTCGGTACCATCGATCAATTTGCATCAGGCTTTCTGTGATCTTTTCTGCCTGTCATTCCCTTCTTGATCTTCCAGGCCCCCCAATCAATGCGGCTACGGTTTACCCAGGTGGTTACAGGATCACAGATCTGGCAGAGCATTGGTAAGAAGTAGAAAAAAAAGACTCAGTTGAATAAAATCAGTTTAGTAAAACAGCTGCTCCTGACTTTCTCTCAATGGCGTTGGGTTCCTTCTGTGGCTTTCCATAACAGATGAGTCCTCTCCTCAGCAATATGCATTTAACATCGATGAACATTCGTAATATGACAGCTCCTCCTGAGGCATTAGGTATGATCTGACAGTGAAGGAAGAAAAGTGGAGCAAAGTGGTTGATCCAAGTGGCTGAAGAGAGAAGGGAGAAATGAACCTCGGTGGCCCGTTTCGTTCAAGTGAAAGAAGGCTGAGCCCATTCTGCAACAGGAAGGTTAAGGATTCATCACTGAGCAGAAAATTCAGGAGTGTGTGTGTGATCAGGCTGCTGACCCACGCTGGGGTAAGTGGAAGACTAATGGACGGACAGAGTGAGCTTGACGGGCTCTGAGGAGTCCTGTTCTCTCTCCCTCCACCTGTCATCCATCACATTTCCAGCTGATGCCTGGAGATAACTACTCCACCTTTGGGGGGGATGTAAGGTGGACGGGGTGGGGGTGCGGGCACATGGAACCGAGGGCTTCAACAGGGATGTCGCTGCTACATGCCAGCAGGAGCAGTCAGCGTGCAGCAGCCTCAATGAGTCAGAAAGAGGCTAACAGTTTGGATAAGGATGGCACCTAACAGGCCACAAGTGCTCTTGCAAGACTCAGCTGACAATCGGAGCTCTCGTGCTCAAATGAAAACAAATTTTTTTGGTTAAATTAATTTTTGAAAGATGTAATGAAGTGGGCTTTTCTTTGCACACTCTACTAATCTCAAGGGGTCCAAAACATCTTTAGCTAATTATCTTTGTTTTCCTTGTGATCAACCTGTTAAGGATCTAACCCAATCACAGTGAGAAAGGTAAGCCTCATTTCCACTGAGCAGGATGGTACGGTCCACTCCAGTATTTTGAGAATTCCCTTTAATTCCCTTACCAAATCTTACCAATTTTTGGGACCCTGTTGATAGTAGGTCCAAAGAAAAATGGAATGGAACGTTAGGGTGGATCTACTGTTGTCACACGACGAAACCCATCAACTGGCAAAACGTCATTGTGACAAAAAAAAGTTTTCTTCTCTTTTCAGCTCTCTTTGTTTTTGCCGCTTGTAATCACTGACATAAGTACAGATGGACAAAGCAAAGCTGTGACATCACCAATGGAAATTGCCTTACCTCTGGTTCCAACGAAATTAAATAAATTCAGTTGCCATTTTCTGTGGTACGGACTTCGCCATATTGAGACCTGGCGACTTTAGGAAGCAGGGCTTGGTCCAAGTTGGTCTAAGTCATAATTTCAATGGCAACCTGTCTCACTAATCGGTTCCTTGGAAAGCCACACTCCTTCCACTGAGAGTAGACAAGCAGAGAATCTGTCAATCGAATGTTTTGAATGCTCGGGGTGGGGGGGCAGTGGGCGCCACATGCTCTAATAGAGGCATCTGATTGGCCAGTTTATAGATTTGGTTATTCTGACAAACAGAATGACTGAGTAATAACTGTTTATTTCTCAATAAAAGTCTATGGGATTTTGGCTTTTTGGGACCAGCGAGTGCTTCCTTATTGGAATGCCAGGTCCCCAGGTCACCAGGTCCCTCTCAAAATGTTTGTAGATCTGTTGGTGCAGAGTAAGGCTGCCCTATTTTTAATCATCCATTTGTAGTCTAAACTCTCTCTCCCTCTAGCTTACAGCCCCTCACACCCTCTGCTCCTTCTACACAATGATTTGAATAAAGAAATACTCAAAAATGCTAAATTATTTATATCTTCCATCATGAAAAAAATGCTTAAAAAACATTTTAAAACACCAAAAACACAATTTTCATTGGAATGGATCCTAAAACCCTGAAAATACATGTAGACCAGATGGAATAAATATTCAAAACCAAATGAGACAAAAGAAGCTAAATGCCTCTTGGGAGGTTTATCAAATGACTCACAGTTCATCATGACTAGTACAGAATTTACATCAGGAAATTAGGTCATTTTGTCTCATTGTCAGTGTATATATAAAAAGACACTATAGTTTTCATAAAGCAGAGAGAAGGTTTGGCTGTTTTTCTTCCAGAGCGGAAGCTTTGTGGGAACCCTTTCACATAATCACTGCCACTGCTTTTTCTCTGTTGGACAAAGGACACAAGAGGAAGTTTTTACTCACACAGAGGAGCACTCACACAATCACACACACACACAACAAAAGCCAGTAAAATGGCTTTTTAAAGACCCTTTTATATACGCTTAGATTAGAGTTCTTTTAAAAGAGATGTCACCTTGAGGGCACGGAAAAGAGTTTGGGGACTTTTTTTTATCGTCTCCTTTTACCAGGATTCTATTAACATGGATTCTCCTGTCATTGAAGACCTGTTAATGTGAGATTGTGTCCCTCAGGAATACATCCTTACGGTTCGTAAATAAAATAGGGAAGATGCAAAAAGTAGCTCAACCGACTGCAGTGACAAAGCAAAGATTGATGTGTGCTACACCTTAACAATGCATTGTGGAAATTCATCAGTGGCTCTTTAATGCACACAAATCAAGCCAAGAGAAAAGCATGTCAGGCAGAATCATCAATAATATGCAGTGTTTTTAATGCTTTGACTTATTGCTGGATTCTAAAGTCTAAATAGGATCATAATGAAGACTAAAATTATGGCTATAGACAATTAATATTTCATTCTATGTATTAAAAAAATGGCTTTTGTGGGGTAATACTCTGTAACCTTTTTCAGTAAAACATATATAACAATAAGTAAATAAAACTATTGCTAACTCTTACATTGAACGTTCCCGCTTTTATGAACATTTGCTGTGTCGTGCTTTGCTTCATTTTAAACATCTTGTGTCAGTTGCAGTGAAGCAACAAAAGTGGAGCAGACCTTGCCTCTCAGTCCATGATCTGTTTGTTTCATTGTTGCCTCACACTTTCCCTCTTCTACCACAACTTTACAGAAACTTTCTGTATAAAATGAAATTAGCTCCCATTTTTTCACTGAACATTTCACATGTTTGTCCCAACACATTCTCACTCCCTAGTCCACACATATCGACGTTTGGTTAAGGACCCCTCCACGTCACAAAGTAACGTCCAGGCTGTTCCCATTAGATCATGGGTCCCCAACCCCCGGCTGCAAACTAGAACTGGTCCAGTACTGGGGCGTGGAGCGCACCGATACCCTAAACCAGTACCAGTGCCATAACCCTGTACCGTTTTGGGTCCAGGCCCGGTACCGTTTCTGAAGTTTGTGTCCGGTACTGCATCCCGTGCCAGGTTAGGGTTACAGTACCAAGTATTGCTACTGGACGCGTCCCTAGGACTAGTCTCTGTCCAGTACCGCATCCAGTTCTCTCTCCAGTGCTGTATCTGGTACCGTGTCCTGAGGGTTGTAGACACTTAATTTTATGAACAGCCAGCACATCATAAAACAAAGAGTTGGGGACACCAAAAACGTCAAAAGGTGACGTCAAAAAGTGGTCTTAACCAAATATCAATATGTAACTCTTGGAGATAAGAATGTATTCGTTTGTCCTCAATAAGAAACAGAGGCAGTTTAGTAGTAGATCCAATTAGGACATCCTGGTTAAGCAAAGATTAAGGAATAGCAGTTGCAAAATCTTTATTTTGTCTTTTAGAACTGTTGTATTTTATTTAGTGCCTCATAGTGCTTTGACAATAAAAGACCACATTCACATTGCACATACTTTTTACTGTACATCATACCCTAACAATCAAAGGGCATTAAAAAAGCGTGGGGTTAAGTGTCATGTCCACGGGCACATTGCCATGCAGATTACCAGGGTCAGAGTGTCAGGCCACCAACCTTTTGGCTTTTACTGCGGAGTAGCTGCCCAACCCTGGCTGCTATTTAAAGAATTAAGCATCAGGGTTTGGGCCCCAGCGTCCACTGACCTCAGTCCCAGAGCTGCTGGGGTCATTAAGCACTGTGTAGGACAGCTGCAGCGTTTGTACCAGACTTTCAGTGTAGATGGAGAGGGATGGTTTCTACGAATTTGGTCTGTTTTACAGGAAAATATTTGCTGTAAGTGCAGTTCACCGCAACATATTGATGGGCCAGAGAATCAGTAAAAGATCCTTATAGGAAAAATGAACAGTGTACCTGGAAATAGCATCAATATTGCGCAAAACTGGCTTTCTAGAGCAAACTAAAAACTTGTATAGTTAGCTTTAGTGATGAGGCTTTTTTTTCTTTGTAATTTTGTCATATCTTTATCTGGTACTTTTGCCTGAATGGTCAAACAGCAGGAAAGGTACATTGTGCACATTTAATTGTTTTAAAAATCTAATAGAAATACCCGTTTAAGCTTCTAATTTTCAATTATCATGTTCAAATGAAATAAAATACCCAATTCAGATAATATTTATAAATTCTTACAGTTTTAGTAGCTAAGAATAGGCTTTACCTTCAGCTGCTGTCCAGTCTCATGTAAACCTCATGCCCCCTTCTGCAGGGGGGAGTCAGACCCATGATGCATTAAATCTAAAGGGGTGAGCCCAGCTGGTCTCAGTATATAAAAGGTTCAGCTAGCGCGTTTCTGCTGATGAGCCCACTCCTAATGAATGACTTCAGGGTGGGGCCTCAGTGATCCTAGTCTGGGTATTCCCTTTCATCTGGTCCCTCCCCTAGGACCCATTTTCCTCGGGGCAATTGTGCTTGGTGACAATTTGGGGATACGATACCCAAACCCCTCCGCTGATTTGAGTAACAATGTGTCTTCACCACCACTCTGAATGGATGGATGGATGGTAAAAAAAAAAGATTTATAAATAAAAATGAACATAAATATTTTCATTTTGATGTCAGGTTAAGCTCTACTTCTGCTTTCAAGCACAAATATATTATGTTTTGATTTACCACCTTTCATACAAAAGCAATAAAATGTGTGGGTTGTGGAAAAAATTATAATTATCTATGTATACTTTTAATATTCTCATGTGTCTGTCGCTGCCTCCATTTACATATTTTCAGGCCCACCTCATCCCAGCTCCCCATCTTGTCTGGCAGTGGCTCTTGACACTGTCGTGCGCTATGGCTGTTAAAATGTAAATTTCACAGGATTCAGCTTTCCTGCTCTGTCGGCAGTTTACTTTGTGACGTTCTCATCTCTGTGCTTGCTGAGCGGAGGGCGTGAGTGTCGGGGAACATGCTTCCTCCTGAGCCTTGTTAAAAGGTTAGCCTCAGAAAGCTATCTTTTTTTTGCACAAACTGTACCATTCCTCTCATATGGTTGCTCTTTGCTTTCTAATGTTTGAGACCAAGTCTGTATTTTAGCTTTTGGAGGCTCTAGGGAAATCTGGGGCTGTGCTGCTTCTTTGCCTTAGACACACAGCAGCACAAGTTGGGGATGTCTTTCATAAATGCTGTGTCGTGTAGGAGCAGCCGAAAAGGCAAAGAATAACTTGTATCTTTTGATTTTGGGAATCAAATTTTATCCCCAGATGATTCTACATAATTAGGTTATTCCTACACAATTGTTTAACTTATAGATCAAAGATAGATCACAATTTTCTTCTAGGTAGGCATTTAATAGACGTGAAACAAAGTTTGTCTTCTCTATGGTTTACTTGTTGGCATTTATTCCATAATCAGCCCTGTACAACTTTTGCAGATCATTCAATCCTAAAATCTGAATCTGAGATTTGTACTTTATTTAAAATATAACCAATTTCTTACATTTTGAAAAATAAAAATATGTTTTTAAGGTGAAATGAATCCCATTCCGGGGTCACATGTGGCTCTTTAACCCCTCTATTGTGCCCCTCTGGTTAAAGAAAAACACACCCTTTGATTTCAAAAAGTAAAAAAGAAAGTAAGTAAGACTATGACTCACATGTTTAACCCTTGTGCTATTTCATGGGGTCCAGATGACCCCACCCTTAAATTGATGTGTGATCCCTCCCATGACAAAGGTGGACAGGATTTTATGTCTGCCTTGGACACCAGTGAAGATAAAAAAAAAGTTCAGCGCGCTGTCTTGTGAGGTCCCCACTTATAATTTTTGGCCTTTCCACTAAGAATGTACTGCTACTAACTTTTGATCTATATAATCAGGCATCCATACACACAATCTTAAAGTACACTTTTTTAAAAGACTTTCTGGATAACACTTTGCAGAATCTCATCCCAGATACTCCATCTGCAACACCATCAACACTTGCAAACAAGTGGAATTAATTGCCACTGTCTCATTAACTCAGTATATGCAGAGTAAACAGCTTTAGCTAAGGTGAAATGATGCATGCTGCAAATAATGTGCACTTAGTGAGTCAAATAACTGGGCGTGCGTGCTCTGGAAGTATTCTCGTGGACTTGCACACAGTGAAATGACTCCAGGTTGCTTGCAGATAAGACATAAAAATGACAAGCAAATGTCAAAGACAAAGAGTATTGGATAAACAGAATGGATTGATAAAGAGATAACAAAGATAGTAGGCAGAAAAGATTGTTGTAATTTTATATTCAATTTTGCTATCTGAGTATTGACTTAAGAGAGAAAATTAAGTTAATTTTGAATTAAAAAGGTGATTATATGTGCATATAATAGCAGCTTTTTACATTTTTTCATATAAAAAACAGCTACAGGATGTATATACTGTGAGGCTTGTGGTAACAGTCTCAATTCATCATCAACGTCTGGATTTTTTTTATGTTCTCAGACACGGCAGTCTCCTGCATCTTGACATACTCACTGACATGCAACATGAAATGCAACTTGACCTGCAGTAACTGTATTCTCAGCCAGCTGAGGGCTCTGGAAGCAAGCGCTACAGCACATCACTGACTGACTATCGTTGCTGACAGCTGATGAGGCAAACTTGTTGGCAAGCAGCTCCCTTTTTAGCAAATCCTGCAGATGCAGATTGTCAGTCCACAAAAACATTAGAAACACCTTCTAAAAATGAGTATGCCAACAAAAGAGCTCAGCATGTTCCAATGGGCATAAAAGGAAGATAGAAGCTAAAAAAAGAAACATGAAAAAAGGGACATTCCTTTAAAAAAAATACAAATTTCTCTACATTTACTCTTAATCTTGCAATTTTTTTTTTGTTTTTGTTTTATGAATGTTATTATAGTAATTTATTTTGAACTAATTAGAGATGTAAATTGTTTAACTGGATACTGAATGTTAGGAACTTGTGCTACTCAGCTCACATTTCAGTCAGAGTTGCCAGAAACCATGATCGACTCAACCAATTTGAGCTCCATTTTCTTGAAGCTTCACAGCGTCTGCTTCAGACAAAAATGTTCAAACACTGCAGTGGTTTACCTGCAGGTGAAAAAATGAAAGAAAGAAAGAAAGAAAGAAAGAAAGTCAATCTTTATTGAAGACGGTAATACACCACCAGGTCTTGAAGGATTGGAGTTTGAAAGCTGGATCCTCATCTTGATCTCTTTGTTTGGTTCTTCGAGCATTTCCTGAGCAGCCTTTGCAGTTTACAGTTGAGCAGCTCGGCATTACCCGGCTGAATTCTGCTGTTATTCTTTACCAAAGCTGTCACTCTAACCTACTTTTAACTTTACTCATTTTAATTTGGTTTGTTTTTGAAATATCTGAATTTTAAAACTACTTTCGAATAATAGATTCCAATGATACCTCCCAATAGTTTCATCGCTACTGTTCTTCATCTGAGTTGCTGAATAGTGCTTTTTGTCTCAGGTTGTGTCAGAATTTCATCACTATTCACCACTTAGTACAATATATGGAGGGTTGGCCATTTTGTTGTACAATCTGAATCTACATGTCCAATATCCAGATTATTTCCCAGATGTCTCTGTGAAAAACCTGTTGGTAACTGGGACTTTTGGCTTTCTTAGAAGGTAGTAAAAGTACCACAAAAGTTTTTAATTGTAATAAATCACATTTATAGTAAATTAAGATAAAGTTTCTACTATTCCAACAACTTTTTACACAATCTTGTGACAGCCTTACACAAAAACCTTGTGGACCAATGTTGATAAAAATAGTAAATTATTTGTCTGTTGTTTAGTCCAAAATTTAATGTAATTTCCAATGAAAGGGCCGTTAAGTTGCACATTGTTTCTTAATTTTTTAACTTCACTTAGAGTTGCAAGATGCTGCATCCTGCTGAGATACTTTACTAACTTGCAGTAGGGGTGGGCAATACTGAGAATTTGGGCTAGTATCACCAACATCAATACCGATTATGATACCAATACTATTTTCTTGAAATGTAGCTTAAAGGAGCCCTGTGTCTAAAGTAACGAACACCTGTTTGAGCTAGAATTTATTGAATACAGGACACAACTGGATGATCACCGCTAGCTCTGTGGAGAAATTGAGTGTTGGTGTTAGACCGGAGACAGTGCTGGCAAAGCAAACTTTTCCAGGAGGGGGCGGTTCACATCATGCTGATGTCAGCACGATGGGACCTGCTCGTTTTCACTGGTTTGGGAGGAGCGCATGATTTTAGAGGATAACTCTTAAATTGATGGATGGATCACAATACCTCTTTGGGGTTCTTTATAGAGAGGAATGAACAATATAATGCACTATATAACTTCAAAAAGTAGAATTTCATGGTATGGTCCCTTTAAAGACTCTACTGTCTGATGAAGCAGGCAAGGGAAAAGCATGGTGTGAGCAGGTAAAAGCCATTCCATGTAATAAAAAAAAAAAAAAACAAGCTTATTATATTTGTCTTTTTCCCACCTTCATACACTTTAGTGTCATCGAAGAAAAGAATTTCTACTTTTCCAAGAATCTGATATAAGACTTTACATGTTTTGTGTACAGTGGGATGTTTGAAGTCATGCAGAAAGTGGGCTGCTTTAAAGGTTAACCAGGGGAAGTGTGGATACATGTCTGCCCTGCTGACTCTAAAGTAGAGAACCAGCATCAGTGTTTGGTGTTTTTGTGTGTCAGAGTCCTGAAGGACGTTTGCAACCATTGGGCTCGGACAAAGCTGAGTGTCCTATAAGCCTTGGGGTTGCTGCTCTGTCAGGTGAGTCTATCAGCAATCCTCAGCTCCCTAGACAGATTCACAGGACAAGGACACAACTTCTGCTACCCACAGTCTCACCTGGCCTATTATAGTCTGTGTCACTCATCAATCACTGCTGAATAATGCATTGTCCATTGCGCGGTCCAAGGGCATTACCAAGTGTGATTATAATCAACTCTGCACAAGACCTCTGAGTCATGTAGTGTAATAGGGGTCAGCGTACTTCACTGTAATTCAGCCACTAAAATCCTTTTCCATGAGGAGATATGTGATTAAAATGACATACTATAGCATGTAGCAGTGGTGAACTGGCGGTGAAGACACTGTGCCCCTCTTTGACTGATTCCACACAAGGGTAGTCTCATGGACTCGATTCACATGGGCAGACAGGGCTAATTGTTTTCACACCTTTGTCTGGTTGTGCCTTGCTTTCATGCAAACAGAAGCAAATCAAGGATTAAAGCAAATCCAACCGCCTGGAATGTTCATGCAGTTGCAAACGCTGCTCACTTGGCAGCCAAATTACCTAACCATGATGAAGGACAAAGACAAGAAAAATTCAAGAAGTCTAATTTAATAACTCTGTCCTTGACTAGTAGAGCAACAGTGTAAAAAATATTAGTTTGAGTAGTGTAAAGATATTCTTGCAGAGACAACTTAAAGACTTAAAAATAATTAACTAAATATCTGAACAGTCTACAGGTTTGTAGAAATTATGTCAAGTTAGTTTGCAGGAAGAACAAGAGTTTTTATTTGACATTGATGGATGTCCACTTTGTTTGACAGGTCTTGAAAGTTTGGGTCTCTTGCAAGTCAATCCTGATGTAGTTCACTACATGATTTTGTTTATTTTCACACAAGGAAATGAATCAGTCAAAATAGGCATAATATAAATGTATTTTAATTTAGTTTGGTTTACTTTTACACACAGTATTCTCTGGTATGGACAAAAGATTAGGGTGGACTGAAACCTATTGAAATATTCTTACAGTTCCAACAGCTTGTCATTTGGGGGCAGTAACCAAACTGACTTGGAAATATGAACCAAGCAGAAGAAAACAGACATCTCCTGCTAGTTCTCTGGCTTTCACGTATAAGTAATATTCTCTGTCTATTCATTTCATCATATTTACTTACCAGATGTTTTCAAACTTTTTCATAATCACTTCTTTTCAGATTTGCATAACCAGGTTATGCTTTCCAGGGGCCCTAGGAGCTTTATCCAGTGTGGGTTGTTTGGCAAGAGCCTTCCCACTACTGCCTAACTTTGTACCCACAGGGGGGCCAGAGTCTGGGTCTCTTTGTGCCAGTCCCCAGCCCGAATAAAATACAGGGTTGTGACAGGAAAGGTGTCTGGTGGCATATTCTCATTCTCAAGTCATCACATATTGAAGCGTTAAGGACCCCTCAGCTTTTTGACGTTTTGGCTGTCTCCAACTCGTCGTTTTTTGACTTGCTGGGTGTTCCAATTAAATTAAGAGTTGGGTCATTTTGTCAGACACAGTACCAGGTGCGGACTGAACCTCAGGACGCGGCCGATACCATAACCCTAGCCTGGTCCTTGTCTGATACAACATCCAGAATTCTGTCTGGTACCAATCTGTGTCCAAAACCGATCCGCGTTTGGTACCAGGTTAAGGTTAGGGTTAGGATACCGGTGCAGTCTACGTCAAGGTACCGATTTCCAACCTGGAGTTTGGGGAGCCTTGATTTAATTGGAAAAGCTAGCACGTAAAAAAAAAAAAAAAAAACGAGTTGGGAACACCCAAAACATTCACTGTTTAGTACACGTTTTATTCAATATTGCTCTCAAAAGAGCAGCTGTTATATATTATCAGTCTGAAAGCACGACACACCAAAAACTGTTTGAGATTTTTCTGCATTCTTCTGCCATAAGTGGACCATTCCAGTGTGAAAAAAGCACCCTTAGGTGCAGGTTTGCACTGAATGAAATTGGACCTTTTCGACACTGCAGTGCCTTTTCACTGTTAAGCTTTAAGTGTCCTTTGGTTGTTTTAGATGATTTGAGAAGTAAGGTTGTTACATTAGCCGTTAGTGTGTCTTTTAATCCCATTTGCCTGTTGGCTGCAAACAAGGTGCCAGCAGAGCCATTCAGCTGAACAGGGAATCCATGCTTTGTACAAAGCAACCCTAATTCAATTGCCATTACTGCCTGGTTTTAATGGATTTCACCTGGTGAGCCTGTAAATTGAATATTTTAAAGCATATCAACCCCTCTGGAGTAAGCGGAGAGAAAAAGGTGCAATTTTCATTTTGTGGGCATTTGGTAATGAGATACAGGAGATAACAGTCTATTTTTCAAGTTTGATTTGATTTATTTGATTTGTCTGTGTAAAGCAGCTTTTCTGTGGCATGTGGTCTGGGCTTTTAGCTCCCTAAAGCCGTTTGATGTTTGCACCACAGCGTTTTTTTTTTTTTCTTTTTTTTTTCCTCCCCATCTAAAGCAGAGGCAAACACTGTCTGATAGACGCTTGCAAGCCCCTCGTACAAACAACCTAATTCCTTTAAACACCTCGACGCTCCGTGCTCCAGTCATGTCTTTCAGTGGGAAGGCAAACTCCGTGCTGTGTCATTTCATTCAGCTTCTGAGGTTGTTTTATCTCTCACTGCGTTGATCTCTGCGCGAGGTGGGCGGCTGGGCTACCTCAGTAAAGGTCAGCGAGCTGTGGATGAAGTTGTGTCGATCAGATGATTGCCAGAGACTGACAGCTAATTTTCACCAAAGCAGCCATGAGCCAGGGGTGGGGAAGGGGTAAGTCGGCGCCTGGGGACCTCTCGTCCCGTTGAGGATTTCCCACTACATTTCAGGGTTGCTTACAGTCTGTTGGGACATTGTCCTTTGGTCTGTTAAAATCTAGAGTCAGTAGCATGGACACAGGGTGGAGTGTACTCTGATGTGGTGAGTGTATTTGTCTGTTTCAATCAAAGGAAGCTTTTTTGAAAAGCTGTATTTTCTCCTTTGTTTCTTCTACTCGTACTCTCCTATTTTCTATCTGCGGTAGTATTGTAAACACGGTTTGCATTGATTTATTCTCTTCCACCAATTAAAAGCAATTGTGTGAGCATTACAGTGAGGCACGCCGGAGGACATTTTCATTGTGTGCATCTTTGTGCAAACTCCTCATCGTCGCTGCTATGCTCGTTTCCCTCAGCAAATGTGTCTGCACGAGTGTTTGCTGAAACTTGTGCACATCCATACTTGTTTAGGTATACACGAGCAGATGGGTGAGAGTGTGCATCAGAGATTCGCTTCACGTGCGGGGCATTAGCTCTCTGCTTGCAGGCTAAATCCTCATGTTGTTGAAGCGGTGTCAGTTGCCTCTGCCACAACACAAGGCTTATCTTTTACCAACTCCTGTAGCCCCCTTGGGAAGCGGAGACATGAGGGTGGGGGCAGGGCAGGGGGATGAGGGGGATATGTGAAAGCAGGCAGGAAGCCACAGGCTGTTGTAAATAAACCTGGGCTTTGGGGGGAAGGTTAAGAAGCCAACACTATATTGAATACTGAGCAGAAACCTAGAAGGATCCGCTGCCCCGCATCCTCCCCACCTGATAGAGCTCTTTGTCACAATGCCAGTCATCACATTAGTGTGCAGGTCTATCTCAGTAATTCCTGCCATCTGCTCCTCTGATGGACACCTGCTGGGGGATGCACAAACAGATTATACGCCGACAGAATACTTTCAGTTTCAGGGAGAGATCATTTTTTTAACTAGGGTCAAAAGTTGACTGTGGCAGCTGAAATCTCGGATCAGTTGTGTGAATTTTGTGTGTCTTCACAGAGTGACAACCTGAAATAATTCTTTGTTTCACATATATTCCTCCATTTCTCTCATCATTATGTAACCATACTTTTTTTCCACAATCTTGTTAATGATAAAGCAAATTCAGAATTGTGTAAAGTTGACGCAAAACGTATCATGTCAATCTAGAAAAGTGTATATTGTGCCATTTCTCTTCTATTGTTTTAATTTGTTTATTTGTATTGCTGAACTTTTATTTTTCTAAAGGAAGTCATATGGAAATAATTTCATGTTTTGAAAAAAGGTTATAATTCATTTGTATTTGTCATACTTGCAACATTAACATAAATACAAATATATGTGTTAGTTAGTTTTCAATAGGGTGAAGTAAGACTATTAGTAAGCAATTGACCCAAATGGCTCTTTAATTGTTGAAAGCTGCAGACTCTTATCTTAGATAAAACGCTTTATTGGATTTATTTAACATTAAGGTGAGATATTTTGATTTCAGCAAAACAAAGAAAAAAGCTGGGAAAATTAAGAAAAAAAAGAAGTTTATTCTGTCATGCTAATGGCAGTACGGTGACAGTATCCTTTGTGCTTCTCTGAGTATTTCTTAGTACTCACGCTTGAATGATGGTTCATGGGCTCACTGGCATTTATGCATGACTTTGTGGCTCTCCTGTGCACTTGTGCGAGGTTTGTGGTCCTTTTTTGTGTGTCTTGAGAGGAGCAGCAACACTCAGCCTTCTCTAAGGTTCCTGTACCTCTTTTGCAAAGAGTGGTGTGCCAAGCAGCAACCTTTATTCCCGCGAAGTCAAAGTCAAAGTTTTTAAAAACTCAAAAGTGGCTTTCTTCACAGTTTTCCTTTGACCAGAAGACAACCTTGACGTCCTCGCTGACTTTTCCAGCCGTAAATGCACTCACTCCACCTGTCCAGGCAAGCCTTTCAACCAGACTTTTCAAATATACTGTAATATCTTCCATCAAAGGATGATATTGCTTTTTCTTTTTGAAACAGAAGAGCTAATCACAAGCTGTCAAACCTATTTTGGTCCCATGTGGTTTAAACAATTAAAACTGAGTCATGTTCGATTAAAAACTTTTATCAAAAGGAACAAAAGAAAGAAAGAGCGTGCTGCAGTCTTCGACACGAAGAAAACATATTTCTTCCCATTTCTGTTTTTCTGCTCTGCTTTTTCCCCTTCTTCATGGTGTTTTTCTCTCGCTGTGCTCTTGAATGTCATGAAAATCCAATTAGGTGGTTACATTCTGCGACAACACTACTAAACCGCGCTACGTGATAGCAATCATATGAATTCTTCATGTGGGATGTTAGATGTTCCCCTCTCTTTGCTCACACCATGTCTACACAAAAGACTGAGTAATTGGCAAACAGATCTCCAATCCTAATGTTTTCTGCTTCTCTTTCATGGGTTCTCAGCATAACAGTGGGCACTTCTATAATCTCTGCTGGGTGATTCAGAAATGAGAGACTAAGGAAATCTATCTCCTGGCATGTGGGGAAAACACCATTCCAGTGCCACTTTTTCTACTCCCCCATCAACAAAAACAGATGGTACCTAATTCTCTACTGTATTAAATTATTTCATTTGTTTTGTAAGCCATGGCGCCTCCTAAAGCAGCCCTGTCATTCTAAATAAGAGCTAAAGCGCACTACTCCTGTCTATTTTCCTCATAAATGCTAATATTTGCACAAATATAGGTGGGAATTTTCTAAATAAACCCTTCGCATTCATTCGATTTGACATCACAAATGAATTATTCATGAAGAGGGAAAGACTGATGTGAGGCTGATACAGTGAGGATATTATGTTGAAGAGCCGTGCTGATAGCTGGCAGACAGCCTGACTGTCTTAGCATCATGCTTATGTTGCAGCTACTATAAGTTTTTTACAGTTTCCAATAGCTATAAAAGGTATGCTGGAATTTTCTCTACATTCAAAGGTTGTAAGAAGATACAAGCGTATTTGGACCTGCGAGCGAGTGGAGCAGCCCTTTTACAATGAAATAAGAAAATGCAATCAGGCTCCGTGCCCGCACATTCTCTCCTATACAGGAAGTCACTCAGCTCCCTTCATGACCCTTTTCTGTCTCACAGTTTGTTGCAATTACCTAGGAATCACTTAAATACACCCTTACCCACAGCATCTCCTTACTCGGATAAAATCAAAGTGGACAAAGGGTCTGCAGCTATGCCAGTAGCTCTGTGATGCTGCAAATTAGCATTTTGACCTCAGTCTACCCTTCAAGTTGTGATGGTGCCAGGTCTTGCAAAATAAGTTTGATCTTATCCACTCAATTCTATAGCCTGCAGGAAATAGCAATGGTTGAAATTCTGGAGTATAGTTTTGGGATTTCTTAAATTGGATACTCATTGAAAATGTGGGGTTTGGTGGAGGAAAAAAATACATGTTGGAAAAATCTTTCACAGAATTCCATCAAATATAATCAGGTTTCAACTGTTTTTTTTTTTTTTTCTGTCATTCACTGACTTCCATCTTTCCAGATGATTTGTGATTGGGCATCTTCTCACGGCAACGTTTGTGCATACAGAACAGAAACTTACATCTATCTATCTAGCTTTACTATCTACACTTTTGGATATTTTTTTTCCTTAGGAAACAAGCTGTGAAACAAAAAAATCATAATGAAGTTACTGCAAAGAAAAATCTAATATTTTAATTTTTGCTTGGAAACATTTGGCAACGTTTCTTTATATTTTCCAGAGAAATTATGAAAAAATAGATTACAGCTGTGGTGAGGTGTGGTGCAGAAATAAAGTAGCCAATATCTGATCAGAAGATGGCAGGTTCAGTTCCTGTATGGACCCATTTAACAATACAGACCCATACCTCTTGAGGGCCCCCATCGTGTGATGGGACGGTTGGAGCAGAGCCACTTTAGCCACCCGTGGATTAGCAGAAAGTGATTACGACATTAGAAAGCACCATTATAGCACTAAGCTAGCATTTCCATTTTCCTCTTTATAGAGGTTTTCTTCTCAGCCGCCCACAATCTTCTATCAAACAACATTACATTCCTATAGTATACACAATGTACAAAAAGTAAAGCAATAAAAAGATGAGTTGCTGGATGACCTCCATTGTTGTTCCTTTTCTAGTCGGTGCACTACAATGACACGCTAGCGGTCTACACTACGCATGTGTCATGAAAACAAACCGCTCAGTGGAAGTGAGGCTTAACTGAGTGGAAATGCTCGCCAGAATTAACTGGCTCCTTACCACTCTGGACAGGACCGCTCAGTGGAAACGAGGCTAAAGTGTCCTTTGGAAAGACACTGAATCCCATACTGCTGTTGGTGGTTACAGGTTGGCGCCAGTGTTCGGCAGCAGCTTTCATCAGAATGGGACTGTCACAAAGTGTGAAAAGGTAGTTCGATGTGAAAAAAAAACAAACAAAACATTTAGGTTGTCATTCGGCCATCGATATAATCAAAATAACTAAACTATGAAATAACTAAAATGCTGAATAGCTGTCTTACATTAGCATTAGCAGTCCAACATGACAACAATGCACCATTCTAAACATCTGCAGTCGCACAACTCACCGGTTTATTAATTCTCATGGCTGTGACAGTTTTCTCAGTGTTTATATGTTGTGAAACATGGTTCACGTGCCACCACAGCAGAGCAGGCACCTGGAAGCCGGAAGCAGCTTTATAGGATTTCACCCCCGCCAAAATAAGGGCATGGGCAGGACTTTTCAATTACTCCATGAACCTGGAGGGTTACAAATGCATTTTGGTTCTTAAAGGAAGGTAGAAAGTTCTATACAGGTATATGCAAGTCACCATTATTGGTTTTAAAAAAAAAAAAATTATTTATTTATTTTTTTTTTTTTTTAATGAAATACGATTAACTTGATGCACAAAAACATAATTCTACAAGTTGAGGCTTTGTGTCAACCTTCTCTTTTATAGCAAATCTGTTACTTCTGTGTGCACAGCTCTTATGATGGACAATTTTTCCTCATCTTCAGTTATAAAGAGGTTTTTAGAATGTTTTTTTGATGAAATTAAGAGTTGTTTTAAGCCTAAAATTGTCATAGAGACATAATATTGTGTAAAGCAGAGCTTAAAAAGGACATTGACTGAAAGAGAAAGGGGGGTCCCACCATCACTGCTCCTTTACCTAAGAGGCACAGAGGATGTTATTAATTCAGTATTAGCATACGACTAAGCTTTAGACCCCCTGCAGGCATTCTCAGCCATGTACTCACATTCATACAGGAAGGAATTAGAAATCCTTAAGACTATGCAAAAGTTTCTGTTTATTGTACATTGGTAAAATGGAGTAAAGCTGTTTTGATTTGCTGCTTTGGGATTTGTAGGTGTTTGGCTGCCTTTCCCCAGTTACGGTCATAGAATCAGTAGACTCAATCCGAGTGCTGCTCTTTTTACAATTCTATTTGCTGTCAACCACAAACCATCACAAAGTGTTGTCGTCCCGCTGTCTTTGTGCCTTTCCCCCCACACGGCAGCTTCTCTATCCTCCCCATTCCCCACTGTGCTGTTGCTATCCCTGTACGCTGTTTATGTAGGCGTGATGGCACAATAAAACACAAGTTGCTCATTGTGAATGCATATGGTTTTCCCAAGATCCAGTGGAGAAAACATCACAATAGGTCAGGGAGCTGTTATGCATTCAAGGCCAGGAGCAGCAAAGCAAAACTCAAATGGAAAGAAGCTGGAGAACGACCTGCAGTGGGTCGTGGCGTCTGGAAAGGGACTGACATTGTTGTCTAACCATCATGGTATTGTATTCTGTCAGAAACATATTAAAAAACGTGTATTTTTATACTGCAAAAGAGCTGCTAGAAAGCATCTTCAACTTGGGCAGCCTCCAAGTATGACATCAGGAGTGATGAAGGAGAATGGATGGTCAGGAGTGAGTAGTCCAACAGAGAAAAGACATAAAAGAGAGGGGGCAGAAATGACTTTTTTTCTTTCACTTTTTTATGTGCTTTATGATTTCCTTTGTACTGCTAGTTTCCTTTTCTTTTTATTTGCCTCTGACTTAATGAAGACTCATCAGAGTCCCTCGTGACTGCTGACAGTTCTGAAGAGCTGCATGTTGCACTACTTTAAATTGTCAGCTTAACAATGTGGCCTATTTACACTGTAGATGGATGCAGTTCTTAGGATTTGAAAGCCTCAGCTGCAGCTTTTGTTTTCACATTTCATAGTACATATTAAGAAGTCAAAAGAATTGGAGAACAATTGGTGTATAAGTGTGCTCTTCCTTTTTTTGTGGGGCATCTTCTTCCTAAATTTGGAGGATGATTATCAAGCCCTTCCTGGACTCTTATAGTACAGCGTAATGCAGTTGATTGCAGGCTTAGTCCATGTGTTCAGATGTCTATTCCAGGCTAAATGTTATCATGATTAAAATACATATAATGCTTAACTCCTCCTGG
>NC_050520.1:25918931-25952560 GCF_002922805.2 Oryzias melastigma
ATACATATTATGGTATGAAGTATATTACTTTTACATATTAGGTGATTGCATAGCTTATGTATTGGAGAGAAAAAAACAAGGTGTAATTGTACATCATGACAAAGTAATTCAACTTTTGAGACTTTGGAAATCTGTGTTTTTATTTTTTACATCTGACCAACCACCTCACCTATTTCAATTTCAATGGTGCATATTATGTAAAGATTTTCTAAGTGTTGTTTTTATATTTGGAGGTAATTCAGATTTATCATCTCTTCGTCCTCTCAATTCAACACCATGCTATGTTTCAATCAAAATGCAACGTCAGTTAATTCCAAAGTTATTCTTAAAATATACTTTATTTTTTGCAATAAATCACATGTTTAATGCATATAGAAAACTTTCTTCTTTTTTCATTCATATATTTTTAGGGCTCAAAAACACATGCATACAGGGTAACATGAGTTTCCAGAGTCAAATGAGAATGAGTTGTTTTTCAGGGATTTTTTACACTGAATACCCATCATGACACAACCCTGTATTTTGTCTGGGCTGGGGACCGGCACAAGGAAGACCCAGACTTGGGTGCCCTTATGGCTACATTGTTATAACCCACATTACCGCCAGTGGCTTGTTGTTTCGTCTTGTAGTCTTCTGGATTTTTGAGTCAGTGTTAAGTTATTGACAAGATTAAGACATCATCAATATAAGCTTCTTTAGGCATTGCAATGATAAAAAAGTAATATTTTAAATGAAATAATAGCAATATGTTCGAATTACATATTTTTGACCCTTTCATTTGTAATGTAAAGTATTCCAGCTCCACCCCTGAAAAAATCTGATCTCATTGTAAATGACATATACACAGACATTGCTTCATGTAGCGGTGAAGCTAAAAATATTTGGTGGTAGCTCCTCCCACACGTGTGTGGGCCGTCAAGCTTACAAACACATTTTTTAGACAACCGTTTAGCAGCAAATTTGACATGCGAATCGCGTTTAGTGTGAAAATATCTGACTATATATCATACATTGTGCTGTAATTTGTACTTTTAAAATTTAGAATTGCATTTCACATTTAAGTTTTATACTTGTATCTACAATGTCTAAAAATAAAAACTTTCAAAAATCCATAGAATGTTTAAATTTACAAATACATTCATGTAAATGATTTGGATGGATTTAAACTCAAAATATTTTTTATGATTGAGATCTAACATTTAAATGTACTGTAAAGCTTCACAGATTAGGTTTATGTTTAACATTAAGATTTGCCATATATGTTTAACACAAACATTCAAGTTTAGATTAACAGTTTGAACTTGGACATTAAAATTGCATTAGGTTTTATACTCAAAAGCAGATTGAGATTTAATAATTAGGTCTAAAAAATCAGTCTTAAATGACTTCCATCTTTTAACTTCTAATCCAGTCATAGTAGTAGACCAACGCTCACTCTAATCCATTGACATGTATGGATTGGCTCCAAATTTTCACATTTTCACCTACACTTAAATCACACCCACTTCAGCTAAACCATGAGGTTTTGTATGGAATGTCACATAAACTGTCAGATTACCAGGAAATGTGGTTCTGGCTTTCATTCTTATCCCCTCAGGATTTATTATAATAGGCACATTTCTGAGTGATAGATGGCATTTTCTTCATCCTCTGCTCTCCCATGTGATTGCTTCCTCCTTTAATTTTGCTCTCTTTCTAACACAGAGGAGTACACATTTACTTTGTTTGGCAAACTTTTCAGCGATATTTGAAATGTCACTTGTAACCTGTTAGAGAGTCCCATGCTTGCTGGTTACACAGCCAAATTGACCATTAAGTCAATAGAGGATGTTTCAAGCGTACTGCGACAACTGCTCTGTGGGCAGGATATGGACTGTGGAGTAATGACTGGCTCCCTTTTGAGACTCGGCTCTATTTAAAACATTCTGAAACCTCACTGGAAGCCCTTGATAGACATCTCGATCACTGAAGTGTAACAAAACCAGAAACAAGACCCTGCTTCTCCCGCTGGGAGCTGTGGAGGACTGTAGATGAGCTTTTTCAGCTACAGTTGTATCCTCTCTCCCAGTTGGATTCTCCTTGCTTTTCACTTTTTCCTTCCCTTCTGGCTCCAAGAGCAGAACTTAAATTTGGTCAAAGAGTAAATCCTCCTCTGTGCAGACAGTGTAGGCTTTAATTACATATTGTTTAGTGTTTTTCAAGAGCCTTACAAGAACACGAAGAGGTGTAAAATTCTATACTGCAGGAAATTAATCCCGACAAGGATTGCAAAGTTTAGGATTTCCATTATTCTTTCTCTCATTGCTTTGCCCCGCCCTCGTAATTCCTGACCAATGAATGAGGGGCTTTTTTTTATAAGCTTTAGTTCAAAACCGAAATCTCCAGGTGAAAGACAGTCTGAATACAGACCAAGCACAAGGTAACAACAACACAGTTACGGTATAGAACTGAGACACATTTTTAGGGAGATCAGCTCGGGTCTTATCACATCCACGTTTGGAAACATTTAAATATGTATGTATATTTTTATATATGCCCCTTAGGCCCCTTGCTGCTCAAAGAAGTATTGTTATTTTCTAGGACATGCAGACATTTAAATTGACTCTTAGGTTTGCTGTTTTCTCTTTAAATCCATTTTCACTTCCTACATGTAACCAGCAGCACAACATGACAAGATGTGACATCAAAGAAGGAAAGCTTGATGGGGGAGGGCAGATATAGTCACTGAAGGACAGATAAGCAATACCATCTTAAAAGGGCAGAAACAGATTCAAGATGAAAGGAAAGTCCTGTCTTTGGTCTCGTCTGCCAACCAGGTACGGATTTAGACAAGTAGAAGTATGGGGCCTTCTGTTAGAATTTCATTTGCTCTTTAGTGTCGGTACTTCAGCGTCACCCTCAGATGAATTCATCTTTGCCTTTTTTGTTTAATTGCACAATGTCAGTTTATATTTTATGCTATATTTAGTAGTATATTTAGTAAATCTTCAACGGATATATGGACAGTGTGACCAAAAATGTGAAATATAATACTTTTCCCCCCACAGATAAATCTGTCGGTCCGTTTTTCAAACAACTTATTTTTTCTTTCTTTATTTCTGGTACATTTTGCATCAAAACCACTTGTCTTTTCAGATATTAAAGTAATCTGATCAAATACCAACATCTCAGCTGAGACATGCTTTGAAGGTGAGATGTGTACTGGACCCTCTTGTTAATGGTATATTGACAGAAAGACAGAAAAAAGAGAAAGAGAAGAGTCATTCTCTCTCTGGATGAAGAGGCTTCATGTGGATCAGACACATCTAAGGAATTGCTGGCTTAAGTGAGACTCTTTTAGGCAAACACATTTATAAAAAATTTTTTTTTTTTTTTTTCTTCTCAGAGTGAAGTTGAAAGAAGGAGTGACGTTTCTTGGAGCTCGTCCCAGCAACCCCACCCAGTGGATAGTTAGCCAGGATGTGAGGAGTGAAGGACATCGAGTGGTGACGCTCCACTGCCACAGGAAGGAGTCCACTTATGAGCGACAAAGGTCAGTTTTTAAGTGACTTCACGCTATTTCTGAAGAATTAGTCAAACTATAAATCAGATAAATAATCAGATACCATTTTTGTTGTTTTATGCACACATTCACATTTTCAAGAGTGAAAACTCACCCGACCACAGATGAAGATCAAAAAGGTGAACCAAGCTCCACTTAAGAACAGTGCCATGGGCCACTTGAACTGGATTCTGTTGTGGTTCATTTCATTTGTGTGCAAACTCCACCTGGTTTTCCATAAATAAAGGAGCAAAAGAAAACCAAAGAAAGTAAACTACATTTTATCGCCGAGCGATTTGCAAAGATAAATAATCCTTAACGCAAACCTGATTAAGTGTGAACTCCAAGAAGAGATCAGAGCTCCTCAACGGTGAAGGGAAAGGGTTGCTCCGCGCCAACGGTCCCACCCACAACTCAGAGGTGAATTTACTGCCGCTCTGCAGAAACTATGTCCTCGGAAAAAAAAAAAAACACAAGATTTTTGATTTTGGCTAAAAATGGTATAACCATAATAAAAAGATCAGTGGAAACACTTTTACAAAAGAGGATCAGAGTGGGGTTTTAAAGTTATTTTAGACAGTATTAGAGGTACTAGAGGCATTTTTGTCTTTCTTGATCAAGCTTGTTTACTGCTAAGTGGGCAGTTGTTGGAACTGATTGATTGTTTGGTCCACACCACTTTTTGGTTCCTGCAAGTATGGTATTTGAAAGCAAACCAATGAATGCATGAAAATTGCTAGTATTCCTCAATCATTTGTATTAGATGGTAGAGCGAATGTTACCTAAGTTAACATCTGCAGTAAAATGATATTATAGGTCCTAAAGTTGTGATATTTTGCCTGCCTTTAAAGTTTACAAAGTCTGTTCACCAATGTTTCACATTGGTGTTCAATGCACAACAGACCAGTAATCGACTGTGTTAAAAGACCTACTCCAATGAAAATTGTGTTTTTAACATATTATTGCAGCATTTTGCTGGTACATTTTAATATACTGTATAAAGGTGTTTTGGATTTGCTTCCTTCATATCTCTGTCATTATATCAAACCAAGAGAAAATGGACAATATTCTTTAGGAATATCTTTGAATCTTTGCTGCTGAAATTACCAAGCGTTCGGACAGAAGCTGGGAAAGTGACTTTTTAGTTTTCTGCACCAACAACTTGGAACAATCTCCAAAAGGACTTTGAGTCTGAATATTCTGGTTCCTATAGGTCAGGTTAAATTATGCTAAAAAAGTGGAAATGAGAAGCACAGTTTGTGAATGTTTCAAATACTTTTATGAGTGTCATTGTTTTTTGTTGTGAATATGTGTTTGAATGACTCCCTCTTCACCCCCAGGGCTCCTTTGAAAAAGCAATTTTTATTCTCAATAGGACTTCCCTTGTTAAATAAAGGTAAAAAAAAATAAATAATGGAGAATGAACATATAAGAAAATCAAACTTTAATTTTCATTTGTAAGCATTTCTTTATTCAAATTGCTATGAATCATGAGCCGACAAAAAAAGTTGGAAAAAACTTGTAAGTACCAATAATGCAGTGGTAGTGTTAGCTTGGAGCTGTAAGCTAACAGGAGAGAATATAAACAAACAGATAATCGGAAATGGGGGCAGACTTGCTCAATGCTAACAATCCCACCCACAGCTCTGAGGGGTATGTATCCCTTAGGACCTCATATGTCCTAAAAAATGATAAAAGTTTTTAAATTTTGGCTAAAAATGACATAATTTAATTAAAAGTCAAATGGGAACACTTTTAAAATGAATCAAATGATGATCAGAGTTGGACTTTAATGGTTACTTAAGACCGCCGCCTTCAGTTGAAGCGATAAAAAAGACTTGACTTCTGTGGACAGCAAAAAAGTTGACTTTTCTCGGTTCCTCGTTTTGATTTACATATTTATATGCTTCACACTTGTTTTGGCCATTCCCAATCTGCATTCACGTCCTTAAACTAATCTGGCAGATAGGGAAGTGATTGCCAGTACCACGAAAAGGTTGCTGCGTTAATTAAGTGTTGATTGAAAGCCTTTGTGTGTTTTAATGGTTTTTTTTCCTCCTCGGATCAGGAAGTAGTCTTAATAAATCTAACTTTCTAGTGACAGGTGTAATTTTATGGATTAGCAGCAGATTTGTGGCTGGGGAAAGCTTACTTATTGCTCTTTAGCTTTCGTTCCACTTAGCAAAGTCCAAAGCATTCCCTTAAGAAAATAAGACACTTGACATTACAACTGCAACTTTATATCCAAAGCTGAGAAGGAGCTTATTTAAGAACGACTGCAAAGCATACAGTATGTAATTTGAATTCTTTGATCTAGGAGATGTTTTTTTTAGACCTACTGCTGTTACTGGGTCATTACAAAAAATAATTCCAGTGTGACTGTGGCGGCACAGAAACTTTAGACAGTTCTGGTGCTTTCTGACAACCGTGACCATGCAGTAAAAAACATAATTTACTCAGAAAGTTACAAAGATAATTGTTTTGTGAAACTGCGTTACAATCATTCACTTCAGAACACAAACTTGTATAGCTTCCAGGTTTACAAGAAGAGCTGGACCTTCTCTTCTTTTGTTCGATATGGTTTGACAGCTTAATCATATTAATAGGTTTTTAGTTATGGTTGATGGAAAGCATAGACAGGAATGCAAAATTTGCTGCTTAATGTTTTTTTTTCAATGAGTCTACAGCAGAGGTCTCCAACCTTTTTTAGGCTACAGAGCAGTTTAAAATCTGAAAATATTTTCCCAAACCGCTCTAAAGTTGGCATGTTTTTAAGACTTAAATTTCAAATTTTATGTTGTTTTTATTCATCAAAAAAAAAAAAAAATCTGACATTTTCGAGAAAAAGTTTGTGCAGCGCTCCAGGAGTTCATCAGAAGTTCGCCAACTTGTGGTGGAACTGTTGGCACAGAAGTAAGCCTCTGCTGATATCCCATCATCCCTTTATAGCTTACAGCCCCCACAACCCCAAAGAAACATTAGCTCCGTAACAAAAATGGTGAGAAATATTCTAGCTATCCAGCCATACAGCTTTGAGCCAGATGCCAGCTCAGACAAGGAAAATTAAAACATGCATGGATCTAGTCATCTGCAAATGGATGTATCAGAGTGGGAGCGGAGCAGGGACACTCTGGCCCACCAAAAGAGAGTTTTTTCAAATGCGTCATCCCGATCTAAATAAAAAAATACTAAGAAATGCAGTTTTAATCTTAAATGTTTTTATACAGTGTATATGTCCTCCATCGTTAAAATAAATGCTGCGAAAAAGGTTGAAACTGCAGATATTTTACAGATGATGAAGATTCAATGAAACAAAGTTGTTAGTCAAAGTATACGTTTTCCGCATTTGACCCCTCCCCTGAGTGAGCGCTGGGCTGCAGACACAGTTGCGCTCAGGAATCTCCGATTCACAATTCAATCGATTAGTAGAAGTAGTTTATGATTCATTAAATGCAATTCAGGCAACATTACATCTTTTTGAATTCATAGTTTGCTATAGTGTCACTGAGATCTCAGTTCAGGTTCAGATTATCTTTCAGTTCAAAAACAATAACATTTTGTTTTTGAATAAATCTTGATTCATTGTGTATTTCTCTTCAGGAGTATTTTCTTTGCTAAAGTTTATTTTAAGGACCATGTGAAAATGGGATGTCGATTTTCAAATAGTCATTATTATTTTGTCAACATGGATGCTAACTTTAGCTGCATCTGACATTTAAAATGCAAAATAAAACAGCACAACTGTCATAAAACTGCTCTTCTTTCCAAATATAATATTAAACATGTATCAACTATGTTTGCTACTTTAATATCACTGTATAATGTTAGAGTCAGTCGCCACATGTTATGCAAAATAAGTTTGATACATGGGAACAAACACTGTTGCGATAAATCCATATTTCCAGCAAAAACTCCTGGTTTTGTGTGTAATTAGCAGATTTCTCTTACTTTAAAGTAAAAAACTCAATTTCCTCAATGGCTTTTTCTGAAGACGTTTGTTTTTTTATTAGCTTTGTTAGTCTTGATGTGAAAGGTGATGTTTGTACGTGGATGTGGCAGACAGAATCCGACAGTTTTCAAAAATAAAACTTCCTTTAGAGCTAAAAAAAAAAGAACAACAAAAAAATATTCAAAACTACTGTGTTTTTAATACTTTTTTGTTGTCTTCAGTTTAAGGACAAAAAGAATTTACTGTACACAGCACAATTACAGAGAGATAACCAACAGGATAGGTTGGATTTATAAGATTCATAGGACATTTTGTTAATCTGAAACACAAAAATATCACTTTATGAATGTTACTTATTTATTCATTTTAATTTGCTAATTTATTTTGAAAAGTAATTTAAAAACAGGAAATCTGTTTCCAGTCTTTTTTTTTCAAAGCAGTTGTTTTAGGAAAACATTTTTATTTTCTTCAAACCTATGAATCGTCTATTTTTAAAATGAATGAACTTCCTACATTTTGTGTATTTAAAACACAAAAATGTCATTTTCTTGCCTGGCTTCTTGATGAGTCTTTGCCTTGTGAGCAGTGTGATACCAGAAAACTGCAGCGGTGAGCAGAAACATTGTTCTGAGGCCTCCTTCTTCCCTCTGGAGTTCTTGTTCGTTTGAAATGCAGGAGCTGGCCCGTCTCCTCAGTCTGGTGATCGCACCTTTCCCTCACAACACGCACTCTTCACTCCATAACTCATTACTGTAGTAAAATGATTTTTTTATTGATTTGAAAAGTGGAGACGCAGACAACAGAAGTGCACATATTTAGTCTAATCTGTGCTGTTTGGGCCATGTATATCAGACTGTTCCTTAATCCCCACAGCTGTCAATGTCACTTCACAAAGAAGACCAAAGCAGTCCCATGATGGCTATACAATACACAATGCCCCACTTTCTTCTTTGGACTCTGTCCCCTCCCTGCTCCCGGTTATTTCAATGAAGCTCCTTTAGAAGGAGATTAGACATAGGTGTCTCATCTCTGGAGCTGTCAGTCAGCGTCCTTTCTTCTTTCCAAGCATTTTGGAGGATAGAAGGATGCTGAAGTGTGTGAAAGCATAGGTCAAACAAGTGTGAATGTTGTTTTTAACAGTGGGGTGTAAGGTGCTTTTCTGTTTATTCAAAGCACTCCAACACAGTTCTTACAGTTTTATTTTTCCACAGATGAAATAAATCCTTTGATATCTATACAACACTGATGTTCTTTTGTTTTGTTATTTACCCGCCGTCCAATACAGCCCTCCAAGCATCCAGAGGAACTCGAAAATACACAGAGATGTTGACGTTGGTCCTAAATCTTTCTGAGAAAAAGCTTTTTATTCGAGGAATCTTTTTTTTTTAGGTGACTGAATAATAGATCTGGGAGTTTGGCCTCTTCAACCCGACTCCAGTTGTAGAGGACAGCCAAGAATCCCACAATAGAAGAGGTTCTAACATTTTTAAAGAATTTCCCTTATTAAGTTTTCAGGATTAAGATGCAGTAACCAGAACATTCAGAGCTTTTGTTCAATTTAGATTACTGTTGAGGTAACTTGAAAGTTTCATTTTAAGAAATACAGGTTTATATTTATTTGGGTGGTTTTTTTTTGCCACAGAAAAAAAGGAATCTGGTACATCAACCTTATAAATAAGCTTGGACAGAGCCCACAGAGGTAAAAGCCATTTGTTTTATATTAAAAACAGTAAAGTCTTACAGAAGGCTCATGTCTAATTATTCCCAATCTGAGTCTAATGACAGATCACAAAGTGTAAGAATTAAGACTTTAAACATTTTATTACAAAAGTGCAATATGCTGGTTTATAAAACATAGAAACAATAATAGAAGAAGAACTGCTATTTCAAAATGACAAAATCTATGATTGGATTTGCAAACCTGCTATGTTTTTTTGCAATTTCCCTAATCCTATGCTGTTATTTTTGATTTAGTCTAATATTTTCCAAAGATTAGTAGAAACAAATTTTATTTTGTTCAAACAGACTTGGATTCATCTGTTTTGAGTGGAAAACTGTGTTGCATACTCTTGAAGAATAATCATTCAGGGGTATGGGATTTCTTTAATCCTTCTTCTGTTTACAATCTCTTCTCTGACCTTACGACTTACGCCATCACACATCTGCTTTTCACTATCTGGACTTCCCCCTAGTGCTCATTCACAAAACACATCTGTTTTCAGGACTATTTAGCTGTCCAAGCTGCCTGAACATCAATTCTCCTTCGTTTCACAGTTTTAAATCACACTAGGTCACTTAAGTCACATGATGTCACCCACATGCTGTGAAGGATTTTATTAATCTGATGCATTCATTAGTGAGTTTTTTTTTTTTGTTTTTTTGGAAACGTTTGAAATAAATTAGCTAAAAATGACTACAGATCCCAACAAAACCACCAAAAGTAGAACAAACAATATTAAAAAAAGAAGAAAAGTTGTTGCAGTTTCCAAGAGTAGATCTCAGTTGTAACTAAGTGAGAGTCCACAGGATAACTATGCAAAATTTGACTCAAAGCAAAACCTGTTTAATATTTGTATCAACTCAATACTCTATTTCTTTAAATTATTGCAGATAAAACACGTATATATTGTCTTGAAAACTGTGAGCTGGGGCTGCTGGGAGATGAAGTGCAATCAGTACTCTGGAGATGGTTCTAGCCAACGACCACAGCGGGAGAGAGAGCTCTGACACTAATAAGCACCTTTTTATTATAATACTTCAAACTTGTGTGCAACCTTAGGGTCAGGAGCACAGGTGGCTCTTCTTACATTTTATCCTGACACTAGATGGAAAAATAAAATAATGACAATTAGAAAATATTAGTTACTTAGTTGGCATTGATTTATTGTAGGTTCAATTTGTGAATTTCTAGCTGAAGTACTCCTATCTTAATAATATATATATATATATATATGTCATCTGCTTACATCACACTAAACCAAGAGACCTTGGGTCTTCTTCCAGACACATTTTAAATACTGTCCAAATTATGATAATAAAATGTAATCTTCAGTGAGTACTCTCTTACGGTGGCCCTGAAGGGTCACAACACAACATTCTAAGATCAAAACACAACACATGATGTCAAAACGGAAGTTGCACTGCTTTTATTCTGAAGTTCCCATCGGGCTAAGCAGCTGAGCACGTGTTCTTTAAATGAGAACAAGTTTATCTTATGACGCACAACATTGTTTCACCGTTTGGAGGGGAAATGCTGTTTTTGCAAATACTTCATACACTAAACTAGTGAAGAAATGTTGATTTTCAGGTTTAACAGCAGTAAGTAGGAAAAAACGATGACAGCTTAAAGTAGACTTAAATCATAACAATAAAAAAGTACTTTTGTATTCCATTGTTTAAAAATGTTCGTTTAAGTACATATTGTTCAGTGGGATGATCCAATGTGGAACTGAGAGTCTTATTTTAAAAGGAACTCATCTTGTAATGTTACATTTGCACAAATATGCTATTTTCTCTTCATATTTATGTGTTTGTTCATGCAAAAAAACTAAAGTTTGTTCATATATGTCATATTGTAACATTAATACAAAGTAGTTGTGTATTTTTCTAAAGGGTGAAATCATGTTTTGGGGCTCCTACTGGGTTGTCCTACTGGGTTTTGGCCAGTGGAAAACAGGCCTGATGGGCTCTTGGAGTGTTGAAGGTTGCAGACCCCTTGCCCCTAAACCATAAATCTAACATTTATTGTCTTGGGAAAACGTGTTTGAAACTGTTCCCTGTTTGTGTGAGCGCCATGGCTGCTGCCCAGCCCCGCCAAGTGCATGAGAGCCCAGCGATATTGATAGATCAGGTGTATTCTTTGCTGGTTCAGCTAGTCACTTTGAGCTGCTCATCCCTGCCAGCTGAGCCACACCTTTCTGCTCGTTCACAGCTGAGGCTTCAGCCGCACACGGCTCGCTGTGAAATTGATTGCTTACACTCAGCTGTCAACTGTTTGTCACCATCTGCTTCACAGCTGAACATAAGAATTTTCAAGTATTCACCAAAAAAACTGTATGAATTTTGAAGACATTCATCATCCAGCACACACTTTTTCAGCTTTTGACTGCTTATGAATTTGTTCTTTTTTCCCGCAGAGATAAAAATTTCCCTCTTGCAATGCAACCACTTTTCCTGGCGGGCAGCATCTTGCATAATGAAAGCAATAGTGTGGTGACAGGTTTTCATCACGAAGTGCTATAGTGTGAAGACAGGTCGAGCTTTTGACTGAAATAGGTGTGCTGATGGAAGCATCACAGCAAAGGAAGTGTCACTTCCTTTTAGGTAAATGAAAGAAATTTGTTGAACACACAATAATGAGCTGTTTTTTTATCCATCCGTGACAATGTCATGGAATGGTTTCATCAAAAAGCAAGTTGCAAAGGATGACAGGTGACATTGATGCACATTGCTTCACTCATCAAAAGAATTTGAATCATTTTTTATAAATCTTTTTTATTTATAAATTGAAACCGCAGCAGACGATTGAGGGACGGGTGAACACTTTTGAAAGCCGTTCATCGTCACATTCTGCAACTTTGATGCCGTTTAGGTTTGCATGGGGAGCCGGAGGTAGTCCCAGCTGTTGTCAGTGGAAAAGCTGAGCACATCATATTTGTTCAACACATCGTATAAGACACCCTCTGTTGCCTGACATGTCCGTGGTGCGTGGTCAAAATGTCCTGTACAGGTGGTGTTTCGGGCATGCGGTGGTGACTTGCAATTTTGACAGCAGGCAGAAAGTGCTTCATGAGCCTGGTGCTAGTAGAATAAGGGTTGTTCTTTATAGCCACATTAAAACCTCACTGTGCGCCATCTGTGCAAAGTGAATGAAAAAGTCAATAAAGAATCGCCAATCAAACCAGCATGCACTGTTAGAAAACAATGGAGAAAAGCTATGCAGCAGCAGGTAGAGCGTGCAATCTTCACTAAAAAGACTCCAGCTGAGATTAGAAAAAGAAATGTAGATTTTTGGCTCTAAATCTCTTGAATTGACATTTCCAAGTTAATCTGTTTTGCAGCAGTAATAAAGGAGCAAAGGCTTCGCTTGCATGGTTAGTGCTTTGATCAAAGCCAACTTAATTATCCTGTGTATCCTTAATTAGCAGCTAAAAACAGTAAATAATTGAAAATGCAATTTTCTTGTAAGGGCGCATTACCTGAGATAAAGAATCTTGTACGATGAGAGGTGCAGTCATCTCACAGATATTGAGCTAAATAGGCCGATAAATAAAGCATTCCTGTCAAACTGTTGGAGGTGGAGTTCATGGGTGACAGAGACATGACAAGGCCGTCTTTTTGGGTTGGAAGCTTTATGTTAAATCTATTTATGCACCCTCAGACAAGACAAGTTCCCCATTTTTTATTTATCTTTATGTCAACAAATCATCAGAGGGGGTTTTACAGTGAAAAGCAAAACCTGTAGGTGGGATATGGTGGATGTGAGCAGAAATGCACTTTGATTTTGGGGAGTTGACCTTGTGAATGTAAAGGTGAGTCCTTACAGAATATATAAAAAAATAAAACAGCTTGCTCAGCATGCTAAAATAGAGTCCTCTTCTAGTTTGCTCATTACAGTTCCACTCCAATTATCTTTTGATTTGTTGTAAAAGCATCTCCAGTGGTTTTTTTTGTTCGTTTTTTTTTTTTATTATAATTATGATATATATATATTTTTTTTTTCCAAAATGACAGCGGTCCCCAACTCACAAGCTGGGCCGAAGAAAGAAAAAAAGACATAAGCTAATTTAGATTATTTCCGTTTGGGTTATTTTCTGATCCTGAAGGAAGTTTTATTTTGGAAAATTGACAGATTCTGTTCACAACAACCGTCTTAGTCATGGCTAGCTACATGGCTAGCTGGATTGCTAAGCTAGTAGCCCAAAGCTAAAAACCAAACAAAAAGCAAACAGTAAAAAATATTTGGAAAGTTTCTTTGGGGAGAAAAGAGCCAGTTAGGAAACAAAAGAAGATCTTTCAACTTCAGAGAAGATTAAAGCTGCTTTTTGCAGACAAAACCAGGAGTCTTCCTCGGCATAATTATTGAGATAATTGTTCTTGTGCAGCAAAAGCTGCTCTGTCTAAAACGCAGCGAAGGACTCGATTGTTTCACACATACAGGGAATTAAGTCGGAGACACTTTTAGATTATATGTAAAAAAATACCAGTTTGCGACGGTTGCATCATTTCAATTTGCTTGATTAAACCCTCACAACTTAAAAGTCAGACGTAGCTGAAGCTAGCAGCCGGTTGTTAGCCTCCACTTTGATGCTAAAGGAAAATCTTTATCACAAAGTTCAAACCAGCCACAAGCATTTTATGGAAAATGAAGATTCAATCAAATCATTTATGGAAACTTGTAAAAGGGACAACTGAGAATTTTTCTACAGCAAAGCTGAACTAGGTCAGATTTGTTACAAAAGTAACAAATCGATTTGTTACTTCTGTTTCGCAAATGTTTCTTTGCGTTGAAAACAAATACTCAATAAACGAGGATTTATGTTTAGACAAAATATGATCAATCTTTTTTGCCCTGAAGGATAATCACAGTCTGGATTGAGATTTAAATGTCATTCTATGGGGAAATTGCATGTGATGTTTCCAACTTCGACAAATCAACAACATTGTTTTACCGAATCTGGAAAAAAAAAAAAAAAAATCTGTAGATATTTTTTTATTTTTTTTAATGAAATTTCTTGCAGCAGTATTTTATTTTGAAAATAGATTTTCAGGAACCTGAATCTTAAAAATACTCACTCCGGCCCCGTTTGGACCGGCCATGAAAATATTGTCTGATTTAAACCGGTCTGTAGCCTAAAAAAGGTTGGGGAGCACTGCTCCAGAACACAGTTTCTCTAGAATGATCTTGGTTTTGAGGGAGATTATGGTACAGTGTAAGCCTGCCTCCATTTCCCATCATCCATCTGTTTACACACTCTTCGGCGAGCCAACCCCCCTTACAACCCCAACATAACATCACGGATGCAACTAAAATGGCGAGTAATCCATACAGTTTTGAGGCAGGTGTCAGCTCGGACGAAAAAAACAAAGACGTGCATGGATCTACGGAGCAGAACAGAGAGCTTTTTATCTTAATTTTCTTATGTCCTCCTCATCAGAAATCATGGTACAAGGACATGTTAAACACACCAAAAAGACAATTTTCATCAGAGTGGGTCTCTAACATAGTGTGGATAAAGATGAATCTCCCTAAATCCACAACACACCCAAACCGTGGACAACTGGCCATCCTCTCATCTCTCCGTTAAGAAGCCATTAAAACTGAGGATTGGGAACAATCTATTAAAACCTCTTTCACATAACTGCACTCGGACCTATTAGGACTTGTTTAACAATGTCTGGCGCAAGTCATCCAAGAGTTCAAACTGATATATTTAAATCAAACGGATAATTAGCCGTAAAGATCTATGGCAGTGCCACTGAGGCGGGCCTTTAAATGCTTGGGTTCCCAAAAGAAAAAGTAATCATGCAGTTGTAACCTATGGATTTCACAGGGAGCTCACAATTCTCACAAAACCTTTAAGAAGAAAATTATTTATAGTTTCCTGGCATTTCCTGCAAGACGGAAATGAAACAAAGGATTCGAGATGAATTTAAAGTCCTTTCAGCCTCTTCAGAAAGATTAATCACACACAGACGTGTCATTCTTTGGCTGATATCTTGAGGTCTAGAGAAAATTTGCTTTTCCATGTACTCGTATGTGTGCGATGAAAAATGTCTCATTACATCACAAATGACATGGCTGCATTGAGGATAAAAGTAAAAGTACAATCTGTGATTTTTAGCCTCTTGATTTTCCCACAAATCAAGTTTTGTTCAGCAGTCCTGAAAATGAGCCACATGCTGTGGGCTTTAAAGCTTGCATAATGTTGCATAAATCATGGCTCAAATGAAACGGGCCAATTACATTAGAGGCAAACAGGAATGGTAAGTTGACAGTCTTATTGCTAACGCTCTTAATAATGAATCAGCCAAATTCCCAGTTGGCTCCATTTACAGTAAAAACCTTCTCTGTGGAGCCTCATTGGCTGTGTTTACCAACACACAACAGTTTAAGCTTCCCTTTCTTCTGCTCATCTTTTATTAAAAGAAATTTCATTAGATCAATACTCATTTGCAACATCCTAGATGTGTCACTTCCTCATATTGATGCTAATGTTTTAAGCAAGTCTGAAAGAAACGAGGGAGCGTTATTAGGTTTGGTAACTTAAGGCTGGTGGGAAAGGAGCAGTCCGATTTGTTACAACAGAATGAATGTTATTCTGTTTTCTTCAAAAGCAGAGTTGTGGCATCTTGTCTGTCTTCTCAGGACAGTGACATGGTTGCAGTCCTTAACCCCAATTAAATCTGACTGTTCCGGCAGCTTCAGTGTTCGATTGCAGGACAACAACAACAGAAAGAGAAAAAACAGGCTTTAACGAAACCAACTGCAGTGGTTTTCCCTTTTTTACACTCAAACAACATCAAAGTCAGATAATCTAATCATTGTGAATCAGTAGGGATCTAATGAAACAAACTCACTGCATGAATTTAGCTGGTTTCCTATAGTAAAGTAAGACAGAGAAGGTGTGCTTGATAGCAGACATGTCAGCGAAACTGATTAAAATCCAACTCCAATCATCTTCTGATCTATTGTAAAGCGTCCTCGGTGGTCTTTAGATAATGTTTGTCGGTTTTAGCTAAAATAAAAAAAATAAAAAATGTTATCTTGGATGTAGAAATCAGTACAGAAAACATAAAAAAAAATCATAGTAGTTCATTGGAAATTTGCCTCTGTTGTGGGTGGAAAAATGGTAAGCCTGCCCCCATTTCCCATCAATCTGTCCCATCCATCAACCACCCAGCGGGCCGCCCCGCCAGATCATTGTATATTATTGTTATTTACGATGTTATCTTGTCCTGGTTACATGTTAAAGCAACACTTCGATTATGGAGGCTGAGAGATCATTATAATGATCAATGGCTTCATTTTTGGAACACAGCATTTTACATCATTTTTTTCATTTTTCTTTTAACGTTTAGTTTATTTGTAATTTGTGTAATTTTGACTCAAATATATTTTCATGGAGAGTAAAATATTGAAAGTTTTTTAAGATTTAAGTTGATTTATTCTGGAATAATATTCCTGCCTGTTCTTAACCATATTTATGTTAAAAATGTACATTCTTAAAATTGGTTTTAGAGTTTTTAATAAATGTTTATCTTGTTCTGCCCGCGACCTATAAGTTGTGTTTTGGATTTTGCCCCCAGCGTGCGATTAAGTTTGACACACCTAATATACACTCTCTCCTGCTATCTCACAACCCCAACCTAACATTAACGATGCAACAAAAAGGATGAGGAATACTGTGGCTATCCAGTAAGACAGTTTTGAGCCACGATGCCAGCTCGGACAAGGAAATCAAAGATGTTCATGGTCTAGTAGTTATTTGCAAGTGGAGTGCCGCAGGGAGCTTGTGACGGTTGTAGCTTCCCCGTCACAGCTACCAGCTTTTTTGTTTGCTCCAGATTCATCATATTTGAATAAAGAAAAGCTTAGAAACACAATTTTAATCTTACCTTTCTTTATATGTCCCTCAATATGAGAAAATTCTGAAAAATCAGGTTAATAACACTTAAAACGACACATTGATTGTGGAGGGTCTTTAAAGTTCTCATAGATCTCATGAAATTTGTAAATGTTTATGGGTAAGTAGAGTGTTTTTCTGGTTAATCCCACTGAAGATTAGATCTAAGCCACTGGTATTAAGCATTGAGCACTTTTTTCATGTTTTTTATATTTATATTTATTGTGATGAAAACTGTAAACTCCTTAAAGGCAAAAGGGAAAATGAGTTTACCTATTTTTTTCTCTTATTTTGATGTCATTCCAGCCTCATTTTGACTTTATGTTGCTGGGCAACAAAAACTTTGCTTTGCCACAAATGTTGCAAAAGCTCCGGCTTTTAAAACAATTGAATTAATACGGCATATTGTGGAAACGACAAACTTGGGAAACATTGATTTTGGTCAGTGATACATTCTGCAATCAAAATGTGTCCTAAAAAAACTCACAAACATTTAGGTTGTGAAATATCTTAAAATATAAAAAATTAAACCAGATTTTTTTTGTTAAGTAGCAAGAAGGCTGCTAATTTGCAAAATGAAGTTACTTTATCATGACTTTGTTCTTGGTCCACCTGTTAGTAAATGTTTATGCTGTATTAGCCTCATCACCTCTTTTCTGTTTTTGTGTCTTGCAAACACAAAAAAACAGATACAGGGAGTGAAACTGCAGACGGCAGTGTGAGATAACGTGGACAGACAGAGCCGCTCCTCTGCATTTTAATGTCCTCCCCTTGGATGACCACAGCTTTTGCTCTTTCTTCTTTGTGGAAATGAGAAAATCTTGGTGTTTATTTAGCATGCCACTTTACTAAAAGCGTCAATATTACCTTCAGTGCAACATTTCTGATCTTTTTTGCCCCTGGAAGTGGAGCTGTACTTGCTTTGCTCGCTGCAGGTAGCACTCAGCTGGGGAGGAGAAATAGTCTGAGCCGTAAACATGCAATTGTCAGCAGGTCTTCTGACAAAACATCTGATGTTTCTTTTCTGCTCCTCAACTGCAGTCGCATTTTCTTCAGTGACTTTGAACTAGGGTTGTGTATTGGAAAGAGTCTGGTGATTCGATGCGTATCACGATACCTGGCTCATGATATGATATGTATCGCGATATATCAGACTATGACTCCGAAAAAAACTCTACCTGAATTTGAATTCATTGTAATAAAATGGTAAAATCCTTTTTTATCTAATGATCACAACGTTAAGCACTGCAATTGCATTGCAATCCACATTTATATGGCAGCAGCGTATCACAGAGTTTCAATTCGGTACCCATTCTGAATAAAATCTAAAAAAAGTGTCTCATAAAGACAAAAACCATGAGGCTGATTGAACACTGAACACAAGCAGGTGGGGGTTTGAGTGGAAAACAAAAGACGCATATATCATTTCTTAAAAGTCACCATGTCAGCGTTTTATATCGATACAAGTATCGCCAAATAAAGTATCGCAATATATCGCCAAATCATTTTTTTCCTACACCTACAACTAATTCACATGAACCTAAGATTTGCATACTTTTACTTTACCTGTGGACTAACATTTTTTCTTTAACGTTCAAAATAAAAAAAATACTAATAAGGGGCTCTGGGCTGTGGAAAAACGTGTTTTGAGGTTCCACCATGGGCCACTTTTGAGTCACAAACTATTTGTGTAAAGCTGAAGACAAATAGAAAAGATGTGGATCAAATCCTCTCACCTGCACTGCTGCATTTGTGCGTTCCAACACTGACAACCAATCTTTTGCTGTCCTTGGTTATCTCCCTTAGCCTAACAACTCCAAAGCAGAACTCTGTCTGGCTGATAACATGCAGGGAAAGGAAGGGTGCCACCAGAGTGCCTGCAGCTCTGTGCCTGTTTAGCAGGACTTACCGGCCCTGACATGTAATCAGGCTGGGCTCACACCTCAGCAGGCCTCTGGGGTATCGAAGGGGAGACCCTGAGCATCTCAACACAGCAGGACTCACAGATATGCTCATGCCTCCAGATGAGATGCCACGCTTTGTACGTGTCACCTTTTCGACTTCAAGCAAACGCACAAGTGTGCAATGTTTCTGTTTCTCTCACACCTTACAGTGCATTCAGACATTCATAAAGCCAGCCGTATTACAGTTTTGAGATATAATGTCAAACAGTTAAAGAAAATAAACATTTAGGTTTAACTAGTTTAATTAAATTGGACTTGAAAGGACTCTGTTCTGTTTTTTAGGTTATAAAATAGATAATAAGTCAAATAGCAGCAGTAACATAAAGTAATGTTTCTGCATGTCTGCTCTGTTTTTATATCACTCAACTGAGTTTTAATTACATCTGTTCATTCACAAACCACCAATTCACAACCGAGGTTGTCTCAAGGCTCTACACAAAAAAAGAGCTACAAAAGTGAATTTTTGCTTAATGCACATTTCACTGCATTGCGATCCTGTCTTTACTTCTGATTGAAATCAAGACTTTTTGTTAGGATTTACAACTGTTTTAAGATTTCTTTCTGCGCCTTTGAGCGAAAATGTAACCTCCGCCATATGAACGAGAAGTACCTCAAAATTATATCACACCTAGGGAAAATAAAAAAACAAAAATTTGGCATGTTGCACGTGACCCAACCCCCCCACCCACCTCAAAGCGATGACATCAAATGTCCTTTTTTTTCGCCAAAAAAAAATGAATGAGCAGAAAATCGCTTACAGGAACACAGAGAATACAGGCCCCAGCCCAGCCAGAAGAGTGCCCATCCCCCCCACGAGGGCCAACGCGGGACCCCACCCCCGGAGAGCTGGGTCATACCCTGGGTTGGACTCTTTAAAGTGTCCAATGATGGCCAACGACAGTTTTAAAATTATTTTTCACTTCTGGGTAATTTTCTTTCAAAAGAATAATACACGTGAAATGTCCCTGAAAGCAACAGACTGATGGGCATCTCAAGTGTATTATCTTTACTTTTGTATTTCCTTCTTAAAACCCAGAATCTCTTATATAATGACAGTAAAGGAATTCTATTCTATTCTATTCTATTCTATTCTATTCTATTCTATTCTATTCAGACCTGAGCTAATATTTGAGCTAACCCTTTAGACAAATAGTCATAGGGCCCCAGTTAACTACTGTGGTAATATAACCCATAATATGATGTCTACGCATGTGGACGCCAGGTCTGAAGAGGTTAAAAAGTACCTTCAGAATCCTTTTTAGTTTTTACCAGTGATGTGGTCACTGTAACAGAATACGACCTAATCAGCGGTGCATTGCTGCTAATTATACTCTTAATTTCCATAGAAGCTTTGAATCTGTACTGTCCTCCCCACTGCCTGTGCGCTGAGCGGTGAGTGGATTTTCGACCTAAGGTAGCAGTGAAGCATCTAAAGCTGCCTTTGGTTTGTGAAGGTTACTCTGAAATGACACACTCTTTGATGCATGGGGCATTGATGGAAAAAGCCACAAAAGTCCCTCCGCTGCTTTATGAGGGAGAGAAATACCGATGCGGCCGGGCTCTTGTTGGTAGTGCATCATTCTGTGATCTGCTTAAACTATTCAGTCACTTGATCAACGCTCCATATGTCACGGGCTGTAAGTGGGTGAGCAGCACTGAATCACAGTGCTGGATATGTAAATGAATGCTATTAAAGCTCTCTTCCTTCAATTAGTCTTTACATTTCATGACTGAGTACTCCCAATTATGGATCAATGTCTCATTTCTACTCACGCACCCCTGGGTGCATGCAGGCATTTTAGCCATTACAAAATGCTTTATAATGTCCCCCCCTGCCAAGAAAGCCCTTCGTAATCATACTCCTTTAGCTGCTGATCAATGAAAAATGTTGCTGCTCTAAGCCCACTCAAACTGCATGTGTAATATATGCACCAGTGCTGGTCTTTTAAGATCATGGTAAGAACTTGTGCCTTAGTCGAATGCACCCATATAGGGGGTTGGTGCTGAGGGTTTTTGGGTTGTCCGGCCCAATGAAAGGTCATAAAAGGAATGGATCCATTTGATAGAGAGTGTAGATCTTGCAGTCTCCTTGAGTGTTGTCCCATGATTTCCGGTTTAGAACGTTAATAGTTCGAAGTTCACAAAAGTGCTCCGTCTCAGCTCCGGCATCCCGCAAAAATATTAACCCAACAATACTGATTCAGAGCGCCGGAGAGGCCAGATTGGATGCAGTTTCTCTCGCACTTTTAAAGTAAGAGTAAAGACTCCGTACTGGAGCCGTAACGGTTGGCGCGTTAGCTCGGCGTGACTTACCCTCACACGATGTCTAAAGCTATATACACACCAGGGATTTGACGGGTTCTTGAATGTAAATCTCGCTCCAGGCTTTTTCTTTCACAGGTCTGTTCTTGATAAATGATATACTTGGTGTCATAAAATTCCAGCTGAGCCACAAACCCCAATCAATAATTTATCCTTCATGATCAATTTTTAAATGGTTTGCACTTCCACAATTTGAAAAGGGGTGCCATCCATACGTCACCATCACAGTTTGACTTGCTTTAACTTTCAAAGTTGGTTCAGTGTCGATCCGTTTTGTAAATAGAGCCTGAAAACTGTTGCATAAACTTGCATAGCAATGCATGAATGTGAGAACTTTGAAAGCCAGAAAATGGGCGTTTATTTTGACTTTTTACTGAAAGTTAGCTTGATAACGTGTTGTTCAGGACGGTTTGAACGTAGCTTAAGTGTTCACTATGACCCAACACCTGGAGCATACCTGTAGAAAAAAATGTGCATGAACTCTTTGCCCTATGAACTCTCCGAGTAATCTACAGTCTTAAAATTTTGTCCGGACCTCATGAGTATCCTGTACAGGTTCTTCCATTTTTGACAGCCTGCATATCGTAGTGGTTAGTATATTTGTCAGTATATGTTGAATTTTTTTTATTTTTTTAGTAACACTTTAAGATGTCTGTAGGGAATGAAATACTAAACAAACACCCAGTTGCATGCAGGGATGTCACAGATTTTCTGAGCAGCTATCCATAGAAAAATGAATCGACATAATGAGAAATTTCTTTTCAGTTGCGAAAAGTAGCCATTAAATGGCTTTGAAGTTCATCTGTGTGAGTTTCTTAATTATGGATCCCTTATGTGCTTTCAAGAAAGTAGTATGTGCGCAGGAGTTGACTCTTCCGTCACTTCTTCTCACCTCTCCGATCCCTGAGTCGCTACATTAACACGGAGGTACAAGGCAATCATGCCCACGCAGCCTCCCCATTACTTCCTCACCAACACTGTAATTATCCCAAACAAAGCTGTTCTGTTTACACATTATGTTAACACTTCTAAAACGACAAGACTACAACTTGTATATTTCAATGTGAATGTAACTCTATCCTTGCCAATATGGAAATAGGTATAATTGGTGATCATGGCTGACAGTTCTATTTGTCTTCCAGCATGTTTTTGCAACAGATTTGAAAAGATCTCTGATCTTGTTGGCTGAGGTTAAGTACAAACTGTGTTTTTTTTTAAAGAGATGCTGGCACTGATCTTGTTCTGCTGGAACAGCAAATTCAACATCTGGCTGGGATGTCCTTACTCATCCATGACCTGCTTGCAAAGCACACACTAATGCAGAGCTGATCCTTTCTGCCACTCACTCTGCGACACCCATTTGTGGATCTCGCAGAGCCGGAGCTTAACCTCACGTATCCCGCAGGCGTTTGGGGGATAAATCCTTGATTACGATAGGGTATCATTGATCTGATCCTCTAGGCCTCTTTGGTCAATGACCCTTGTGTGCTGTCCAGGTTTATGTTCAGATGCCAACAGCTGAAAGGTGTCGTCTTTAGAGACACTAGCTCTGATGATGATGTCACCAAAACATCCGCCTGTGAAGCTTGCAAAGAGGAGAGGGGAGTTTTTTTAGCTTCTCAAACATTTGCTACCCATGTTCAGGGAACGGCATCTGCTGCCCCCTGGTGTGTGTGGACGAGTCATCAACAAAACTCCTGCCCATTAGCAGTACCTAGAAGTGAGATGAATGCTCTAATGTAAAAGGGATTAAATATACCTACGAGAACTGATGCAATTTTCCATTTTTTAACCGTCTTCCCATGATAAATGCAGATATTGAGTGCCAGTCACCTGAGAGCTGATACGAAAGTTCACCAATGAAGAAAACTGCATTCATTAGAGACCCATTGCACTACGGAGCCTACAGTACTTCAGCCGAGAGACTCTAATGATGATGCGCTGCAGAAAAGAATTTAGTTTTGATTAAACGCTACTGAATGGCGCATTTCATTAACTGAAGGATGAGATTTTTTTTTTTGTCTGCAAATAGATATGCCGCTGCTGGATCCCAGACTGATACTCTAACTCTGCTCATTTTTCCTCAAGGCAATGAAGAGCAATATGCAAATGTGATGGAGTTCCCCTCTCTGTGTCCCCTCGACCTTTTCCATCCGCCGTTCTGCCTCTTTCCCTTCATTACCTCCTAAACAAACTGACCATCCTGGCAGGCCGGAAACATATTGTCTTTTGCCTGCACCACAATCAAACCCTGTAAAAGTGAATATTTAAACAAATAACTCCCGGAGAAAGACGCCAGCCAATCTGAGTTTTTTTTTTTTTTTTTTTTTTTTTTTTNAATGCATCAGGGACTTTAAAAGAAAAACTTTTCTCCAAGTCCAAATTAAGTTCCTATTTTTAACTCAAATATTTGAATTGTTTGAGTTTTCCAAGTTTTTTTGTGTGTTTTTTTGTTCCATGACTGAGGGGTTGAATGAGTTTAGGTCAGTTAAGGACAAAGAGAAAGCAAGTTTGTATTCAAGCTTTTAGAGAATAAGTGCTGCTAAGATAATCAGAAGTTTGATCCCCTTACTAGCTTTAAAGCACTCAAGTCATACGTCTTTGGTCTCCTTCATTATAATCTTATAATTAATGACAGGCCTCCTTTTGTCTGTGTGTATGTTTGAAAGGGGGTGGAGAATAAATTATTAAATTAATGACAGTCCCATGTCTGTCAAAATTCGGGTTTGAATTTAAACTGTGTTTAATATTTGGAATGCATCAGTAAAATGTACATTTCCAGACATTTTTTCCTGTTAAAAATGGGATAGAAGTCGACCTTCCTCAGTTTTCCCCTGAAAAATGCACCTTTTCACATGGTTGCGTTTATCTTAAACCAGTTTCCTAACATAACAATGAGGTCAGTGTACCTTAGTGACCTCCACAGTCACCAAATCTCAGCCCAATAAAGCCCCTCGGGGACGCGGTGCATCCGTGGGATTTGCATTATTGATGTGCTGTAGACAGATCTGCGGCAACAGTGTGAATCTTCCTCCAGAGACCGAAAATCTCTGAGGAATGTTTCCAACACAGTGCTGAGTCTGTGCCACTAAGAATTAAGACACTTCTGATGCTAAATACAGCCCAACTTTTGTTGCATTACAAGGAGGTGTTTTTGCATAAGTTGCATTTTCGGTTCCTCATTCAAGTTTTGGGGTTAAAGCTTTAGTGATTAATATTTTTCTTTAGAAAACTCCAATCTTGAAAATTGTTTCCAGTGGTTGACATTTTTATGTAGCAGCTGTCAAGATTCCCACCCGCAAGACACAGAGATATGATAATCAGACAGGGTGAATCGGGGGCGGAGCTACTTAGCCCCTAACGCTAATAGCCACGCCCACTTAGAGGAGATTTTGGAAGCAGAGGCTTCAGATCAACATGAAAATTTGCTTTTTAAGACATTTAGGTTGTGGGATTTTGGTTAAAAACTCCCTAATCATAATTAAACCACCACTGGGAACGTTTAAAAAAAAAAAAAAAAGAAAAAAAATTGTCATTGGGGGACATTAAAGACAATAATGACATGCATATTATTTAGCTCCCCTATCAAAGTGCTGGTTTAAAGTGGTTGGATCACTCCTTGTTCTTTACGTCTTCCATGCAGGAATATTATGACATACTGGAACCGTAAGAATTGTGCATATACAGCTACGGAATGAGGCAGCTCATTATCAAAATGAAGCCACTTATTGGATTGCTGCATTTTGAGAGTGAAGTACAGAAGCACATGTATAGTGGCTATAGCTTTAAAGAGCAAGCTCTTTGCACATGAATGTTTTAATCGCTCAAGTTCAGAAGAACAGACTTAAAGAAAGAAAATAACCCGGAACTTAAAGCTTTTATGTGTGACAAACACTGTTTTTTTAACTCTAAAAATGCTTCTCAAGCCTTAATAGAAATGTTTGATTTTGCTAAGTTTAGATTTGGACTATTTCATCGCCATTCGTCCGTTTTTTTGTCTTGCACGTTTCACTCTCAGCTATTGCAGAGAAATACATTTCCAAATCAATACTCTGATGGAAGCCGCATGTTGTTGTCACAGTCGGGTAGCATTTCAAACGTTTTCAGATCACAGCACAAATCAGTTTTGTACATTTTCTTAGATCATAATATTTTTTTTATGTTTTCATTCTCGTCTCTGTGACTCTTTTATTCTCTGGTGGTTTTACAGAGCGTATCACTGTGAGGCTCTTTACGTCCAAAAAAAAAAAAACTCAACAAAAGTGAACGCACTTTACTGACATTTGTCACTATTATTCAACCTAATGTCGTCCTTTTATTTGAAAATGTTAGGAATGGAGTTTCCCTCTTATCTCTGTCTCTTTTGTATTTCTGATAAGCCAGAATTGAAAAGGTCTGCTGGATATGTGTCAGAGGTCAGTTATCTTTCTCCAGCTGCTCTTAGACGCCCGACTTTTCCCTTTAACTTTTCTCTCTTACAAAAAAAACTGTATTTGACTCGAATATTCATATGAAAATATTAACAGATCCATCTACTCAATTTTCTCAGACGAACTTGCAGGGAGCGTAATAGTCTTTCAGAGGAGCGCTGTACCACTGCGCTTAATCTCTTTTTGTGAAATTAGACTTATAATAGGCATTACATGAATAATAAGTATCCATGGAAACAGTTCGTATGTATTTTTTTCTTTTCAAATTGACATTACGTACTTCTCATTGTTGTCTGCACTGTCATTTTAGCTTTTTAGCGTGTCCATGGCGACGCTATATTCAGGCTTGGAGTAATTTGCTTTGATTTCAGAGTGGCTAATCAGGGGTCAGAAAAATGTGACTGGGCTCCTTCAGAGGAGAGATCATACTTCATGCTGTGTTCATTGGAGTTCTTACTTGGAAATCAGCCTTGATAAGGGCTATAACCGCTGATGTGGCTGCTCTCTGGCTGCAGCCGGGGAAAATTCAACTGCTAATGGACACCCCCTCAGAGCGAGACGTGGAACTCATCTGGGTTTTAGAGAACGTATAGTTGCGTCTAGATTTCTTCTCGAGTTTCATTTAGTTGAAACTATGAGAAACCATTCATTTAAGACTATAAAAGCGCATTTTTTTAAAACCATCACTTTGCAAGGTTTCGAACTTACTAAAGTGACTTTTTATTTGCAATCTCTGACTTTATAGCCTTGTTTCTACTGAGTGGTGTGGTACGGTCCAGCTCGATAGTTTGAGTATTTCCATTATAAAATGGATCCATCAAGCCGGACTGAACTGTACCATTTTTGGGCCCCTGTTGGTTGTAAGTCAATAGAAAAATGGATCAGACCGGTTAGCGCAGAGCTGCTGTTGATTGGCAGACTGAGCAGTTTGGGGGCCAAAGGTAAGCGATAACATGGGGCCCTCTGCAGTGGTTGCCTTAAAAATCCTTATTGAGAATAAAACATTCAATAACTTCATCACTAGTCCACTTTTAGACAGCATCAATTTCAAGAATCCAAATGAGCAATAAAAAACTGTTTTTTTTTCCCTTGGAAAAAAGCTTAAATTTATTGAATCCACTAATGTATTAATCCCTCACTTCCTAGTAGGAAGCAAAGTCTTGTACTCTTTGACTGTAACAGAACTCTTGTAATACTTGGGAGTGTCTCGGTCTCACTGGAATATTCTATCGCTGCAGAGGGACGGGGGGAGATGAAACTATTTCACACAAGTATGCCATTTCAGTACTTTTGGGTGTTTTTTTAATGACAGAATAAAATAATAATAATAATGGCTGTAAAATGTATTTTAGATACTTTTGTTAGTTGTTTAGCTCGGGGCCACAGAGTGTTGGGACCCCAGGCAGCCCATTATCTTTGTCTAATATAGAGGTCTGCACCCTGCAGCTCCAGAGTCACTTGTAGCTCTTTTACCTCTCCATAGTGGCTCTCTGGCTAAAGCAAAAAAAACATTTTTTCAAGTAAGGGTTACTAAATCAGCATTTATTTAATTTAGATTAGTTAAGTTTATATATTAATGACTAAGGAGCACCTCAAAGCTCTATGATTCCTCCAGAATACAACGATTTCAAATACTAAGCAACAGTCTGATGATCCTTTAGTTTAAAGCACATATTATCTTATGCTGTCCAGAGCTGCACTAGAATGATCCGGTCTGGCACAAGGTGTCTTTTATTTTGAAAGGAATTCATACGTAATAAAATAATTTCACACATTGAGAAAATGCTAGTTTCTTTTAATATTTCTGTTATTTTTCATGCCATTCATATTTATTAGTAAAAAAAAATACACCGTCATGAATGCCTAGCACTATCAAAATAAGACTGTGGCTCCTACTAAGTTTCGATCAGTAGAAAACAAGCCCAAATGGCTCTTTTACTGTTAAAGGTTGCAGACCCCTGGTTTAGTTCCGCCCCTGGCAGATGGTCATTACAACAACAACAAAAAAAGTGTTGTTTTTCTTCTTCGCCACCTGCAATCCTCCCCAAAACCACAGTAAATGCTTTGTATTTACGAAGTAGCAAAAGCCAAACAGGGAAAAAAAAAAAGCTGCTGCACCTCCTTTGTAGTTTTTGTCCGTAGGTTCACTTTTGTTGTAGTTGCACTACAATAACGAAAAGATATGCAATCAGTCTAGACCCTGCAAAACTTTGAGTGGAAACGTGCACCTGAATTGTCTGGACAATTCTAAACTGGACCAGACCGTACAGTTCCATACAAGGTTTTAGTTACCGCATAACCAAAATGTAGAAAGCAGCCTAGTGCATTAAACTCTGTTTTAGCACTTCAACATAGAAAGGATTATTTTCATGATGCACAAGGTTTAACTCAAATACAAACAAGTGCAGCATTAGATTTAAGCAAACGTCAAGGCTGGATGTTTGTATATTTAGAGTAGGAGTCTGCAACCTGAGGCTCCACAGCCTCATACTCAAGAAAAATGCTAATAGTTTGAATAAATAATTGGTTTGTGGTTTTGGTTAATTTGTTTAAGTGAATATAATTTTAACATGCCGAATAACTGATCAAAGAGATGGTAAAAGGCTTAGTCTATTGTACTTTGCTGGTATCTTGTGCTGCACAATAGTGTCTGCTTTTCAGAGACAGTTAATTGCAATGGCATGTAACCTATAGATTTTTTTTAAAATTGGACACAAATGTTGCCATTTATATATTATATGGTAAAAGGATCATGGTGCACCATAATGATAGAAAATGTCATGTTTGACTTGGCTTTCTTGCATTTTAACTATATCTGCTGCAGCCGAAGAATCTTAGTAGTTTTATTTGCAAAGGACCTTGTATGTGCTCCTGTCAAAAGTAATATAATAAAAAGCATAAAACTGTTAAAATTCAATTTTTGTAAATGATTAAAAGCTACAGCTTAATTGCCACCAAAACATAAGTAAAAAAGTATTTTTTTTATAAACAGTGAGGTGTCAGGGACAAACATACTCAAATTATATTTTAGCATTAAACATCACAGACCCCTGATTTAGTGTCTCAGTTCTAATGTGCACAGATAATAATTTGGTCTAAAAGACCAGGGTGGGCTTTTTTTGCTTAAATGCATTGTGTACAGTAGCAGCCCTGTGTGTACGTGTGCACACTTGTGTGATGATGTGTGCTTACTGGTTTATTGTTGTTCCACATGAAGGGACACATGAACGGCGGAGTTTAGTTATGCTGTTTTCAAGCACCATTGAAGCCACAAGTTTGATTTATTTTCCTTCATCCTCAAGTGGTAAAAATTAATGCACCAGGGCTCTCCTTAAGCACATGCAGGCAGACCTACACACTCACACTTTTGCCAGTTTAACTTGATCTTTTTTTTCCATCTTGTTTTCCATCTTAAAATCAATCACCAACACCTCCTCCTCATCTCTTTACTTGACCTTTGGTTGGCAGGTTAAACTTTTTACTAGTCAATGGTTGAAGTGTGCTTTGACAAAAGCATTGCAGTGATTTTTCCAGATGCAGAAGCTGTGTGACTGTGTTCTAGTGTTGTTCAGGCCAGAAATGATGAGGAGAACTGAAGAACCCCGACCTGAAAATATCACATCATTTGTCGCGCGCAGGCCCCTCGTCTGTCTCCGTCTCTTATTTTCTCAACCCCACGAGACTGCAAACACAATGACCCTATCACATTGCGGGAAGATTAAATAAAGGGTTTCACAATGACGCAGTGACTTTGATAACAGGACAACAGAAGTTCTTTCAATTATCACCCCCTCCCTGGAGAAAACGGGTAAAAAAGAAATTCTTCTATTAACTTCGTCCCTAGCCTGTTTATTCAATTTGACATTTAAATCTATCCTTTTTTTTAACCTTTCAGTAGCCCAAATTCAATAGTTCTCTAATGTGTTCCTATTAAGATAAGATGGAGCTGAATTACTCTACAGAGAGTGTTTTAGGAAGAGAAAAAATTAAAACAAAGACAGCTTGAGTCACTTGATAAAAGGACAGTGGAAAGCCGTGGAAGTTTGGTGTAAACTTTTGGGGAAAACTGGAGCCTGTCCACTGGTTTAACGAAAATGATAAGCTACAGGCATTCAACTTAAATGTATAGCCTCTTTCTTTTCATTCATCCATCCATCCATCCATGCATACATTCATCCATCTATCTATCTGTCCGTCCTTCCTCCCTTAGTTCGTTCATTTTATCTATCCGTCCATCCATCCATTGGTCTGTCCTTCCGTTCTATCCATCAGTCCATCCATTCTATCCATCTATCCATCCGTCTACCTGTCCATCCTTCCATTCTATCCATCCATCCATCCGTTCTACCTGTCCATCCGTCTGTTTTTCTGTCCGTTCTATTTATCCATCCATCCATCTGTCCTTCCGTCCGTCCATTCTATCTATCCATCTATCCACCCATCCATTCTATCTATCCATCTATCCACCCATCCATTCTATCTATCCATCTATCCACCCATCCGTTCTATCTATCCATCCATCTGTTGGTCCATTCCTTCCATCCGTCCATTCTATCCATCCATCCGTCCTTCTGACTGTCCATTCAATCATCCATCCTTCTGTCCTTCATTCCTTCTGTCCATACATTCTATTTATCTATCCATCCATCCATCCATCCCTCATCCATTCATTCTACTATCTATCTATCTATCCATCTATCCATCCATCCATCCATCCATCCATCCATCCATCTATCTTTCAGACTGTCTATTCAATCTATCCATCCATCCTTACATCCATCCTTCCTTCTGTCCATCCATTCTGTTTATCCATCTGTCCGTCCATTCTTCCATCCATCTATTCTATCTATCCATCCATCCGTCCTTCTGTATGTCCATTCACTCTTTCTATCCATTCATCAGTCCATCCATCTAATCGATCATCAGATTGGTGAGAACTGCTCCTGGAATCACTGGATCCACTAATACGTAGCACCTTGTATTTATATCACCTTTACATCCATCCATCCGTCTATCAATCTATCCATCCATCTGTCCATCCAACTGATCATCAGTTTGATATAGGCAGCCCCTGAGATCTCCGGATTCACTGATGTGTGGCACAACCTTGGATAGTCGACCTGTATGAACAGTTCCTAACATGCTTCTATTGAAAGACAAATATGAAAACAATATATCTTCTTATCAAGTGAAATACGGAAAAAAGAAGACATGCTTTTTAGGCTTAAAGAGATCTGCTATAGAGTTATATTCTATTTTTTTAAAGATGATTTTTAACTTTCAACGTAGACATAGAGCATTCTCATCTGCCATGAAGCACTTGATGAACTGAATGTGGTTCCTGCGGTCTGCGCCACAACCGAGAGCACAGATTTCCAAACATCTGTATGGGGAGAATTTAAAAGTGCCAGAACAAACCCGCAGACGTGAAAGTAAAAGTCTGTTTTACTGGTCTGCATTGCAGCTGGCAGCTCACTCCGTCTTGCTGTGTGGAGCTGTGTCCTGTGGTCCGTGGACCACTTCAGACGGTGGGGTGGTGGAGCTCCATCACTTCCTGTGGTAGAAGTCTGCGGGGGTGTCGCTGGGAGAAGTAATTGAAATGGACTGAGCCCGTGCACTTTGTTGCTTCAAGCACTGGGGTCAATCTTTATTTCAGAGGGTGTGTCAGTGCAGTGATTATTGACAGAACCCGTCCAGAGTTTTACACTGTGCTTCCCACTGGCAATAGTATCAGCTAAAGGGGGAAATAAGCACTTTTCAAACTGTCACCAAATCAAATAGATTTTTTTAAATGATGAAATGAGTGATTACTTTGATATCCTAATTTTTTCTTCCACTTCCCATTATCCATCTATTTACATGCACTCCCACTATCTTAAAGCCCCTCCCACCCCAGCATAACATTACCGATGGATGGATCTAGCCGTACCGCTCAGACAAGGAAAATTAAGACGTGAATGTGTCCATTTTGACTACAAGCTATCGGAATGGAGGGGAGCAGGGAGCTTGTTGCCCACAGAATGTGGCTTCTACATTACAGCTTTCAACTCCATTTTTTTTGTCTGTTCGTGATTTAGAACAATTTTTAATAAGTAATACTCAGAAAGGCTGTTTTAATCTAATTTTTTTAATTTATTTTTATAAATGTTCTCTATCATGGGAAAATGCTACTAGAACATGTTAAAACACCAAATATATATATATATATATATATATATATATTTTAACCAGCGTGGGTCTCTAACCCCTTGATGCCTGAATTTATTTCAAATTAATAAAAAAAATAATAAATTAATAAAAACTTTATCCCGTTTTTGTAATTAAGTAGATGCTAAATTAAGTTGAGATAGTAAATTTGACTATAGCACAAACAATAGATATAATTTTCTGTTTGTTGCAAATCAGAAACAGCAGGCATTTAAGAAACTTCTATACATGCCGAATGTCATTTCCACTATTTATATTCTAATGACTAACAAAACAAATCACTACTATGAACTTAAAAAGACATTATAACACAAAACCCAGTATTATTGTCTTTTTAATGTAGAAGTGTCACCTGTTTTGTCTATTTGGGAAATGCAAAAAAGCATTGTAGGCACAGATGAATGCTGCGTTCTCTACTTTTGAGTCTGACCTTTGCATTAGAAAGATCTTGAGTGTTTTAGCTCATTTATCACAACTGGCCACAGTGTGAATTGTGTGTGTATCAAAGCTTAACAGTAGAACATCGCTTAAATTCTAGAACAATCCTCCTGTAAATTAAGGTTGTTATGGAGGGTGTGTCAAAGTCAAGGCCCGGGGGCCGGATCCAGCCCTCCAGATCATTTTACTTTATTATTATTGGCTCGATGTTATCTTGAGCTTATTTTTAACTTGTATAATTTTGGCAAAATATATTTTTTGTGGAGAGTAAAATACTGAAAGTTATAGCTATTTTTTCAGCAACATGCTAGCTGTTCTGGCTAACCTAAATTTTTTGTTTTTTGTTTTTTTTTAGACTAATATGACATTTAGCTAATATTTTAGCTGCCTATCAACTTCAGAGTTTTCAGCTATTAGCTTCAATATTTTTAGCTATCAATTTCAGCATCTTCAGCTATCAGCACCAGCATCTTCAGCAGTCAAATTCAGCCTATAGCATTCACACAAGCATTATCGCAAGTAATGCTAGTTCATAATTATGTTAAAAAGTTACAGTTTTAAAGTTTTAAAAATTAAATTTTAGTGTGTTCAATAAATGTTTATCCTGTTCGGCCCGCGACCTAAAGTATGTTTTGGATTTTGGCTCCCTGTGAGTTTGGTACCTCTGACCTTGAGGATTTGCAATAGTACTATACCCCCCCCCCATAATTCCTGTTTTTTCACAACTTTGTTCTATATTTTTTTGTTTTTTAATACCAATAATTAAATCAAAACAAGATATAATGTGTAAATGTATATCCTTGCATGTTCCTTTACTTTTCCTTTTTATTTCCAATTAAGTCTGCAGTCGAAGTTGCTATTTTAGTAGAATTTGTGACTTTAAATTGAGAGCTATTCTTGCGTACTTCTAAAGCTCAATATTATTGCGGCTCTTTTGTTGTGACAAGACATATGAAATCTAAATGGAGTCACAGCTGCTGGTAAAATCCTGCAATCTGGGCCACATAAAGAGGGAAAAATTGATATCTTACAGTGAGGAAAAAAGCTAATAACACTAGTCTTTTTAGGTTTTTTTTTTCTTTTTTTTGGAACATCCATTAATATCTTGCGGGGAGTCTTGAAGGTGGCGCTTTTCGCTCAATATATAAAGTT
>NC_050520.1:25952625-25959271 GCF_002922805.2 Oryzias melastigma
TTCCTTGTTTTGGGGAAAGTAGGACATTTGGACTGTGACTGACTCGCGCTCTGCGTGACACTTGGTGACTGCGGTGCATTCAAAGGTTTAATTTTCGGATGTTTATTGCATCAAAAAATTCCCTCTGTTTTTGTAGCATGTCGCTGGTCTGCAGCCGGGGATTAGCATCTGTCCCGACTCGCAGCATTATGGGACACTTATGTAAGTCGGCAGCGGTGCGGTGCCGCAAACTCAACCTCTCGCTGCTCCTGCTGGTTGGCTGCTATGAAATGTAACATGCTATTTGGTTGTGATGTTAATTATTTATATATACACCTCTGCAGGATGTGAAAATTGGGTTGTTGTTCTCTACTGTGAGACAAATCTGTCATTCTCCCATGTACAAAAACGCATGTTGTGTGTGAATGAGAGCATTTCCATTAGTTTTTACTTCTTTTTCACCTTCTTTTCATTATTCAGGTGAGCGTCAGTGTTTCTAAAATAAAACACTCATGCATTATCTCACTTTTTGATGTGGTTATATTTCTTTTAAACTCAATTTTCACTTTGAACGTTCTCTGTTTCTTTGCTAATATGCAGAATTTATTCATCTTTTCTGCTCACTTTCCCCCTCCATGCCAAAATCACATGAACTCATTTTTGCTCCAGTGTGCCACTGAGGCTGTGCATGAAATTTATTGGCCAGGAGTCCCGCCATTTGACACACGAAACACGGCTTACAGATCTTGTGTCTCCTATCTCCCCCTGCTCTGGTGCAACGCTGACCTTTCTTACCTCCGGGCTATATTTAAACCGCGAGCGCCGGAGACTTATGGCGACATGGGAAATTTTATTATCGGCCCCATCCATTTGTCTGACTTAATTCCAGCCTGCTGTAGATCGCGCTGAACCCCGCTGTATATTTACACTTGTCTAGTACAAACAAGGGCACCGGCAACAAACCCAGACACCATCACCTTTGGTGGGGGGCGGGCAGCGATGTGTAGTGAATCGTACCTTTGAGCAGCACCGAGAAAAAACAAAGAAATGATGAAGTGGGTTCTATATACAGAGCCCATCACCTGCTATAGAAGAAAGAAGTAAAAGACGAGATTCTTGTTGGGAAATAAAACAAAGCAGATTAGACAATGTCTGACTAAACTGTAAATAGGTCATGAGGAATCTAACTTTTTAAATCTCTCATCACCAACACTTCTTTTTTTTTTTTTTTTTTGCACACTTGTAGGTCAGACATGGCAGTTCAGCGGGTGCTCCAGGTGGATCTCAAGCTGGAAAGTTTCCCGGAGCCGACAGGCAGCCGCTGGATGGCCTGGCAGGTGGAATACCCCGCCAGCCGCGTTGCCTCACAAGAGGCCGAGACGGAAATCCGCCTGGCACAAGAAGAGCTGGCGGGCATCGTGCCGCTGGCCATGGTGAGGGACCACACTTCCAGCTCCGAGCTGCACCAAACACATGACTGCACATTCTCTGCTCCTAACGTGGCGTCCTGGGAATGCAGGACGGCATCATCCCAATTTGAATGTGCATCCTGACATTGTTTCAGAAAAAAAGGTTTAAGAAAACAAATATGGATGTTTCTGGTTAACCCTTTAACACCTGAGTCGTCGAGTAATGCTTAAACACAAAATCTTTGACATACTGTAATTCTTGTGATGTGATCCATCCACTTATACATTTGTTTAAAGAAAAGGAGGATTTTCTTATCAGTTATGACTTGTTGTCTTTACATTCATGGAAAATATAAAGTTATACCAGGTTATGGTTTTCATCAAATCTTTAGAAGTGAAAAGACAGCACGAATAGAAATAGTCGACTTGGAGCTCAGGATGTGGTAACGTTTGGGCCTTTTGGCCCAAACACAGATGTAACATTATATCACAGGTTCCTGGCCACATGTTTTTAGGAGCAGGTTAGTATGTGCAGCTTACAGCAGGTCTCAGATGGAATAAGGAGTGTGGCTCTGGCCTGAGGATAAGCCTGGAGCTGAGTCTCCCTCAGCAGGGCACAGGTAGTCTTGTTTTGTAGATTGTCCACCGGAATAGTGCAGTCTTTTGTATGTTTCTGCGGCTTTGTTCTGCAACACCGCTTCTGATACAGATCAGTCACGTCCAGGTAAATAAATAAGAGCCATCCATTGTGTTGATAAAAAAAGAAAACACTGTCAAATCTGTGATGATTACTAAAAATGAAAAAGATTGGCTTCTTTTTTTATTTTTTATGTTGGTGCCACAGATCTGCGTGATAGAGACGTGACAGTTGTGCGATTGTTGTTCCCTAAGTGTTGCTCTTATGTTGATGATAGACGCCTGTGGGAGGTTGTTTCTGGATTAAGAAGAACCTGAACCATCTGAACATAAAAATCCTCTCTCAGGATAATTGAAGCAGTATTTTTAATATGCTGGTTTTGTTCCATTTTTCTTCTGACATCTTTTTCATATCAAATGATCCATCTCATCTCTGGCAGGCACAAATTAACATTTTCTGCACACAAATTAGGATTGCAAAGCATAAAGTAGCATTTTTATTGTGCAAGAACTAGTATTTTGTGGGCTCAAATCAGCATTTTGTGCATACATATGATCATTTTGCATGCACCAACATTTTATTGTGCACACATAAGTAATTTGTGGGCTCAAATTAGTATTTTGTGCACAAAAATAGGATTTACATGCACAAATAAGCATTTTTGTGCACAAATTAGCATTTTTTGTGCACAAATTAGAATTTTACTGGTAGAAATTAGCATTTTGTGTACACATGATCACTTTGCATGCACAAACATTTTTGGTTCACAAATAAGTATTTTGCAGGCAGGAATTATCAGTTTGTGCACACAAATTATCATTTTCCATGCACAAACATTTCATTGTGCACAAATTAGTATTTGTGAGCTTAAATTAGCCTTTTGTGTACACAAATAAGTATTGTGTGGGCCAAAATTAGCTTTTTGTGCACACACATTAGCAATTTGTGTGCACAAATTATTAGTTTGTGGCTACAAATATTGTATTTTGCAGCCACAAAATAGTAGTAGGACTTGATGATACAAAAATACCAATTTGTGCCCTGAAAATGCTAACCAAATGCAAATCTTTGGCCACAAAATATCAATTTAAGACCCCAAAAATAAAACTTTTTAAAGTAAATAATAAAAACCTTTTAAAATATGTTTATATTATATGCCCAGGAATTCACAGGGAACAGGAAGTAATGATATTCCTATTGTAAAAACCAAAAAATCGTTTGTAGATGCTTGACCATTTTTCATACTTGAATCCAAATGTTTGTTATAAATAAAACAAATAAATATATGTGTATAGAAATAGTTTACCATAAATGAGATTTAAAAGTTTTGATCTAAACTTTAGTAATTCTTGCAAGGACATGAAATCCTGCCAAAAAGTCAATTAAAGAAAGAAATTTTTAACAGAAATTACTTAGAAACTGTTAATTACATTTTTGTTTCATCATGAGGTTCGATTGTAGACTTGAATTTACAAAATCATTTTCTTCAAAGAGCAGCGCCTTCACTGACAGCTTCCTAAGGTGCACACTACCTTGTGCTAAAGTACCTAACACCAACACAAATACTTATACATGAAGACACATTCAGAACTCATTAACTCTGTCTGTCTTCCACAGTCCCCCTTTCTTCTTATGCTCACACAAACACTACCCCGCCCCACACACACACACACACACTTGGGTGTTGAAATCTGCATGCACCAAAATGAGAGAAGCACACAAGCGAGAAAGAGGAAGGCTGAATTAGATTGCTTGGGATCACTGTGGCATGAAAAAGCTCGCAGATACGGCCCTCGCCCTCCTCCCAGCTACACCCCTCGCTGATAGAAAAGGAAGTAAGGTAATGTAAAAGCAGTCCCGTCACCCCCCCTTACACTCACACTGACACACAAGGAGACACGCCGCACTATCCCCTCCTGGAGAAAACGCGGCCAGGTTTTAATACGACCGATTTCTGCACGCGGCGCTTCAGAGCGGTGAGGTTAGAGCAGCACGCTTAGACATTAAATGTAGAACATAACGCATTAAAGCAACTTTGAATGAGCGGTTACATTTCTTGTTGAAAACAGCCTTATTTGACATGTTTACTGAACTTTTAATATACGCATGTGGAAGATTGGTTGTTCTCATCCCGGTTTTCCTTAGTGCCACAAAGCTGGAGTTTGGATTCCATCTGTTGTAAAAGGCTGCAGTGACAGTGGGCGTATTTAGCATGTGATCTACGACGTGCTGATTTATTCCCAATGGCAAGTTTCATGACTTGCTGATGGATGTAGCAGAACAGAATGGCAGTGTCAAAGTTCTCTACATCTGTGACCATGAATCAAACTAGGTGAAGTGTTACGCAGTTTTTTCTTATCTATTTTGCTCTCTTAGGGGAAAAAAATGTTTCCATGGAAAAATTAATGAAAGGAAATTAAACTACATTATAAAATGTGACTAACCTTTAATAATCAAACTGAGTCTTCCTGAGTTTTTTTTTTTATTGTGATTATTTTAGCTCAAAGGAAAGAAGAAAAAACATATTTTTGAAAAAAAGAAAGAAGCACGCACTTTTATTCTACAATCTTTTTTAATCAAGTTAAGAGAGGAGACTTTACAAAGCACGCTGAAGGCATCTGTTGACACAGGAGCTTCTTTACAAAGTCTATTCATCTGTAATTAGCTCTAATTAGCCTAATTAACTTGGACTGGATTTTGTTGTAATGTAAAAGCTGCTGTGACTGTGTTTTTGCCCAGAAAGTCCCAGGAACCGAATGAAGATCTGTGACAGAGTAAAGGTTGTAATGTAATAAAGCTAATGACTATCAGTAATGGGAAGCTTATTTTGGGTTTGATCTCATTTATGGCCCATTACTTCAGTGGTTCCTCAGACCCAATTCTTACACATTTACTGTGTGGTAAATTATTACACCTTTTTGCTGAAATAGATTAATATAAAAAAATAAAAAAAGTGAATTATCCGAGTCGAGAGATAGGCTCTGCCACGGGAGAGACTTGTGGGAAAGCAGCAGCAGCAATGTTTTGAAAAAAAGGTTTTTCTTTTCCTTGAAAAAGCCTGCCTCCTGTGTGTTGTCGCATATTCACCTGCAGTGGGAAAGCTCAAAGCACCGCCTGCCACTTTGTCGGAACTTTCAAAACATCACGTCGAATTTCTGCAAATGCTGCAACATTTTCAAAAAGAGAAAATGAAAGAAACGCCCTGAAGTTGTAGTCACTTTAAACCAAAGAAAAGCCTCAGAGCTCCGACTGTTGATTGTAAAAGCATGTTTGCCTCCTGTTCCTTGCGTTTTAAAATGTCTTCACCTCTCTAAATCCCACCCCCTAAATATTTCTGTAAGTGTAATTACACTGCGGAGTAATTGTTCCTTCCTCTCAATCTCCACTTCCTTTAAAGTATATTACCTCATTTTTTTCCCTCATCTTGAGATGGATTTTCAGTGCAATAATTGGAAGCTAGTGCACTCAAGGATGCTGATTTGTTATCTTTTACCGCTGAGAAGTGGTACGCTCCTGTCCGGACGGCCCTCGCAGTCATTACCTGACGCCTGGTGATGGAGAGGGAGCGGCGGGACGGGACATACATCATATCTTCACCCATCAGTCTTCCTGCTCCTGCCGTGACACCGAACCGCGCTCACTCACGAGAGAGAGCGTTCTCAGGCATAGAGATGAGGAGAAATGAAAGCAGCCGTTCGTATTCACATTCCGCGCCAATGTATTGTTTAACAATACATCATCGCCGTGGCCTTCTCAGACCACTTTGGCTCTCTCTCGATAAAGTCATCTATCAAAATCGCCCGACGAATATTTTATTTTGCCCCTTTCCGAGCTCGTCCCGCTGTTGTCCGATCCACATCTTTTCTGTGGAGAGTCATTTTTCAAACACATTGTTAGACGTAAGGAAATGAGCACTTACAAGCAAGATTATTCTGCAGAAATGCATCATGGGTGCAATAAAGTGCAACCTCTGTGTTGGGGTAGTTTACGATATTGTGTAATTGCCTGCAACTGGAGATTCTAGAAACTTTTTATCCACCTCCTGCAGTTTTACTAACCTCTAAAAACTGATGATTTGGAACCAGAAAGACACAATCACAAAGACAGACTTCATGAGAAATTAAGTTTCAAAAAGTCACCAGTAATCATAGTTAAGTGCCTTAAAATTAGAGTTAAAGTTAGCAACAAAATATTGATTCTGTTCACACAATTTGAGCACAGAAATGTGGGGATTCAGTGATCAATTGGTTGTTGTGTTGATTTTTTCTTTTTTTTATGGCTTGTTACTAAACTGTGCAAACATCAATGCTGCTGCTGCTGCTGCAAGCGCGTCCTGCAAAGACACGCAGCTGTCAAAATGTTCCCCGTTTTTTCTTTTCAGTGAAGCTCACCTATTCACTCGCTGTGTCCCCACCTAGAAAGCATATCTAAATGGCAGGGTTTAATTCAGAAACAAAAACATAATCTGGAGTCACATGTGGCTCTTTCATCCCTCCATTGTGGCTCTTTGGCTTTAAAGAAAATTGAAAATAAATAAAATGTTGGTTAAGTTTTAACATTTATTTTTAGATTTTAAACTGATTGGATCTTACATGAGTAAAATTACTTTTTTTTTTCTTTT
>NC_050520.1:25959318-25976040 GCF_002922805.2 Oryzias melastigma
GGGGGGGGGGACCAATGCTGACATCACACTAATTCACTAATTCAATAGGCATCGAGAGCTTTATCATTCCTCCAAAATACATCAGATAACTAGGTAAAATGATCGTAAAATTTTTGTCAGAGTTAGTTTATTTTTAGAATAAGTTGAGCTCATATTCTTATCATATGTCTAGTTGCTATTCAGACACAGTTCTTAAAGTATAATCCTATTTAACACAGGAGGTATTTTATTTTTGAAAGGATCTTGTATGTGTGGCCATCAGTAGTAATATATAGAAATATGTCACTGTAAAACTGAATTATTGAAAATACTTTCACAGTGCAACTTTTGCTTGGTTTTGGTTTGTAATAAACTGGACCAAATGTCTCTTCTAGCATCAAACCTGCAGACCACTGAGGTAGACAATTCCTTATTATCCTTATGCCTGTATTTATTTCCAGCTGTGAACAAAAAAATCACTTTTGTTTTTGCTTTCATCTAGATGCTAAATTAAAGTCATTTTGGAGCTGGAGTGCTTTGATGCATATTTGGAGAAATGGGCGTGAAGCATCTTCATGTTTTAAGCTATGCTCAAAGCATAAGCAATTTGTGCGTCAAATTCACGTTGGTCGCCCCTCTTTCCTTGCGCGGCGAATGTGCTGCAGGTTGCCTGTCCAAAGATGTGTTCATAAGCTTGATCCGTCAGAGAATCTCCCTGTACGACGAGCGTCACTCTCGCTCCTCCGATGTTTCCTTGTGACCCAGTTTGATGACTTGCTGTGCCACATTTTTCTGAGAAGAGAAAAATAAGAATAAAATTAGAGGACCTTTTTGTTATTGTCTCCATCCAAATAAGAAAAATATCATAAAGTTCAGGAGGCTTGAGCACTGCGGCCTCCCCATGCCACAGGTGCTCTACTGTCTGCCTGCCAGCCGGCCTCCCGATGTACCGGATAGGATCGCTCTAACCCAACTGACCCTACAACAGATTGGCAACCTCTCCAGGGTGTATCACGCCTGTCCCGGCAGATTAAGAATATTTATCGATGGAAGTTTAGGATAAAAACGACCGAATTGATCCTCCATATTGGATTTGTAATCCACCCGCTGATCAAGTAACTGAACAAAAATCTGAGTCTCTGATCGGTTGATGCAACACTGCAACCTTGCCAAGGTTCCGATTTTTTTTACTCTGTAGCACCTCAGATCACCTCTGTACCATTGACTACATTGAAACTGGACACCTTTGTTGCACAAATCACATTCCATGCGACCGTTGCTTGAGATCATATAAAGGACAATAGAATTGTCATGATAGTTGAATAGATTTACTCCAAGAGAAAGATGCATTATTAGTGAGAATAGCCCAGTGGCTAATGATACTTTCAGGAAGGATAACTAGAGCTGCTGAACCTGCACATGAGATATTGGATCCAATTAGGACAACAGATTTTGACAAATGCTTCCTTATTCCAACTGATGATAGGATATCTTCAGAATCCCTCTGTTGCTTAACTCTTTTTTGTCAAGAGATGGGAACACTCATTTTCCCTGTGACTCCACATTTATAAGTGTGGATGGAAGTGCGTGAACCACAGTAGCAAACAAGAAACTTCTTCCAAGAAAAAGAAACGTCTAATGACAAAACTAGTGTCACTCAGAAGGACTGTAAACTCAAAAACTCTGTTCTAATTGAAATGGCAAGAGTGGATTGGGTTTGATACCTTTTGAAGATTGCTTATCAGTGACATCCAAAATGTATCCGTCATCATTAGAAAGGGAAGCTTTCTACTTTTAAAAGCTTTTGCACAAATGGCGACAAGTACTGTGGTTTTCTTTAAGGCCAGAGAACAACATTTCTGCCCATCAGTTTTTCCATCAAAACTATCCCACATTTGTTTTTTAATTTCTTTGCATCAATGTGAGTCTTTTCCAAGAATCAAAAACCTCCAAATTAATGCAAAATACGTTTTATGATGAGGACGTCAAAACAGTTTGCAGAACCTTTAGTTTTTAAAAAAGTCTGAGAAATCTGTGCTTATCTTAATGTCTGTCTGGAATTGAGCTCACTGAAGGACATCTGATCCAGTCTAAGATCACGAACAGATCAATGTAGAGATAAAACTAACATCATGAGATCAACTCTATGTGGACACCATATAGTCATACTGTAAAGGTAATCATTTTTATCACACAATTTCTGTTTGAACCTCAAGTACGATTGTTTACTGTCAGAGGCTCCTCAAACCCGTTGAGCATGAAGGATTTTTCCCATCTTCTTCTCAGAGATGTGTTAAAACTAAGAACATAAGACCTATTGCTTCTTAAGTTTTTGCAACCCTGCAAGGTTGGTGTTCAAGTCGCAGTCACAGAGTCACAGAGGAGTATTTTAATGTTCAAAATTTTGACCTAAACCTTCATATTAAATGTCAAATAGTTCAGACCTATATTCTTCCTGTACCAAAAAATACACTTTTCACAATGTCTTACAGCTAGCAGCACAAAGGAGGTTGATTCTCTGGTAAGTTATTGAGTTATTTAGGTAAATTGATTAGCATTTTTTTCCAGAATTTCCCAAAGTTTGAATAATTTAGATAAAAAAAACTGCGTAATAATCTTGCAAAGCAACAATTTAAAAATATTCCAGGTAGAATAAAAAAATAAAAATAAAAAAAAAAACACAAAATTGCTGCTTGTGGTGCAAATGAAGTTAGAAGTTTGTTCTCTGTCCTGTTGTGTATGTTTTGAATGTATTGCAAACATGCACTGCAACGCACATTAAAGCGATCACTTTTAATGAAACTTCCTATGTAAATGTGTAAATGGGCTTCCACGTTCAAACCTTGGCATAGCTAGAGACATTTTTAAGTCCAATTTCGGGCTCTACATAAGAATGTGGAGCCATTGAACGCACAATGAAAGTTAAACTAAGTTGAACCCTGACTAATCAGGGACTTGGATTTGGTAGCATGGATGGCATCCCCTTTAATTCAATGAAGTGCCAATCGTTTGAAAACTGATCATGGAGGAGAAATTAACAGTTGTGCCCGTCTGGAATTATATGACTCAAAGTATTTCATATATTAGAATAGAGCTGTGAAAGAAAAAGCCTGGAGCAATACTGGCAGGATTTATCTCGTTTTGACATTTCTCACCAAACTTCCTTCAGCTGTTGGTGATGGACATGCACTAGTAAACAGTAGCAAAAGAAGAAGAAGCCCTTCCTGCTTGTTCAGTGGGAACACCATGAACTAAACACATTCAAGAAGAATAATGAGTGGTGTGAACGTAGCTTCAGACGAGTACCAGCTCTCAAAAATGTCCTCTCAGCATGACTCGAGCATTTTAGGTTAAACCTCTGCAAAGCTTAAAAAAGGGTTTGTAAAGCTGTCACATGGCCCTGGCAGCTTTCTCTATTCCAAACCCCAATATATGTCTTTTTCTCCCCCACAATGACTTATTGGTTGCTTATTCCTGCATGCTTTGACAACATTTTAAATAAATATCTTTAAACTTAGCAGTTTGTCATCTGCTTACACAATAGTCTGCAATTCCTAATGCATCCCTGTGTGGATGTTCACTGAAAGAAAGTTCATCTAAAGTTGTGAATCAGTGACAAAGTTTTGGCTTTTTTTTGCAACTTTTGTAGAGTTGAATTGAGATAAAGCTTTCAGTTGAGGCAAAATGTAGTTGTTGCAAGATTTGGCCCTAATGCCGCATTATACAATCAGGGCTGGCTGTTGGAGAAAAACGCTTTTAAAAATGAACCAAACTAGTTAAAGACACAAAAATAAATATTTTTTTCCCTTTAAAAGTGGCACATTTTTAAGATAGGTATCTTCAGAAATACTCTGTACTCAGGCTTTAGGTTACGTGGTGAACATATAAGAAGAGCACATATGATGCGGAGGTCCACAGGAGCCAGCATTGCCTTAGAGCCCCTGCGAGTGTACACGGACACGTGGCTGTGTCCCTGGTGCCTGACCTTGACTTGTTTTCAGAGCCACGACTTGACTGTACTGCAGCTGAATTCACCCGGGAAGCCCAACAAGCCACGGATCCAGATGTATTACAGGTACCATATTCATGAGACCTCCAGAGAATTTGTCCTGTAAGGTATTAAAATATAGTACTTTGACAACCCCTCCATGTTTTATTCACAAGCTCCCTTTCAAAGCCCGAGGTGAATTCATGGCCACTGGGCTCACGAGAGTAGCATCTGTACCGTCCCCATTGTCAATTAGTCGAGTAGACGAAGCATCCATGAACAGGTCATCATGTAATTATTATTTGTGGTGGGATACGTTCTGTCATCAGCACATCATCGTGAAACAATGTTTCCCCATAAATCATGTGGATTCATAAATTATTTACAGTTTAAAGCAGTTCAGTGGATTTTTGTGAACTTTAAGGTCGATGCTTTTTCTAGCACAAATGAATAGTCATTGATATGTCATCAGCGGGTGAGGTTTGTACACCGAGGGGCAACAAAACAAACCCTTTCCGAGCTAAATCGATCTTTTGACACTTTTGGTGCAGGAAAAAGTTTTCTCTGGTGGTCGCAGTCGATCTCTGGGCATACTTTTAGAAAGAATTAAATGCATTATTCTTTTATTTCATTCAGACAGACTGTCGTCAAGGTCTTGGGTTAAATGGAGGCATTATACATTCAGATTTAGGAATGAAAGGCTTTGCTCCTGAGGGACATCAGGGAAAATGAGCAGCCACAAGGACTTCACTGAAAACACGACTCCCATAAAGGGATATTCTAACATTTTGGAAAATTGGTTTTACTTGCTGTATTATACAGTTTAGGTTAATCTACAGTAAACCTGAGATAAGAGAGAAACTTTGGTTTTATCATATTTTTCCATTTTCGTGTGATAGATTTACCCGAATGCTTTCAATAAAGTCTCACTTGTTGAGTGAGCAAAAGTGGCCTTTAACCTAGCATTAATTGAGGTTCGTCAGGTTTTCTCATTGCAGTCTGTGTGTGATCTCTCTTTACTTCTCATTTTAAACTGAACAGATCCTCTATCAAAGCACTCATGGAGGTAATCCTTTCTGTGCCATTCACGGACAAAAGTAATGAGCAGATCAGATCTCTGACCGCCGTGTGCCTCAGACAAAGGACTGCTGCTGAAAAGCTCTCAGAGGTATTTCTGGGGGCAGTGAGGGATGACCGCCAAGCAGAGATCTTTTTGCTGCGGCGCATACCGAAAGCCATCTTTATCCAATCAGCCGGGAGGATGAGTAGAATTGGAAAATAAAGACAGGACAGTAACCGCTCCCTTTTTTGGGGGGGAGAACAGGAAGTGATGAGAAAGCAGCAAGAGAGGGACCCTCATTAAAAGGCAGTGTCTTAGCTTCACAACTATCCCACCACTTCAATGCGCTGTCATGCAGTGATGTATCGCTCTGCATGGTGCTACCAAGGCCTTTATTCCCACTCTCCTCCATGTTTCTTGCTTCTATAGCCAATTAAACGCCCACTGGAATAAAGGGAAGGAAGTGCCACATTGAGCATTGCACAATGTGGGGAGAAGAACTGATGAAAGGACATGTCTCTTAAAATCTGCTTAATAGCTGTAGGACACTGTCTGAGTGGCATTTAATGTCTGCATATGATTCACTACGCATGTTCTCCTCTTTCAGTTTCCTCAAACTACACGACAAATGAAAATGCTCAAAAGATTCAAACAAAATATGGTTACTAAAAAATAATCGCCTTTTTTGGGACAAATAAAGCTATATTTCTTAATAAGGTCATTAATGAACACAGATAGTCTGATAGATTATAAAGACTCATCACACAGTAATAAAAACTCAGGATGTCCCAATCCAATTCATTTGATTTTAAGTATCTGCCAATCTGATATTTTTGTTGCACTTAAAAAAAATTAAAAACAGATTGGACCTTATTTTTTTTCATATACCTTCTTTTATCATTTAACTCTTCAAAATTACACTTCTGTGAAGTAGCTTGAAAAGTCAAGCAAAATATTGCGACCATCAACTAGAAAAAAGTAAACTGTTAACTAGTTAAAATAGGTGACACTTAGTCATGATAGAACATTTGGTGACTGTAGATTTATTATCTTCAGAATTATTGAAAATGGTAACCCTTGTGCTATCCTACTCAAATTTACATTAGAAGTGGGGTCATCTGGACCCCACAAGACAGCGCTCTGAACTTTTCTTACAAGGGTTTTTTTTATCTTCACTGGTGTCCGTGGCAGATATAAAATCCTGTTCACCTTTGTCATGAGAGGGATCACACATAAATGTTAGGGTGGGGTCATCTGGACCCCATAAGAGAGCACGAGGGTTAATCATATGTGATTCTTATCTCATTTACAAATTCTTAAAAAATAATGAGGATTATCCCCCAAAAATGTTATTGTGGCCTGAATATGATGATGAGTTTTCATGACTAGCTCACATCACTGTATCCATTTATTAATTTTTGGTATTTCTGTGAGATTAAAACTTTTTTTGGAGCTTGCACTTTGTGGACAGTCCCTTAGCAGATGTGTCTCTTTCACTCCCTGTCAAGCTTGACGGGGAGAACAATTGTCATTAAAAGAAACATTTAATTTAATTTGAAAAACTTCATAGGTCTTGTTTTAGTCAAGGCAAAATTCAAGAGACACTTGCTGTCAGTTTAAAGTGTTTATTAAAAGATGTATTGAGCCTAGATGTCCAAAACTTTGAGTATACTGTTAACCTTACCAATGTACTTTTGTGCACCTCCTGCCCTACTAGTATTGTTTTCTGGAGCTCTTTGTAGCAATAATATGTCATGATCTGTTCATGATATGTAGACTTCTATCTGTTCTAAAAGGTTGAAATAGAGAGCGTTGATCAAAAAAAAAAAAAAAACTATGTCTAGGGTGCTTTGCTTTTACTAGGGATGTTGATCATGTGATCAGAAATCAGGTCATGTGGTTGATGACTTGATTGAAATCGGATGTTGTCTTCCAATCAGTATTGGATATATTCTCATCATGATCAACACTTTGTGTTTCAAGCTTATTATTCCAGATAAATACTCTTCTAGAAGGCTGTATATCATGAATTTATTGTGGCACTAGTTTAAGAAGGAGGCGCACAAAAACAGTTCAGCTAAGCTAAGCTAAACTACGCTAAGCTAGCAAGATATTCACAGATTTGGACTTCCAGGATCAATAACTCTTTTAAAAATGACAGGAAGTATCTTTATCGGGTTTTCTTAATACGAACAACAACCTACAAGGGCAATTTAAAAGAAAAAAAGATCAGAGTCGTGTTTCTTTTCAATGAGAACAGCGCTTCGTGCTGAAAGACAGAGATGCAATGAGACTCTGATGTGGAAAATAAGTGCTCTGTTTAAAATAAAAGAAGGTTAATGAAAGAAAAATAGTAAACAAAAAAAAAGAAAAAAAAAACAGATCTATTTATTACATTTCTCAAATGTGTTTCTTAAATATTGGACCTTGGCTCGGTATTGGTAGATCCTCAAAATCAAATGACTCAGAATCGGCCCAAAAGCCCTGATCAGTATATCTCTACTTTTTACCACTGTTGGCTAAAAATGTGTGATGGGTGAAGCCAAGATAGCAAAACTTTGAGCTAAATCATTTTGCAGAGAAGCCTAAACTCTTGTATTTTCCAGTTTCCCTTCTTTTTGCAGCACAATGCATAATGTAGTCCCCAAACCCCTCACCTCGACTCGGTGTTCGACCTGTTCATTTGTAGCGGCGGCGAGGAACAGAAGGTCAGAATCAGTATGAGTTAGCCCACGGTGGAGGCAGAAGCTAATCGCAACAGCAGGACGGCAAGCTTTGCTACTTCTCATGCTGCCCATGTCACTCAGGCTGACACCATAAATCTCACTTATTTTCAGATCCAGCCGTGACACTGGGAGAAATTATGGCCCAGAACACATTACCAGCCACAGCAGCGTGCTGAATGCTAACAGAGAGATCCTTGATAAAGCAGACAGGCAGTTCTCCCACAGATTATTGAACAAAAAGACTGCTGCTTGAAACACTTGGGGCTGCACATTTTCTTCTAGGTAAAGTACAAATGTCAACAAGTAAAAGTCAAATATCCTTGAATACAATAATGAGGGCAGGAGGATTTTCATGAATCTCATAGACATTTAAAACAGCAAAGGTCAGAGGTCAGCATAACCACCAGGACTTCTCATTTTTTTATGAAGTAAAATCAACCTCAAGCTTAGGTTTTGCCAGCTTACAGTATTCATATTTTAACTTTTTAATTTAAAATAATCTTTTTTTTACAGAGTAAAAAACTAAAACTGTCAAAAAAAGCAAACATAAAAAATAAAGTAGAGAGCATACTAATCAAAGTGACCAAAAACTAAAGTATATTTTTTTGCAGTGCATGAAATTACAGAAAAATGCCTCCACCATGTCAGGTCAAACAGTTTGACCTTACCATCATTGGCTGTGTTACCATCTCTGTCATCATCTGTGTTTATATCTGCTGTGCTGCTCCCATCCGGATATTTTTCTAACTTTTTTTAAATTTAAACTGTTTAGCGTGTTTCTGGAGGTTTTGAAGTTGCATCCTTTTATGCCTCACTGAAGATTCCCTTTGATATGCAGATGTTTATTGTGAGACTGTTGGGTCAGAGTGAGTTAATTTGCCTTAATCAGTGCGGGGGGCAACAAGTGGCTGGTAAAAAGAAGCAGGGTGTGTGCAGGAAACACAGGGTTATTCATTCTATTGCAAAAAAAAAAAAAGAAATAAGTTATTGGCAATAAATCTTGTACCACTGTAAAGCCTATTTTTTTCCCTTCAAATGTTGCCAGATCTCCTCTGCAAATGTCAAATAAGGTTATGCGACTGCTGCATGGTTTGGTTCGGTGGGCCAAAGTCGCAAAAAACAAACATTTTGACATTTTTCTCAATTTGATGATATAACAAACCAAAGCCTTTAACTCTGGAGATGTTGCCATCAATATCTAAAATTACGCACACTCTGACAGATCTTAACAATTTGACCGTTTAGTCAATCAATACAAATCAGGTGATTCAGATGCAGAGAAATACAGCTTTTCGTATCAGCTTTGCAGCGATATACAACACATTACTAATAAAACATGAATGGCTTAATGGTAAAGGGAGTATACTAATATAAGGCCTTCCTACCTTCTTAACAGGCCCAAAGTGCTTTAGCGCCACAGTCCCATTCACCCATGGACACACGCATTCACACACAGCTAGTTGGATCTGTTTCCTAGCTTGGTGTGAAATATTGAAGCTGTACAAACGTCGTGAACTTTTCTCCAGGTTTTATCTTTCACAGCTCTATATGAAAGATTTTGTGTCATATACTATTGTGGCCAAGTACAAACCCAATTAATAATATCTTCTTCATGATCCATTCTTAAATAGTTAGTACTTATTTGATTGAAAAGGACACTACCCATACGTCACTACTAAATCCTAGTCTCTGATTGGTCAAAGCTCAACTGGTTTAACGATTGATTTGTGTTCAATAGACATAGAGGACAAAAAAGGACTTAAAAACCTACATTGTGGCACATGACCATTAGAGTTCTGAATACAGAAGCCTGAAACGCACATTTATATGCATTTACATAGACTTTTCATTGGAAGTAGTTACTTAGACTCGTGTTTCATGTGAACGTAGCATGACACTGGCGCAAACCTATGACCGACAGGGCGGGAAAGACGGGAACCACAGCTGATCTTCTCAGAATAACATAACACAACACAACATACCAGTGCAAGAATTCTTAAAAAAGAATGTAAACACTGGAGCTAAAGCTCTGATGGTTAAAGAATTAATGCGTGGCAGAACCATAAAGTCTCAAATTTGGTGACATATCTCTATGTTTGTTACCTAGTCATGAACTGGTGTTAACCTGTTGTACTTTGGCTCTGACAATGTGAGGTAACATCTGTCCTTTGATATTTGTCTTCTTGGTGTGCCTGTTTTAACATTTCCTCAGTGTGTGGCAATGCTTCAAATAACATCACTTTGGTTTGAAGAACACTTGCTTAAATGTGCCGAACCTCATCCAAATCTGTCAAATGTGACACGTTTCGTCTCGGAGAAGACAGCTCTGACTATGTGGCAGGGCTCATTTTTTAAGGGTAGCAAAAGCCCCGAAACAAAAATCTGCATCAAGAGCAAATGGATTTGCTTGGCGTTCGCTCAAGCGCATTTTCCTTACAAATGTGGCACCATTCAAGGGGGAATAGAATTGGCTTTCCAACTGCAGAATGATGTTCTGCCAGGAAACACGGTTACAGCGTTGATAGAGTTGCTCACATCCTAATGTCCGTACGTTTTACCCCTACTGGTAGCATCTCAATAAAGCAAATCATCAAATCCTAAATAATAACAAGTTAGCAGAGAAAGGGCAGATTTTTTTTTTTCCCCATTCTTTGACCGTTGCATCTCCATTCACACTTTAGGGCTGTTGATGTGCCCCGTTGATCTTCATTTTTTTGTTTAATTGCAATGTCAGTGTGTGGACCACTGCTCCATCACTGTGGGATCCCGCAGAAGCTGACTACTGCCAGGCTCTGCTCTCCACTGTTCCTAACCTGCAGGGTCATCTCCAGCTTCTGTAATCTAACATTAGCCTCGGCTTTTCATCAGGTCCCAGCCATTTACCCCCTCATATATTATAGATGACCCCGTGGAAATAGAGGAATCCCAGCAGACACAGAATTAATTTACAGCAATTCTCAGCTTTAAAGGAAATTGAATAAAGTCAGGGCCACAGCAGCAGGAGGGTGTGTGGGGGGGGGGGGGGTTATATTGCCATATAACACTGTCACAGTCTATAAAATTTCAATGAAAAGCTATTTGAAGATTAAGTGTTTTTTGTGTGATTCATTGGCATCTCTTGGCTCACTTAATAATCATTTCACTGCGAAGCTGCATGGTCTTACAAATGACAAGGCTCCTTTCAATCAAACTTAATCCTCTTTTTCTCTCCTTCTTTATTCTTGTTTGAATGGCTCCAAATTGTGAGTTCACAAACACAGGGAGGTCTTTGGAGTTGACAGAGCCGAGTACGAATCATGCATGCTCCTTTTGGTGAGTGGAATACACAGGGAAATGGACATGAAGTGTCAGACGCTGTGAGTCGACCCTGTCTTCACTCCTCGTGATACAAACCAAAATGAATGCTGCATTTAGCTCAACAAGAATCACTCCTTGATTTCTTAGGCAAAAAAATGCATAAAAATGAGAGAAGCTGAATGTTTTCAGCCCTTGCAAAGCTTCAGTACAATAGAGAGGAATCTCTGGGTTTATGCCTCATTGTAATGAGGGGAATGAGAGCCAAGCTTTGTGAGGAGGCGACAATGAGACCCTTCACTGCACTTGATTAGTAACTTTTGTCATTTCAACTCAGCAGCAAACACTACGTATGTTTTTGTGGTGGAGTACAATCAGTAAAACAGCTATTTACTGTGAGCCGCTCGGATTATCTATGAGTTGCTGAAGAGTGTCTTTGAGTGAAGGAGTAGAAGAGAAAAGCGGTTCTGTGACTTCAGAGAGTAAAGCTCACAAAAGTCATATCTTAATTGGTCTCAATTATCACTTTGACAGATCTGGTGTGGGTGACAGTGTGCATGTGTAACGAAAGGTTAAGCTTTTTGTTCAGTTTAATGAAGCCGTCTGGGTGAACTTCAAAAAGCGGAGCTGTCCAGAGTGCTGAGGTCATTTTGTGAGAGGATCCCTCCTGCAGGACAGGTGTGAGTCGTTGCATTTAGTGCTTATTAGAAAGAGCGTGTCGAAGAGTAATTGGGCTCCATGTTCAGATGCACCTAAATTATGATGCACGTTTGGATGGCAGCCATTAAAATGGTTTCAGTCTCTACCTGACTGACACTGCTGTGGAAATGAAATGGAAAGAGAACATTAAATGTTACAGAAGGATATTTTGACAGACTTTGAGATGCCAAATTGGTTGACTTTTTCCCTCTTAAAATCCACTCTTGTTTAAGAGCTGTCACGCCACTCGAATCCTGAATTAAAAAGCTTAAATCAAAAAAGATGCTTCTAGTTCCTGGAAATTTAAATGAGAAGAGTATTTCTATATCAAAATTTAATATATATATATATATATATATATATATATATATATATATATATATATATATATATATAAATTCCTATTGGTTTAAATCTATTTCTTTTTGGGAAAACATAAAAAGGCTTTATGACAGGCTTGGAAATTCACTGCAGTAATTTCACATGCTATAAACAACATAAAAAGCATAAAAAACTTTAATTTGTTGTATCTAATGTAGATTTCTAAGTATAGCTATATTGAATATGCAAATGTCTTTCTTTGTATTATAAATTATTTCAATCGTAATGTACAGAGAAAATGTTGCCCTCTCTGTAATACTTTTGGAATACATATTTATTAATTTTATTTTTAATAAATAAAAGGAACAACACACAATGCAACAATGAGTTACAAACTCAAACATTAAAAGGAGACAGAAAGAAGAAAAATGTATTGTAGTCAATAATTATACTATTATAATGTAGTTTTTAAAATGTGATATTATTGTGTATTATTATTCTTATTGTATTTTATGAACTTTGAGTTTAGATTTGATTTTATGCTCCTTTTGTAAAATACTGTGATTCTTTCTGAGAGAAGTGCTATAGAAATAAAGATATTATATTAAATTAAATCATTTTACTCTGATTGGGACTCCTGTTGTCTGTGAAAGTAAAAATAGAGGAGCCAAAAAATATTTAAAAAACAGTTTTTTTCAAACTGAAAATGTCCTCCAAATTGTTTCAAACTTGTTAAATAATATAAATAAACCTTATAAAAGTTGTACAACAGGTTTAATGAACTACATTAATAAAGTCATTCAATCAAAAGTGTGACTCCTGTTTGAGTCAATTTCCTAAAATTCCTGTTTTGATGTAAAGAAAGAATCTGTGTTTGGAATGTTTACACCCTATGTGTTTAAGATGCATATTTATGGATTAAAAGAGGAATGAAGGGGTTTTTTTAGATGTAAAAAAACGTATTAAATAGGAATGGTGATGTATTTGTTTATACTATTAAGTGTGAAAAATGTATGTCTTCTTCTCAGTTTGCCGCACAGCAAAGGTAGCTCTTCATTTTCATAGATTTAAAAAAAACAAATGAATTAATCAAAACAAATCAAATTTAAATATTGTTTCTGTATTTTAACAACTTTCAATAATCAACACATTTTTCTACTGGGATTTGCAGGTCATTGTGACATGAAGAGTCCTAAAGTGCATTAATGAGAATAACTCCCACTCAAGTTTAAACTTGATGTTGAAAGAGAAAAGAATTTGTGAAAAGTGTGAACTCGGTCTCAGCTCCACAGTGGCCTGAGAGTGAATAAATATAAATGTAAAAACATAAACTTTTCGCGCTGGTAACAAGTCGAATAATGAGCTCCCCAGCAGCTGTTACTGGTCATCCCAGCAATTCTTTTGAATCCACATCATTTTCACTATGTAATTGAGCAAGGAGTCAAACCGTCGTCTGAAGATAAACAGAAAATATTTTTGTCCATATCTGTGTTGATGTTTGATTCTCCTTTCGTACTCCAGGACAATGAGATTTTGAACACGGCCGTCCTGACGGGGAAGACTGTTGCCGTCCCGGTTATGGTGGTGACCGTCGGAACAGACTCCTCTGTAACTGATGTCTCTGAATCGGTGACGTGTCGCTCAACAGACGAGGACGTGGTGAAGGTCAGTAAGATAAACCCCTGAAAGGAGGATGAGACTTTCCATCGCTGTTGTCCCAAAAAAACAAGCTGTCAGCTGTTTCTAATTCAATTTGGTGGACAGTTTTAGAAAAACTAACAGCTTGAACATCGTCCTTCAGCAAGGTCATTAGAATGTCTAAGCATTTACTTTTGATCATATTAGTTTATTAAATGATTTTTAGCATCACAGTAAATTGGTATTACAAAGCTGTTATCTTACTGAGATATCTGCAGAATATTGACATGAATTTGTGTTTCTTTAAAAGCTGTTGTTGGTCCAGAAAATCACAAAATGTGATAATTGTTTAGGGCTTGTGCATTAGCAACCCTCAAATGGAGTTAATAGGAAGTGCTGCATTAGTGTCTGCCACTGCACTGTCTACGATTAGAGTCAGGTCTGGGTTGGACTTCTCTTAAAATGTGTTTTTAAATCATGAGGAACGACATTTTTGGCAGGATGAGGAAAAACTGGCAAACAATAATGGCGATACACTGATGCCAATTGATGAATGTTTACTCAGCATTTTCTGGCAAGTTTTTTTTTTTTCTTGTGTTTTTAATTCATATATAGAGAGAGCTTCTAATCAATTGTTTCTTAAATTAACTTGCAGCTCTGTTCGCAGTCATAAATCACACCTCAGGTGTTCCTATTTACCAGCCCTTAGTATTAGGTCCTTAAGTTTCAGTGACTTTTCTCTTAGCTCTTGTGTCATCACCTTTTTTTTCCTCTGTTAGTTTTGTTGAAGTCTATCCTGCCTCTTTATACACAAATGATGCAAGACTGTGGATGTGCTTAAATCCCTTTCTATATCTTCATTTTTTATCTAAATGTATACAGAAACACATCTGAAAACTTTATCAGAAGATTTTTAAAAATATTATTTCTTTGATTTAATTGCTAACACTTGCTAATGCCGCTACAGTAGAAGGACTGTTTCAGAATTATTTAGTTTTGGCACCATATGATAGCTTAAATGCTTTGATTGGGCCATATAAGAATAAGCAAATATTTCTTCTGCAGCTTTTTTTGTAGTGGATGACACAATTGTAATGATCATATGAAGATGTTTCAGTCTCTTTCTTAGTACTCACTTTTTTCAAGTTTTTTTTCTCCTTGAATTAAACTTTTTTTCATTCTAGAAGTAATCGCTTAAGTAACTTTTTTCCACTTTAAGGGCCTTTATTATATTCTAAAGTTACAATTTAGATAAAGATAGTTTCTCTCTTCTTTATTGATGCCTGTTTCCACATGTGATTAAAGTTTATTTCTGCTTTTCTGTTTTTTTTTCTTGTGTGTTTTGATATAAACTGTGTTATGTAGAAAATAGGGGTACCAGCATTCATAGAGGGGATTGTTAATTTCTCCGTCAAACTCCTGCTGTTTATGCATACATTTTGATTTGACTGATGTGGCTGAGTAATGTAAATCAAGCTTAGTTACTGTAAAAATTAAACTTTTTTATTGAAGCTTGACAGTAAAAATTAATTTAGAAGATTTAAACATTATACTAATTTTGTCAAAGCTTCCATGTGTCTTTGCAAAGCTTTATGAGAATCTGCCAGAAGGCTGTGAATATGTTAGGATCTTCTATCATCAACAAATTCCTAAAAATCAACTGGTTAAAAAAATAATTTGAAAAAAAAAAACACAAAAAAGAGTTTGCAAGTGAATAAAAAGGTGGCTTTGATACGCAGCAACAGCCTCTGTCATTTTCCTTCCAGGCTCTCTGCACCAAACAATGGAAAGTCAGTACGTTTATGTCTGTTAGCTGCTTTGCTCTAAATAACTGAAGTCATTCTGCCACAGAATTCTATACACTCAAAGAAAAAGGCACAAAAACATGTTTTCTTTCTTCTAAAATATGATTGTAGCACAAAAAAAAAATACTATTTCTGTATTTTCAGCCGACCTTTGATGAATCGTCTAGTTTTGAACTTATGTCATATGTAAGGCACACCAAACCATAAGGCACATTATGTGAGATAAGAGTCATTGATTAGTCTATCAGTCAGTCAGACTTTATTAACTACGTTCTCAGTAACTCTAGAACTTGTTTGTAACACGCTAAATGTTCGTATTACCTGCCAATCTTGTTTGGAACAAGTAAAAAAACGACTGATACTGCTAAAAATAAACGTTACTATGACTGTGCTAACTCCCAACCTTGTTAGTAACATATAAAGAAAACCCTAGGCTACTACTTGTTAGCGGCATTAGCATTTTCACATTAACACCCAAACTTGTAAAAAACAAACAAAACAAAAAAAAGGAACAGATCGACTATCTGACAGAGTTCTATACATCTCTCAAAACTGTTTGTAACACTTTATACGTTAGCCACATTATAAGCGTTAGCCGCATTAGCATTCACAATATCTATTAGAACAAATCCGAATTCTTCCCTATTCCGGACGGCTTCTCCCTACCCCTCCAAATTAGGGGCCTGTGGATCAGTTTTGGAGTCTGAAATTGTTTCTTTAAGTTGTAACCATATTGGGACTTATAACTATGTATCCCTCTGGGATCAAGGCTGATCTGAGAACGCATTTCTTCATGTGGGTGAACCTTACATTAAAATGTAAATAATGACGTTTTAGCATGACCTTTTCAAAGTTATAAAACTGATGTTGCTATGTATTTTCTGAGCACTGCCAGCTATCTGCAAACATAGATGACCAGGGAATATTGATGACGTCATTGAGGGTTAGTAATGTCCAAATTTGAGATACTGTTTTTCCATAACCCTTCGTTTGGAGGGTTAAATGTAGGGCTATGGAGAAGTCGTACGGGCGGAGGAATAATTTGGCCGCTAAAATAAATATTTCTGTGACCATGCTAATTCCAACTTTATTAGCAACATATAAAAAAACAGAGCCCAACACAGCTACACATTAGCTGAGTTAGCCTGTTCACAATAACACCAAACCAAACATTTTGACAGAACGCTGTGTACCTCTCAAAACCCCTTCCAC
>NC_050520.1:25976067-26087144 GCF_002922805.2 Oryzias melastigma
TAAAAAAAAAAAAAAAAAAAGGTGCCGTTTGGTGCATAAATATGGTATACAGTGCATAAATATGGTATACACATACAAAGGATTTGAAAAACGTAGTCAATAAGACTATGCCACGAACAGGTCAGCTTCAACAAAGTCAAAAAAAGTTGAAGTAAACTTAAGTTGATGAGAAAAACTTCTGCTGATTTGAGGCCTACTGTTTGAGTCCAAAGGTTATTGGGGTCATCTTACAGCCTCAAGGCAACACAACCACAATCGCCTTTTCCTTTATAGAGTCGGCAATTATGAGAACTTGACTAATATATGTAATTTAGGCCAGAGGAGCAGGTAATAAATAAACAGAGATTGACATTTAAGCTGGATAATAAATCAGTGTGTGCATTAAATGCTGCTTCCACTCATTATAATTGCTGAAAATGAGAAAGAAATTCCTCAGGTCACACATTTTTTTTCTTTCAGCCTCTGTGGAGATATGCCTCACTTACAGTAATTTCGTCTGACATGTGTAGGCGGGGTAAAAGGTCTTTCAGGCACATGTATGCATGTTTCCATTGATGTGCATTTTGACTGGAGCGTTTAAGGCCATTTAATGTAGGTTAGAATATCATACAGGGTACTCCGTGTGTGGCTTTGTTGGAAAATTGCATGGTGTTTAATTTTTTTTCCAAGTGTGCCTTCACATGTCTCAGCTTGATTCAATGAGAGCAAAATTTGTAATTTGCAATGCATTCGCTGAGAGTTTTAAGCCTTATTCTAATTTCTCGTGCACGTTCAAACCATCACTTTCAATGAAGAATATTTAAATGTATTTTTGGGGGGCTTCTGCATTAAAAATTTCTCACGCTCACGTGTACCTAAGCAGTTTTTTAAGTCTGTTTCTGGGTTTTATATACAAAACGTACGTCCATTGAACATGTGTTGAAAACTAAGCCGCTGAACATGCATCACATATTCAGTGTGAACATAGCTTTAGTCTTAACTGCCCTTACACGTGGTTAGGGGCTATTTCCAGGTGAAACATGGACAAACTTGTACAGCGCACCAAGATCTAGAATGTTGTTCTAAAATGTTGAGGTCGTAGACCACTCGGTGCCAAAAAGGCCTTCAGAGCCAAAATGTTCATGCACACTTTATATCAGGTATAGGCAACTCCAGGCCGCAGTGTTTGCATGATTTCCAGATATCCAAGCCCTACTCATGACTGATTACCTGGTTCAGGTGTGTCCAGCCAAGTAGAACATGGCAGAGCAGGAGATGTTGGAAAACGTGCAGGAATGCTGCTACCTAGGCCTGGAGTTGCCTATCCCTGCTTTATATCTACAAGCATGCTGCAGGTGATAGGTTATAGTGAACACTTGACATGAAAGGGTAAGTAAGGGGGAAGTAGGTGAGATGCAGGCATCTCGTAGGGATCCTAAGCACACACGACCACCCCGAAACCCTGTGCACTGCACAAGGACCCCATGAGGGATGTTCAAGTGCGCCTGACTTGTAGAAATTGATAAATTAGACAATCAGAAAGTAGTTTATGTGGGTACCTTATGGGCATTTTTCACCTGCATACCCCATGCGTGCAGTATTTGTGCACATGGTCATTAAAGAACCAGTACTTGAACCTTTCTAGTGAATGGAGTATGGTGTCAGGACACTGTACCACTACAACACCTTTAGTTTGTGTAACTTGCATTTTCCTATCAAATACTTCACAACACGCCTGCCACACACATGACAACTGTACAATACATTTTCATGACATCCCATGAGCTAGCCGAGAAAGCTCAAGGGAACTGCAAGACATACCCTTCTTTAAGCTGTAGCCATTCCTCTATAGGATTCTTATGGACGTAGCCAACCCAAAACTCTCCAGCAACCATTCACGTGCACTTGACTAAGGCTTTCTTTCAGGTCAGTGTTTTTTGTGCATGTATGCCATAGATATTTTGACTCACGTGCTTCAGGTTTGGAAACTTTCTCCCATTTTTTAAATACATTTTTATTTTCCTTTATAAATCTTCTAATGTATTGCTTCCAACGAAAGTGTAGACAAGACTACTACACTGACACATTTAGATCCCTGTCGGAAATCTACATGTTTAATTTGGATAAACTTATATCCCCACGTTATCCATTAATGCAGGTCTATTAGGATATTGTGTGAACAGACCTCCTGCTTGCATTAAATTGAGTGGTACCTTAGAGTATGCAGAGTAGTCCGAGCTACTTAATTGCTTCTGTCAAGCCAGCTCTGTTTACAGGCCAGAGATGAACCTACCCCACCTTCATGCTCCCTCTCCCATCGCTCATATCTGCCATAGATTGTATCTGTCTGGCGAGTTGTTAATTTCCTGGGCTACATCCAGAGACAGCCTTAATGTTCTCTGTAAGTATTCTCCCGTTAGCTGCCTGATGTGTTTGATTAATGGATCCTCCTGGACGTTTATGATAGTTTGCGAAGCCGAATGACAGAGAGTGTGTAATTCATGGAGACAATCCCACCCTCCGTCTGGAACAACACATGCCAAGCAGGCAGGGTGTTTGGGGGATTACACTGGCTGCTACTCGAGCGGTGGAGCCCTTTTGTTTTTTAAAATATTGATTTGAGGCTACGTGTTGGGCAATGACACAGCGCAGCAGGAAGGTGTACGCAGCTCAGTGGGAGGTGTCGGCTGGCTGGGTGTCAGCTGCCACATTTTGAGGTATTTGTTTGCGCTGAAATTAATGGGGAATAGATGTAAATGCCAGGAGGCTGTTCATTTAGCCTGTCCATGCAGTTACTTTACTTAGATTTATGATAAATCCCTTTCTCATTTACAAATTCCTTAATCACTAAAAACAAGGGTAAACGTCATACAGCCTTCGATGAAGAAAATAAGGCTGATAGGATGAACTAGTTTGTGTCATTGATCATTTACACTGAGCTCTTCAGGTGCTGCAGTCGGAGGCTGTGTGCGGATCGCTTTAAGAGGCCCAAACATGAAATGTCAGAGATGAACGGGCTGTCAAAGACACTTCAGTCCCAGCAGAGTGCTGCGGGAGAAGAACAGCTCAACAATGAGGGCTGATAAGTAGCAGGGGACTCCTCTGATATCTATATCGGTTCTCACATTGGAGCTCATACGAAGTCCTGCTCCGTGACAGACTGTAGGGAGAGACGCCGCCCTTATGGGAATGCTTAAATTCTTAATTAATCATCTCTGTCATTCTCTGCTTCAATGCAGTGTTATGTCACACAAGGGCACGAACAAGACACAGCTTCTGAGCTCTTTAGAGCAAAACGTTGGTGATAAAACTTGAAACTTTTGATTGTCTCCTTTTGTTTTGTGCTAAAAATCTAAAGTTTTAGTTTCAAGGGTTTGTTTTTCATTTATGAAGAATCAGGTTTGTTAATTGCTGCTTATAACAGTTTTAAAAAGAAGAAAGCTTTTTTTTGTTCACTTCGATGTAATTTTTGATATTTTTGACACAGCAATGACTGATTCCAATCAAGATCGGATGTTCGGATCAGGATTTATTCATCCTACATGAAAGCATTCATCTTGCTGTGATCATTTCAGTTCATGTTTTTGTTGGAACTGCCTGCAGACATGCAACTCTGTAGGAACCCACTTTGTTTTTCATGTGCATTTGCTGTTTTTTCACCATTGTGCAACTGTCTGTCTTTTGGGTATGCGATATAATTTCTTGCTTCAAAACAGTCTTTATCTTTGCAGACTGGCATGTCGTTTACAACAGTGGTCCCCGACCCCGGGCCATGGACCGGTACCAGTCCATGGGTCACTTGGTACTGGGCCACAGACAGAAAAAAAGAAATACATGTGCTAACTTAGATTAGTTTATTTTCTGATCCTGAAGGAAGTTTTATTTTGGAAAACAGCTGGATTCCGTTCACATCATCTGACTTGGTCATGTGATTCAAAGCGGCTATACCTATATGGCTACCCACTACCCAGATAGCCAAGTTAGTAGCCCAAAGCTAAAAATCTTGCAAAAACCAAACAAAAAAATGTATTTGGAAAGTTTCTTCTGGAAGAAAGGAGCAAGTGAGGAAACTGAATAAGAGATTTTGACTTTAAAGAACAATAAAGCTGCTTTTCACAGACAAAACCAGGAGTGTTCCTCGATATGGAATTACTGAGACAGCTGTTCTCATGTAGCAAAAGTCGCTCTGTCTGACAGACTCTCCACTGTTTCACACAGGCAGATAATAAAGTTTGACACACGGTGGATTCATATTTATATTATATTTAGAAAATATCAGTTTTACGACAGTTGCGTCATTTTATTTTGCTATAATTGTCCATCACACTTTAAAAGTCAGAAGTAGCTGAAGCTAGCATCCACCTGTTAGCCTCCACTTTGATGCTAAAGGGAAAATGTTCCTCACAACATTCAAACCAGCTGCTAATATTTTTAGAATGAAGATTCAATCAAATGAAAATGTGTGGAACTTGTAAAAGGGACTTTTAAGAATCTTCTTACAGCAAGGCTGAATTAGGTAGACATCCGTTTAGAAACTATAGCACAGAAAATGTTTCTTTGCATTGAAAAAATACCCAATTAATGAGAATATTTGTAGAGACAAAATATGACCAAATATTTTGCCCTAAAAGATAATCAGAGCCTGGATTGGGTATTTAAATGGAATTCCCTTTACCAAAATTAAGTATACTCAAGATTGTTTTAATCATACTTTTTTTTGCAAAAATTAAGATAGTATACTTTTAGTTTACTTTTTAGGTACTTATTAGAGATAATCTTTACAAATTCATATGTTCATCTTAAGTATATTTGGATTATACTTACAATTATAGTACAAGTCTAAATATATTCAGCCTACATTTGTCACTGTCCTTAAACATTTTCTTACACAGCATTAAAAGTAGAGTAGATGTATTCTTGGGATATTTCAAGTATGTTAAAAAATGTGTTTTAATACACTGATCAGTAGACATTTATTACTTCTAAACAAAAAACAAACCTTAAAAGCTACATTAGATATACTTCATAAACTTAAAGTAAACTTAAAGTTTACTGTCAGTGAACTAACAGTATGCCAGAAATTAAGCAAACTTTAAAAAACTTAGAGTAAACCTAAAGTTTATTGCCAGTAAACTAATAGTATATCAGAAAGGTTACTTTAAGTATGCTTCTAAGTATACTTTTTAAAAATTAAAAGTGAGCCAATTTAGTCCCAAGATGTTTACTTGTTAGTCAACTGCCAGTATACTTTTTAAGTGTACTTGGTACACTTGGTGAAATGTACTTTACTTTATGACATATACTTGAAGTATTCTTATTTTTGGTAAGGGTCAAAGGAAAAAAAAAATCATGTAATGTTTCCGTTATGGATATATTACAAATCAGAAACCAATTCTACAAATAAACAACTGTGTTTCATTGAATCTTCCTCATTTGTAAAATGGAGTAGCATTTTATTTTGATAATAGATTTTCAGAAACCGGAAGCATAAAGATACCAACTTCAGCCCCGTTTAGACCGGTCCCTGAAAATATTCTCTAATTTTACTCGAACTGTGGCCTGAAATAGGTTGGGAAACACTGATTTATGACATATCTATGAGCTTCACCAATCTAGTCTGAGTACATTCCACTTATGTCCACATAAGTTGGCATAGTTAGCCCTCTAGATTCTAATTTTGAGTACTGTCCAAATTTAGCAAAAAAGCTGAGTCGCCCAAATGTTTAATCCTATAACCAGACCAATTATATGCAGTGATGATCAGGACTATGTGGTCTGGAAAATACAGCTCTCAGCAAAATTAGCCATCAGATATCAGACACTGGAACAAAGAAAGAGGGTAAAAAACAGCCCCCTCCCACAACCACCAGACTCAGTGTCCACCAACTTGGCTTACAAACGCAGAAATCAGTTTTTTTTATATAAAAAATATGGAAAACGTGTAAGTCAAATTATACTTATTCAGATTTTTATCTAACAGCGTTTTTCTTTCTGTGTCCCAACACAACATTAACATACCGGTAGTTCAAACCATCCAAACACCTTTTACACAAACATTAAAGCTAGTTTAGGTGCAGATAAGAATAAAAAAATGCTGCAAATCTCCAAAGATCAACTTCTTATTTCCATTTAAAAAGCACATTTGCTTTCTATTGCACTGGAGGCAATCTTTTGCTGGCTTCATGCTGGAGATGCAGCAGGCTCTCACATAGCATACAGTAAAAATCTGTCACAAGTTTTCTTCTTGGTCACAGAGGATATCCTGCCATGGCTCCATGATGAATGGCTGTTTCTAGTTTTATCTCAGTGCTAAGAAATAACTTGGAAGACGGGAAACAGAAATATCCCCCAGACTATATAATTCCATGTGGTTGTAGCTGCAAAAGTCTGCAATATGGTGGGATCAATAAGTCTGACAACATTTCTAGAAATTTATCACATTTCTGGTAAATATGTTATTATCTGTCTCTTAATGTTTTTGTTGAGTTTATGTTTGTCTTCTTTTATTAATAGATTTGTAAGAAAACAAAGAGTGATAATTATTAATAAAAATTAAAAAGATAAGAGGATTTTGCATGCAGAATTATCTATATATTGTGTTTCAATGCAGTGCAGACTGGCTGGTTTTGCATTAAATGGGAAATTCTATAAAAAAGTAAACTCATCTGTTATTTTAAGCAAGGCAACAAAGAACTCACACAGAGGGTGCCTTTCCTCTGGGTAATTTCATTGCCTTCACTAGATTCATTTACATAAAGCTGAGCTTCCCCTTATAACGCGACAACTTTTTGACACACTGCACATGCTCCGATGAGACACATTGCATTCCCAAGATGCTTTGGGCAATTATTTTCCAAACAAATGAATTTTATCTCTCTAAAGCATCACCGAAACAGTGGATACACATGAAGTAAAGTAATTTCAAGACTTCAAGTTCAAGGGGCCCTTGCTAACGTCAAACAGGCATTTTCAAGAAATCTTGTGAAAAGCTAAAAGAAAGTCATATTGTCAACTTATAAAGCCTGTATGGACATATTGGTGTGCAGGATCATCCCAGAGCTTCATGAACTACCAGAAGGTTAGAGGTTACAGGACACCCAGTGTCACGTCTCAATAAGATGCAACTTTCGGTGATACATTAGAAACAGGATTTGTAAATGAGTTTTCAAAACATTCAGAAAATCTTATCCCAAGTTCTTTTTTATCATCTGCTGAGTTCTTCCTGTTGTAGATTTTGTTAAAAAACAAACTCATTATGGGGTTTGTTGACCACTGAAACTCAATATTGAAAACAAGTAGGGATTTGACTCTTCATGCAAGAAATTAAGCATTCAAGCTGAAGCTGTTTGACTGCAAGAGCAAATGGAAAACGACAGCATTGCATTATTTGAGCATGAAAACATTGATTAAAGCCATAAAAAAGATAGTCATATCCCAGTTATGCTTGTCTTTAGCAAGAAAAGAAAAATAACTGCACAGGGAGTTTAAGGCAGTACTCACTTTAAGTTCAACAGTGCATAATCCACTTTTTTTTTTTTTTTTTTTTTTTAAATAAATTTAGGACTGCACGGTTGTGTAGTGGTTAGCACCCCTTCCTTAGTGAGAAGGTTCAAATCCCGACTGGGACCTTTCTGTGTTGAGTTTGCGAGTTCTCCTCGTGCATGAGTGGGCACTCCAGCTTCCTCCCACAGTCCAAAAACAGGGCCACAAATTTAGACTGGTGGTTCCAAATTTATCCAAGGTGTATATGTAAGTGGCGCTGCACCAGACTGGCGACTTGTCCAAGATTGTGCCCCGCCTTTGCACAACAGTAGCCGGGACAAACTCTGGCAGGCTTGTGACCCTGAAAAGGATATGGTGGGTTCAGATAATGGATGGATGTTTGGATGGATGGATGGGAAAGTTTATTAATAATCATTCTACAATGATACCCTCTTTCGACTCACAGATATCTGAGGAGGCTGACCTCAGAATCATATATTCTACAGGCGGCTGTGGTGCAGAAGTAGAGCAGTCAACCTCTGATCAAAAGATTGCAGTTTCGGTTGCCGCCTTGCCTGCCCATGGGTCAAAATGTCCTTGGGATAGGTACTGAACCCCACATTACCTCTGGTGGTTCGCCAGTGTTCGGCAGCGGCGCCGCCATCAGTGTGTGAATGTGTGTGTGCGTGGGTGAACGGGACTGTGACTGTAAAGCGCTTTTGGCCTTCAAGGAAGGTAGAAAAGCGCTATACAAATATAGGTCGTTTACATACGTGTCCCTAAACAACTCTACTCTAGATTAGCCTATGGCTGTGGGGTCTCTGAGGGTGACATAAAGTGGGGCAAAAGTGACTGAATATGCCTCATGCAAAAAAAAAAAAAAAAAACCTGAAAGCAACATCATAAAAGATCAAAATAATATAAAAAATGCTCATTATTTAAGTTAACATGAAGCTATAGTCTATAAAAAGCTTAATTATATAGTTTTAAGTGAGAATAAAACTGAATTCATATTTTCTTCCTGGATGCACTCTCATTTAGCAGTGTTTATGAGAGGAAACCTGTCCATGTGCTTTATGCCTCAGTGTGTAGTTTTCTCGTGCAGCTGTCAGAGGAGCTCCACTCTGACTGCCTCTCTTAATCCTCGCCTCTCCTCCCACGCAGGTGTCTGACAGGTGCGACTACATTTTTGTGAATGGCAAGGAGATGAAGGGCAAGGTGAAGATGATGGTGAATTTCACTTACGGATACCTAAGTGCTCAGCTGGAGCTCAGCGTGTGGATCCCTCGACTCCCCCTTCAGATCGAGGTGTCAGACACGGAGCTGAGCCAGATCAAAGGATGGAGGGTTCCCATCATAACCACCGACCAGAGGTAAATTACAGTCATCTTTGCTAATGAGCATTATCTCATTTGTGTGAATGTTTTTAGTCAGTATAATCTTTTTTATGTTTTCATTTATAAGCTGTATCATTTGTTTTATCTTCAGATTATTTAGTTTATCCACATTAAGTAATCTAATTAACCCTGTAAGTCTGATTTAAAGATCCACTCCAATCGATGGACATGGTGTTATAATATGTTCTTGAGGCATTTCTTGAATGATCTTAAGAAAATTATTTTTAAAATTGTGTTTCTGTGAAATTTGGAAGTATATAAAAAATCTGTTAGAAAAATCTTGTAGCTGTGACGTAGGTGCTACAATCGGCAGGCCTCAAACTCCCCGCTCCGCTCTATTCTGATGCTTCCACTTGCAAACAAATAGATCGTCATCTGAGCTGGCATATGGCTCAACCCTGTACGGCTGGATAGCTTCCATATAGCTTGCCATTTTTGTTGCACCGCTAATGTGAGGTTGGGTTGTGAGGGCTGTAAGCTAGTGGGAGAGTGTGTAAACAGATGGGTGATGGGAAGTGGGGGAGGGGCTGCATATGCAACAGTCCTGCCTACAACTCAGAGGTAAATTTTTAATTAACTCCTGCCTCCCCGCAGAAATCATCCTTGAAAAATACAGTTTTTTTAATCTAGGCTAAAAATTATATAATGACTGACTTGAAATGCTTTTACAATAGATAGAAAGATAATTAGTCGTTAAATATATAAAAAGGTCTTTTTCTATTCCATTTTTGATTGAAATTTAAAATTTGAAGAACTGATAACCAAGGTAAATAAACTTTAAATCAGGGGTGTCAAACGCAGGGCCAGATGGTTTAATCCGGCCCAGACATGAAAAGAAAATCATTTGAGGATGTTGGGGAAAAAAGCAAGTTTCTTGCCCATTTCTGTTGCAAGTTATGGTTCTGCAAAGAAATGACCACAATACACTTTTCCACCACTAGGGGAAGCAAAGGAAAAGCAGCCAATGGAGGAAAAGATTTTTGGACATTTCTTTGTATTTTGCAGACTTGAAGGATATTGTGAAATATGTTGTTACACAGGATTTGAATCCTGATATTGACGGCCTGGTGAAGGCCAAACCATGCTGAGTTTCAGGAGAGAATGGAAGGTTAACTCCAAATTCTTATGTTCACAAATGTGTGCATGTTTAATTTAGTTTAATTTTTCACTGATTTGCACTTTTGTATTTTAGGCAAGGTATTTTATTTTTATTTTTTTCCCATATCCCCCTTTTGAGTTTACTTTCAGGATTGCCTCAATGTCAGATGTAAAATATTCAGTCTATGTAAAATTATATATATATATATATATATATATATATATATATATATATATATATATATATATATTTTTTTTTTTTTTTAAGTGAAATCCATTTTATTTGAAATCCATTGGCCTCTGCAAGTGAATGTATAATAATAAGTGATTAGGCTACTAGGTTGTTTGAGGCATTTTTTTCCAACAGAAAAACAAAAACAAAGCTACAGATAACAAGTTGACCTGAGGTTATTTTGCTATTATGTTATTGGTCCGACCCACTTGAGATCAGACGGGTTGAAAATGGCCTCTGAACCAAAATGAGTTTGACACTCCTGCTTTAGATAGTGATCTGTCTGATTGAACTTTTGGCAAATAGGACATTTTCTGATAACAGGGTCACTGAACATCACTACAGAGGACTCCGGTCACACCAAACAGTTCTGAGCCAGTAACAAAATGGCTGACCCACGCGGCGCAGCTTGTCATTATCACACACTCATGGTGGCCTGCCATTGTGTCTCTTAGCTGTCAGTAGGACGGCGCATTATTAGAGCTGTCTGGAGGTCCGACCTCTCCCCTGAGGCCTCATCACTAGCAGCACCTCTGCCAACGCTGCTGTGCCACTGCAGCCGCTGAAATCCATCCACTGATGGAGCAGCTATCAGCCTACCTGCAGTAATTACATCTGGAAAAGCACTGAAGCCGGACTTGGAGTCGTCCCAAGCAACAGTGTGTCGACTCTAATTACCCAAGCTTTCCTTTTATTTTGACTGACAGAGGTACAGCGTTCAATTGATGTCATAGCTTGTCGAGAATGTTGCTTTTCAGGTTGTATGCTGGGATGCATGCATTTATCAGTGGGGACAGCCGAGCTGGGCTGTCAGAGCTGCCGCCAGCACCTCTGCTGATTGCTTCAGAGAGCTTCGCTTCTCCCTGTCTTCCACCCCTCTTTGTTTATCAGGGGATAACAGGCCTGACCTTGCAAAGTAGCATTATGCCTGTTGGTAGGACTGGGCATTGGTCCACTGTGCATAAGCCCACAAGGAACTAAGCCAATGAGTGACAACAGCAAGTAGCTTAGCCTCCCTCCATCAGCCAGACTGGCAGACTGTGGCGGTACAGGACAGAGGAGGAGAAATGAAAAATAAAGAACCATCAGGGCTGTCAGTAAGATCACTGCAAAGGTACTCCTCATCGTTTTTGACTGACACTGTCTGTACAGCTCACCTCTTCCCTTCCTAAATCCTGTCAAAACAGGAACAAGATAAGCATGCAGACAGAAAACATAAGTGTTAGCACAGCATTTGGGCAGGGACTGGTCCTTCCACCCCACAAATCTATTCTGGGGATCTCCTCCCCTATCAGTCCTTGAAAACTTGTTTGCTCCAATGTGGTTACGTAGGTTTCTCAAACTTCTTTTTAAAGAAGAATAAAACGTTTCACAAAAACTTCAGTGATAATCAGAACAGGGTCTACTGTTTTTAATGGAACATAAAAGTAAAAATGAAGCATTAATACAAAAAGACAAATAAAAGGACAACATAATACTATTTTGGGTTTGTGACTGTGTGAAAAGAAACTAGGTATTTTAAATTAGGGTGTATACAAGTGTATACAACTTGATGGACTTTTAAGAATTCCGTAAACACAGGTATTTGAATACACATTCAGTCTAAGGTGTTCACATGAACAAGCAGAGAGGCACTTTTTCTTCCTTTTTTTTTCCCCCCACCGATCCATGTCTGCTACCTACAGTTGGAAGTCTTGGTGTGAAATGTAAAGTGGTGCAAATCTTGCCAATCTAACTCCAGACTTTTTTTCCACATCTTTATTCAGATATATGAAAAATGTGGTGTCATATAATTCCAGCCAGGCACAAACCACAATTAATAATTTTTCCTCTGTGATCAGTTATTAAATGGTTGGTACTTCGGTGAACTAAAAGGGACGCCATCCATACGTCTACCAAACTCGAGTCCCTGATTGGCCAAAGTTCAACTTGGTTCAACTTTCAATTGGCATTCAGTAGCTACGGTTTTTGTACACGGAGCCTCAAAAAGTCTTAAAATGTGCATAGTTACGCATGAACACAAGAGTTTTGAACCCAGAAGTCCAAAATGCACAATCATGTGGGTTTACATCGATTGGAAGTCGTCACTTGAATGCTTGTTGTAGCAAATTGACCAGCAATAGTACCTCAATTTAGTCTAGAAAAAGTTGTACGAAATCTGGGTAAAGCTACCCAAAGTAGCTGTGATCTAAGCATTACTTGTGAGATTGGTGGGAATAAATCTTAGACATAAGTGTGTTATAGAAGTCTGCAAAGAAACCCCCCACAAATGCATACACGCACACACTTGTAGGTGTATACCCGTCCCAAAAGGCATTTTGTGAAAGGCAAGACCAAATTTAAAAGTAGTACAATAATACAGTTTAACATTTAGAGAAATTACCTCAGATAAAAGAATATTGAAGTATAAAAAATAGACTTCAAGTTTATAGATTTCTCAGCACACTGTTGGAGATTGTATTAGCAATAGTGACGCACTTGATAATTCCATAAAGCCTCATATGTAGAGTTTCTGTTTTATTTACGAAAACTGAAATCACAAAGATTTTTTCATTAATTTATTTTTGTGGGTTAGTGGCTGTCACTCAGTTGCATGTGAAATCAGTCCTGCCAGCAAAGCTTTTAAGCTCTTAACTTCAAATCTCTCTGTACTCTCTAGAGCTCGCAGCTAACATCTTTATTCCTGTGGCTTAGCAGGCAGTCTGATTTCTGTGGGGATTAAGACAGAAAGAGACAAGTAGAGCGGATAAAGGCAAGAAAAACAGTTTAAGAGATTAATTTTCTTTTCTTCTCCCCTTTATTACAATCGCAACCTTTGCTCGAGTGCATGTACACAAGAAGGGAAAAGATGCAGGATGAACAAATGAGGACGATTTTGCAACAAAGGTGGATGCAAGTCTAATGTGCAGCAAACGTGCATGATTAATAGCCGTGTTGACAAAAGCTTTTTCTGTTTGTAAGTAACCCAACTGTGCCCCAGTGGAAGACTGAAGAGCTGTAGCAGCATTTATTCTCCCAGATCAACAATTCAAGTGCTGCCTTCTCAACATCTCAGGATGAATTATCTGTTGTTTTTATAAGAGTGTTTGTCGAAGCAAAAGATAGAGAAGCAGTTATGGACAGAATCTATTCATACTGAAACCATTTAAAGCTAGTTTGACAAACTCACGGCAATTTTCCCTGTGAGAGAGAGTTGTGCCTCTGTTGGCTGATTTGTTGCTAAAAGTAATAAAATTAGATTTGCTGGCAACATGGCAATCAGAGAGGCTATTAAGTAAAGCAGCAAGGAGGTGTAAGCACATTTACAATTCCGACCGGGTGCGTCAAAATGGTTAGGCAGAGACATTGAGAAAGACAAATGACGGCCGTTTTACTTAACTGATGTTCTCCCACCGACCTCATCCACAGCTTTCCTGCATAACTAGATCTTGGTCAGGTAAATATTCCTGTATACGTTACATCAATCTCTGTGTGTTTGATGGAAATCGTTTAGATGGCTTCAAGATGCATTTACGTACTACGTGTATAGTGGAAATGGAAGGAGGGAAAAGGGGTCAACTGAAAAATAATCATCTTTGAAACCATGTTGATGTGAGCATTAAACACTTAGGTGTCAATCAATTTAGCCTTTACTTTGGTTTACATTTCAGTGTGCAGAAAACATTATTGAGAGCAAAAACTCAAAAAGCTCTTTCGAGATCTGTTGCAAATGGATACAATTATGTTGTTTGTTTTTTTGTTTTGCTTAGTCTAAAGTCTCTCTTCAATCATCTTTTGATCTATTGTAAAAACGTTACCAGTGGTCGTCTGATTATAATATTGCCTTTTTGGGTAAAATTTAAAAAAATAGTCATTTTCTAGGACATAGTTTCTGCAGAGCGGAAGTAGTCGGTTTGACATTCCTCTCCAAGTTGTGGGCAGGACCACTGGCTTAGAGAAGTCTGCCCTTATTTCCCATGATCCCTTTGTTTACAAGCTCTCCCACTAGCTTACAACCCCAAACTTAAAAAAAAATTGCAAGTCATGTCAACAAAGCTGTACAACTGGATAGCTTCGATGAGAAAAAGAACACACAAGGAAATCCATTTGTCTGCAAGTGGATGCATCAGGGAGCCTTTTGCCCGCCGATTGTAGCGTCTTTATCAGTTACAAGCTTTTTCTAACAACATTTTTTTTTCCATGTGCTTCTGATTGTCGACTTGAAGAAAAAAAATATTCAAAAACACAATTTTAAGCTTAGTTTTCTTATACTTGTTATATGGAGGAAACTGTATGGAACTGGGACTGTTGGTACACATGGACACCATGGATGGTTTATGTCAACACATGTCATTTTCTCTACAAAGTAACTTGTAATTATAGTCACATAACGTTAGAAAATACATGTTAAATGTAAAGATCTGATGGTTTAAAGTATGAACTTACTTCATCACAAACGCAGTCTCCACTGACTCAAAAGGGTAGCTTCAAATAAACACATTCTCATGTTTTCCAACATGGACGAACTAGGACCCCTAAGGTGTCCATTGCTTTGCCTAAACAAATTACCAGATAAGTCTATCAATACTGGGGGAATTTACAACAGCTGTCTATTATTGAAAAAAAAAAGCTACAGCATGTTAAGATCACATTTTTTATTGGAAAGGGTCTTTATTCCTCAACAAAAAATTTTTTTGGGGGGGAGTTTAACATGCAAGTCTATGAATAAGCTACTCTCAAATGTGATCTATCCTTAAGAGGAATTTAACACAGTTAGCTTCAAAACATGTATCACGTTCTCTAAATATACAGTCACCTATTTAAATGGGTCATCATAAATCACTGATACATTACTTCATTTGTTTGATTTCATTTGGTTTTGCATATTTCAAGTATGTCTCATATTTTACGAGAACTAGTTACAAAGCTGTAAATTTCTAGACGCGGTTTACAGCGCGATCAGCCGTCCATGAAATAGCAGAGTTGATTTAACTTTGGAGGGTTGACCACAGACCTGGTTTCTTCCGGCCAGCGGTGCACTCACTTTTTGTGCCCGCAGATTAGCAGCACATCTCTGACCAACCTGGACATGCTTAATTTTCACCACAGTGCACCTGCTGGTGCAAAGCGAGGGGAATGCGTCTGTGCTCAGAGCTTAATAACATTTAACTAAAATCAAAACTGCTCTGAAAGTCTGCATGCTTCAAAACAAACTAACCTGGGAGTTTGTGCGACTTATAAGCAGTCTCAGCCCAACTCTGTTTTCTTAGTTTTCTGTTTTTATTACACTTTTTATATAATCTTTACCAAACTTTGCTCTTTCCACAGGTGTTATAAGACTAATAACAACAAACAAAACACACATGATCATGCATAACGGCATGTTTTTTAGAGGTAAAGTTTCTTTTTTTTAATGTAGGGATTTCAATGTGTCCATTGATCTGATTGCTTGAAGCTTCATTAACCAACCTATCAGTTTGTTAATATAAACATACATTTTTAACCTCCTAATTATTATGTTGTTCTATATGTTCCTATACTAGGACATACTTGAGAAGGACTGCAAAGATCTGAATAACAGTTTCCAACCCAAGCAAAACATAAATGGTTAATGGCTTGTGTCAAAATACCCTTTATGGGTGGATATGGGCTGTGTGCAGACAAAAAATGGACAAAACTTTACAGGACACGCAGGGGACACACATAACATTTTAAGATCATAGATCACTCAGTGTACAAAAATGTTCGTGCTCATTTTTTTTTTTTTTCTACAGCAAGGCTGCAGGCGACAGGTCGTAGCAAACATTAAAAGAACACGTTAGGGTCAGTAAAGGGGAACTATGAGATGCAGGCATGTCTTACAGATTTTCATTTTTCAACCCCCCCAAAACTTGTACACTGAGCAACAGGCTCATTTACTAGTGCACGCGCCTCACTAAGGACGAGAGTGTGGCGTAAGGGCTCCGTATAACAGCATGGCCCGTACATTATAAGTGTGTGCAACTTAAATGATCCTTGCAAATACTTCACAGCCACGAAGTAACTGGAACACACACCTGCTCTCCCTTTCAGGCCGTGCACACTGCCACTACTTACATTTTGCAATTGGTAATACCTGGATATTCATGGAAAAAGTTGTGGTCTTAATATGTGAAATTTTTTACAGATGTATCATTGAATTTCTTCACTTTGACAAACAGAGCACTGGACATTGTGTCTCCACCGTGGACAGCAACCACAGGGGGGCATTGTGATGCTCTGTTTTAATTAAGCAGTCGGGTTCCCCCGGTCTGCAAAAGTTCTAAGTCGGCTGCTTGGCGCAAAGGACCCTGTCCTTGTTCAGAGTCACATTGTCTCACAACCCGTGAGGCAAAGTGGCAACCAAACCTGCAACCTTCTGATTAAAGGGTCAACCGCTCTACCTCTGCACCGAAGCTGCATAAATCCCTCCTAAATCAAAGAAAGCCAAACCAAATTACAACATGACTCACTTTAAAGCTGGTTTATAATTTTGCATTTGCTCACCAGGTCAACACGGGACAGCGAGGATGAAGATGATGAAGACAGACGAGGCCGAAGCTGTACTCTTCAGTACCAACACGCCATTGTGAAAGTCCTAACTCATTTCGTTGCTGAATCTGCTGATTCTCAAGGACAAACCAGCTTCATGCTGGGCTCCGACTGGCAGGTGGATATCACAGAGATGGTGTGGGACTTCCTGAAAGTAGTGAACCCTCAAATCGCAAAATTACTGGACAGAAGGATTCTGGTAGGGGTGGACATTGGAGTGACGGTTATTCAGGTATGGAATACATTTACAGAAGTCCTACATGGAAAAAAATGTTGCAAAAAAACTATATGGGTTTAAATGTCCTTGACAAATAACAGTCCCTTTTTTAAGGAAAATCTTATGAAATAGGGGGCATTAGATCAAATTAGAAAGTTTTACACCAATAATAATAACAATAATAATAATAAAAAAACGTAAATAAATGCACACATCACACAAAAGTTAGAATTTTAAGAGTGAGAATCAAGGGAAGCAGGAACAGCAAAGAGTAAGGCCAAGAACCTATCAGATAAAAGTAAAGTTTGCCATTGCATAATAGAGTAAAGTAAAACTTGCTGCTGGAATATTCAACACACACAAACTGAACTTAATGACCAAGAGCTGAACGATGTGCCAGAAACACTGAAATAGAAAAGTTTGGGTAAATCAAGGTTCATTGGATTAAAAGCAGAGATTTACAGTGCCGAGGCAGTCCTTGTCTTTGTCTCAGCTTTGTCACTGTCAATCCTGTGGTCTCATACACCACTTTCTTGGCAGCCTGAAGCCTGTGGTCTCATGTGGCTGCACCGAGGCAACTGCTAAATGCAATCAGTCTCATTCGATTCTGGCCTCAACCTACCGTCTGAAAATCCATCAACTCCCAGGGTAAATAAACCTCATAACCTAAATGATTGCCGCACAAGGTCATGTTTATTTGTTACCAAAGCTTACTTGACATCTTGCCTCTTCACAATTGTACCCAGGGAGCAAAGTTAAGTTTTATAGGTCTGGAAAAGTGTTTAATTTTAATTAGTGATCTGGAAAATTGCCCTTTGAGGGAGAACAGAGTTCACAAAAACTGAAATTAGAGTAAAAAAAAAAAAAGGAATTGTGCATCATAAATAAATTTAACAGAAACATAAACAAATACAGCGTTTGAAACTTTAGTTACGGTATTTTTCCCACTATGAAGTGCACTTAAAAACCTTTTCTTTTCTTTTTTTTTTTTTTTTTTTCTTCAAAAAACCACTTATAATCCAGACAGTCTTTTATGTGAATAAATTCTAGTTCTCATCGACAGAACTCAGTGGATTCTTATATAGACGTCAAATGTTTGTATTGATTAGATTTTCACTTCGTGAAATCGGTGACATCGTATCCAGCTTTTAGAAAAACAAAAGAAAAGTAGTGAGCATGGTGTTTGAATTGCTTTTAAAATCCTGGTCCTGCACTATATAGCTTTTTTGGAAGTTAGGGATTAGGGTGGGAATTCGGTACCCCAGACTTAAACATGTTGTAAATATGCTAATGTTGCTAATGCTTCTAGCGTGGCTAACATGTAGCATGTCACAAACAAGCTGTAGAATTACTGTGAACGCAGTAAATAGTCTGACCGACTTATCTCTGATTCTTTTGTATCGCATAATGCGCTTTATAGTTTAATGTGTCTTATATACGACATTAGTTTGAAAATAGACGATTCACTGACAAAGAGCCTTGTAGTGCAGAAAATACAGTAACCTGATTTAAAATGTTTAAAAGTTTAAAAAGTGAAACCTCTGTGAAACCCAAGGTTTGTATTCCTAATACATACAATTGTTACCACTCACTAATGAAAATGACATTACTTTGAGGTGAAATAGTATTGTTGGCACTGTCTTTGTCAAAAAGTTTGAGTTCACCGATGTAGACACATAACGGAGAAAATGATCAGACAGTCTTGCTTGTCATTTGGCCAGCATCAAACACACCATAGCCACCGCAGTAAAACTCAACAAGTATGTACATTTTGACAGTATTTAGGAGAGATTACAGTAATATCCAGAACCTGCATCACCGACTCTACCATCCTTAATTTATGTGGTAAATGTTTGAAAATGCACAGAGAAGAAATTTGCTTTGGAAGGTTTGCCAAAAGAGGGCCGGCTCAAAAAATATAAAATTGTGGCCATTGCAGAACAAGTAACAGGACAATATCTTGTGGACAAATGAGGAAAAAGAAAAAGAAAAGGCAGCATGTCACCTTGGAAAAAGTGTTGATGTGCAGCTGTAATGCTCAGCACGATGTTTGGAATTGCCAAAAATAGAACAGGAGCGCAAACATTTCATACCGACTGTCGAGAATTCTGGTAGAGGGCTGAAAAAAAATTTCATGGTTCACATATTCTGTTGAAAACAGAACTGATGCATCTTGTACATTCATGTCGATGTGGAAGTACACAGGTAGATTGAAGGGGGCTCAGAACTGATACCTATGAGCCGACAGAGCTGGTGTGTGGAGATGAATAAAAAAACTTTTCTCTTTAAAGATCTTTATTTCTGCTGTGAAGTTGGATATTGTAACATCAGTGCTCTCTGAAGCGAGCCCCAGGTGACTATTTGTGAATCTGTTCTTTTTGTAGACGAGGTCTGGCTTCACTTCTCAGTCATTCTGTTGATGTGATTCAGGTGCTCGGAGGCCTTTTTGCACATTCCATATGTGAGCGATGTCCCCAGCCTCAGGCCTTATCTGTAATGAACATTGTTGCTGTTTCAGGGAAGGTCCTGCTTGTCATTCTCCTTCTCTCACTCTTTGTAATCAGTGAGCGGAGGACATCATCTGTCCATTTGGACTCTATCAGACAACCAAAAGGGTTTCATCAAACTTCAGTCACATTTTTACTGTCAGGAAAAAAAAACACATTAGAATAATATGCTGAAAGAACATGAAGACATTGTCTATTCCAAGGGCAATAACAGCCGCTCCTGCCTTGGCTATTTTTGACGAGTAAGTTCTTTTGTCCAAAGCAGACGTGTGCTTCGTGTTGTGTCACAGTTCATGAGTCAGCCTCTCGGCAGCGAGGCGGCTTCTCGGCACACAGACCTTCAATTTGTCAGGTTTTTCATGCTGACTGGGTGAATATCAACCTCCTAACGACATCTGCTAGAGTAGAATCTGCTTCCTGACATCTAGGACTCTCTGGACGTGAGCAGACGTGCTCATCTCTGCAAACCGTTACACACACACACACATTTGTAAAACAAGAACAAACAGAAGAAAGCATGACAACAAAGATCTGACAGCCAACACAAACCATGCCATGTGTCACATTGTGCGATGCTTACGGTATATGCAAATGCACGTAGAGAAAGATGCATTGCTCACGCAGCATTCTTCCTACGCCTAGTTATGATCTTGGCTTCTGTTTTTATGGTTAAAGTGCGATTCTCCGATGGATTTCCAGTGTTAATCAAAGAGAATTGATTTTTACCTACAGGAAGTCAGCCAAGTTTAGTCTTTGCTTGGTCTATAGAGCCTAGAGAAAGAAATTAAACCAAAAGTGGGTTTGGGCTTTTTTGTGTTCATTGAAATGCAGAGAAAGACCTTTATCCAAAATTATCTGCACCCAGGTTCTTTCTTCATGAGGAGATATTATTGTCTTCCATTCAACAGGAATCAGTTGTCAGTTAAATAAGTTGACCAGTGGGGAACTTTTTGTTTTTGTGTTTGGAATTCTATGTGCTCTGAAAGTGCTCTTTTTCATTATTCAACTGTGCTTTACCTCTGCTGCTGATTTCTCATGGGAAAAGCCTCCCAACCAAATGATTCTAGTAGCAAATAAAAAAGCCCCCACCGACAGCTTATGCAGCGCTTTGAATCATTATTCACGTCCCAATGTCATAGATTACTGCTCAACAATCACATTTTTAGGGAAAATCTTATTAACCTTCCATTTTCACCTTTTTTTTTTTCTTTCTGGCTTTCTTTGATACCTTGCAGGTTTTATCTCCACTGTCGGACTCAATCCTGGCGGAGAAAGCTATAACTGTGGTGGATGACAAGGTGACCATCACAGAGCTGGGGGTCCAACTGGTTTCAGGCCTCTCCATGAGCCTCCAGTTGAGTCCAGGAAGCAACAAAGCCATCCTGGCCACCACCACCACACAGGAAGTGCTACAAAGCCCTAAACAGGTTAGGATCATGCGCCTCATTTTTTTTTTTAAAAGAGCATTTAATTGTCCCACCCAGCAAAGCTAAGTGAGCCCCATTTGGTTTAAAAGTGGGCAGAAAATGAGGGCCCCAATTGGGTTAGTTTGCCTACTCTGGCTTAAGTGGGCACTCAGTGACCACGTAGCATGCTAGCAAGCTCTACTGTAGCGAGCTAGCAAGTCCGCTGTATTGAACTAGCGAGCTCCGCTTTAGTGAGCTCCACTGTTGCGAGCTCTGCTGTATCGAGCTAGCGAACTCCACTGTAGAGTGCTAGCGAGCTCCAGTGTATTGAGCACTGTGTATCAATTTAGCTAGCTCCGCTGTGGTGATCTGTTGAGCTCCAGTATAGCAAGCAAGCAAGCTCTGCTGTATTGAGCTCTGGTGTATCAAGCTAGCAAGCTCTGCTGTAGACATCTAGAAAGCTTTGGTGTATTGAGCTAGCAAGCTCAACTGCAGCCATCTAGCGAGCTTCACTGAAGCAAGCTAGTGAGAGAAACTACAGAAACTGTGGACAACCCCATTGGGGGCCCTTTTTGTGCCCACTTTTAAACCAAATGGTGCCTATCTGACTTTGCTGGCTGGGGAGCTTTTAAAAAGTTAAATATTTCATTAAGTTAATGAACTTGAACAAATGTTTGACACCTTCTCAAAATTAATTGTTTTCTTAGACATACCATTCATTTTTTTATTTTATTTCAGCGAAATATGCCTTAATATCATCACCTTAGTGTTATCTAATAGGAAATTAATTTTTCTTTATCAGTTTTCCTATTGCTAAAGGAGCTTTAAATTTTGACAATCTGGATCATTATAAGTTTTAACAAGTATGATCATTAGTGGTATATAACAGTTTGAATTAAAATGTTCTATGCAAAACCTTATTCCTACAAAATAAGAGCTTTTTTTTTTAATTTATTAGATTAAAAATGAATGTTTTGACTCTCTTTAGGCATGTCTGATTAACACAGGAAATCATGTTAATTCATTTCACACAGTCATCATTAACTCCTGCCATATAACCTTTTAATTTAATCAAAGCCTGATTTTTTTTTTTTTATTATTATATTATTCATGCTGTGATGCTAGAATGTGAATACTGCCTTAGAATCCCGTGTTCTTCAGAACAAAGCTACGCCCACTGACTGCATGAGGATGAACGATTTTACCAACACAAGAAGCGTGCGTGTGCCACAGCTCGTGTACACAGCCGTGTGTGTTTGCTCCAGACCGCTCCTAACCGTCTTAGCACGGAGGCTTGAGAGCCGGAGTGTGACAGAATGTTTTTCATTGGGCTGCAATTGCAAGTGGAAGCTTAATCTCAGAGCATGCAAGTGCAAAATCACAGATACTGTTCAGAAATATGACTTACACTCCAAACTTGGCTGTTCTATCACACTTGCTTCCCTTTATAATTTGCCGAGCCAACTCTGAACTAGCCTCTTTGATCCATCCATCAAGGCCCTCTCGGAGCTTCTGCTTGCCCGGCTCGCCTCCACAAACCCCCCTCACTTACAGGGGAGGGAGGCAACTGTCATTTATCTACACTATCTCCTTACACTCTGTATGGAGATAAGCAGCCAGCGCTGCTCTATTAATGCTCTGGCAGCCGTAATTATGTAGCATTTACAAGTCACAGTGGGGAGCTGCTTGTGCCCCTTTGGGGATTTGTCCTTTGGCATCAATAAAGGAGAATAAGGAAACTTTAGTCGAAGACACATTTAGGAGCAGCTGTAAGGGAAAGCTTTTCTGGCGTGAACAATGTTTAATGTTTCCGTTTGATCTTCCTTTAAGCGTCTTTTAATTTTAACTTAATGAAAACTGCTACCAAGTTAACAGAAGCAGGCAATTTAAAGATTCATTATTGCAGAAAAATGCCAACTATCATTATAGCTTATTTCCCAATTTTAAAGCAAAAGTGCAAAGAAGCCAGGATTTGTTCATGACTAACAACTTTTTTAAAAAATTGTCTGCTGCGCTATTTTTTTGTAAGATTACGGTCACATATCCCAGAATGCCACTGCACGTTAACCTAATTGCAAGTTTATATAAATTGGGCAGGTGGCAGCATGTTTTTAATCGCGAGGCAGCAGTTGCATTTTTACACGCCACACGGCGCCCACTGAGGTTTTAGGGTAAAGTAGAAATTTTACAATGACCGGACGATTTTTCTCTAAAAATTGACATCAGTCAGTGACCGCCCAGGCACATTAATAGGTCTCACATTGGCGGTCCAGTGATTGGCGTGTACCATTCCAGCCGGACTTGAATCATTGCATTAAAAATAGCATAAAATTTTGAAGATTCTACCGATGCCTCCCCACCGCGTGGTGGCAGTAATATTTGTGAGTATTTGTGTAGCATAACCACAGCCGATCATTTGTTTTTGGTAATCGTTCTGTCTCCTCTTTCTCCTTGTTTTATTCCATAGGAGGCCTTGATCAGCGGCTGGCTTCAGTTCAGCGACGGTTCTGTGGCTCCTCTAGACCTTTACAGTCCAGACTCCTTCATCCTGACGGCCACCTCCTTAGATGAAGAAGTGGTCACAGTGCAGCAGGACCCCTCGTGGAAATGGCCTGTCATCGTCACAGAAGCAGAAGGTCAAGGCCTCCTTGTTCGAGTAGAAATGACCGTTTGCGAAGTCTGTAAGAAGTTCAAGCGGCGCAGCATACTAGCAGCTGGCAACTGTAACGTCAGGGTGAAGTTCGGGCATAATGACAGCTCAAAGGGAGGTGACTATGGTCTGGATGTAGATGATACCGAGAACAGAGGCAGATTCTCCTCCTCCCAGGACAGGACTGGGCTTGAAAACCCTTACTATGGCAGTTCCATATCTGAGCTAGAGGACGGGGTTCTGCGGAGAGCTACCACAACAAGAAGTGCAATAATACGACGACCGAATGGGGGGAAACTCTCAGATGATAGCAATCAAAAGATACAGACCGACTTCGGGGACTTCCCAGCACAAATAGATCTGCCCCGAGGCCGCAATATGGACGATGAGCTGCTTCAGTCGACTCGTGGACTGACAGACCTGGAGATTGGCATGTACGCCTTGCTTGGCGTCTTCTGCCTCGCCATCCTGGTTTTCCTCATCAACTGCATTTCCTACACCCTCAAATTCCGCCACAAAGAGCTCTCCATTGAGGGCCAGGAGAACATGAACCACGCCCATGACTGGGTGTGGCTGGGGAACGAGTCAGAGCTGCTGGAGAGCCAGATCAGCCTTTCCCCTCAAAGGGAGGAGCAGACCTCCATCATGGACTCGAGCAGCGGCCTTGAGGAGGGTAGCCACCTGCTGAACGGCGGCTCTATCCAGAAAAACGTGCAGAGCCAGGTGCACCGGGCACCGGACGCAGGCTGCATAGCAAAGGACAGCAAAGGAGAATCCCCAACCACCAAGAGGAAGAGAGTCAAGTTCACCACTTTCACCACTATCCCCTCAGACAATAGCTATTCCACTGTTAACACACTGACTGGAAGCCGCAGCCAGGACATTAAGTGGGTGTGCCAGGACGTGCAGCTGGGAGACCCCAGTGAGTTGCGCAATTACATGGAAAGGTTAAACGACAGTGCTTTAAAGGAGGCAGCATAACAGACTGTGCACTCGTTACAAACTCACCCTAATGCCTTCCAAAGGATACCGAGTCTTAACAGACCTATGCGAAGTAGATAAAGAAGGGAATTTACCACAAAATCACCAGAAATTGCCAAAGGGTCATAACATTCAAGACTGTCAAGATTTCACAAAAGACTCATGATATCCCACCATGTATAAGAATTCCAGAAAATTATTTTCCTGTTAGCTTATCAGAGATATTTACCTTTTTTTTCTTTTTTTTTAATCATCCTTTTATCGTTAACTGCGTTCAGAATGAAGTGATGGTCCCTGGATGTGACATAACCTGTGACACGGCCTCAAGTTGTGTGTGTATGTGTACATTGAATGACTTTGGAACTTTTGTACAACTTTGGATATTCATTTCTTATGTGAGATTCGTATTCTGTTGAAGAGCTGTGATTGGCTGAAGCAAGCAAACGAGTCATATCTGCATGTTTAAAGGGAAAAAAAATGAAGGCACAAGTTTCCAGGTCATTCCCATTCCTCTTAGCAAGGCAGAAAATCTGTTATGTATATAATGAGCGGTCTCTAAAGCATCGTATTGTTGATCTGTATATTGTATTTTCATATCATTTATGGAATACACAAGGATGTCAAAAGTTTCTGTCAGCTTTTATTGTCCACTGAAGCAGAGGCCATACATTTACATCCTTAGCTTATATGATAGAACTGTTCTAATGAATTTATATTTTCTAGTAGAATACAGTATGTTGATATGACCAACAGGGTGTAAGAGACCTTTTGAAGTAAAAGTCTAAATCATGTAAAAATGTGATATATTCCCCTAAAATGTTTTCCCATCCTTTATTTTTTTCGTCTTTCTGATCCAGACAAAAGGTGAAACAATGGGCAAACCTCATCAAAGTCATAGATCTCTTGGTCATGTTTTTTTACAGGCATGCTGCTGACAGTAGGTCGTGAACACTGCTTAGGGTCTATTCACACTGGTAAAATCATTTGTTCTGGTTAAAGTTCACTTAATTTGTTTCAGATTAAGTCCAGAAGATTGCATTTGGTCTGTATTCAGACTATATCGGAGATTTTTGTTCTGGACAAAAGCTTGTAAACAAAACCACGTGACTAAAGATCTCTTTACTCATTGGCCAGCAATAACGAGGGCATATCAAAACAAAAAGAGAAAAAAGGATGTGCTGCAATTACATCTCAGTATAATTTACTTATTCAAACTTTTTATTTTGGTGGTCAGTTTTGAGCGTCTGTATGAAGGCCAGGTTCAACAGTTTTTACTGATACTTTGGTACGGCCGAAGTATGCTGCAAGGCGGTTACTGAGGATGCTACGGCTACGGCTACACTATAAGTGCTTGTGACATATAAATTGTCAGTGTGAGAAGCAATGTCCATCATGAAAAAGTTTTTTTTATGAGCCTGCTTTCATATGACCACATATCAATGAGTTGCTCTTGCATCACTTCTCTGTTAGTCTACTAATGACCAGCTACGCTGACTGTTTTAGTTCATTTATTGGAAGGGATCAAACTCAGACTGAGAAATCTCAGAGCAAACTGAAGTTCAGATAAAAGTTCCATTTTAGAAGGATACTGATGTGTTCCCAGGCCACCAAGAAGTTAATATCCTCACTTACCTGAATCTGCCACATCCGTGCTGTAGATGTCCAAACCACCTCAGCTGTGTCTTCTTGATGAAGAAATAATGGCTCCACTTCAAGATTCTCCTGCACGACTCGGCTCTTCATCTTCAAGGGTCACCCAGCCGGCATAAAAAGGAATCTCAAAGCCAAAATGTAAAACTTTTGTTTTATTTAAAACCTTTTAAACTCACCAGTTACAGTAGAAGCCAGTTTCTATCTCTTCCTGTGCATACAACACTAAAGATATCATTTAAATCAGAGTGGGCAATGTTTTCTTTTTGTCAGCAGATAATTCAGGTAGTTGAACAAAAGATTATCATCTCTAAAAACTTTCTAAACAGAAGCACTCGTCTGAGAAATTGCCTTTTGCTCAGTGAACGGTATTACACTCACAGTGGGGTGGGTTGATTGTGCATGAGGTTTTTTTTTGTAAGAAGTGTGTAAGGATGAAAGTGAGTCTGCGCATGTGTTTTTTTTGTCCTCATCAAGCAGGAAAACGATCACAGTAGATGATGCCACACAGTGGTTTGTCAAATCTCAAAACTTGCAATATTACCTGGAAAAATGGAGATGAAATGCAGCAGGAAACTCTGATAACTGCGGCTGTTACTTACAGGCAAAGCAGGGTCACGTTTGGTTTGCTTTGGTTGGCCTTCTAAAATTCTGCTCGTTAACCATTAGATCCGAAAAGATTTACACAAACAAAATAGTGGCCACAGTATAGACTTTATATAATTCTAGCAGGCACACTTTCAAAGACTCCCTCTCCTTTTTCCTGGATTTAATGTTTTCTTCTATAATCTCGTCTTTCATGTGGGGTTTTTTTTTCCTGCTTTTGTTGGTGGTGTAGAATAACAAAGGAAACATCTGGTTTTGATCTGACACCAAGTAAATGCATGGCCAATATCCACAGAAAAATCATTTTCATGAACAAAAGCCTCCATTTGCATAGGTAAAGTGCTATCATTCATTGATTTACAAAGATGTTATTTTCTTTATGAAAATCAGGCTTGCACAGATAGATACTAAAAAGTGCAGTACTAGAAAAAAAGACGCTTGTCTCTTTGTAAGCAAACTATTTACATTAATTGCAATAAGTCAGACAGCTTTTTCAGTGGTTATAACACAGAAATATATTTTTTTGCTTCAAATGAGTATTGCAATTACACATAAGAAGTAATATTACTGGAATAAATGAGTGGGAGAACGTAATTTTTTCTTTCCTCCTCAAAATTCAACTTTTTAACTTTTAACTCTGCTTTTAATTCTATAAAAATATAGTTTTCAGTTCAATTTAAAATGACATGAATCATCTCTGCTGCAGGCTTTAGTGTGCAGCTGTGCTGGGTCATGGAGTGCTGCATCGCCTGCACAGGTAAAGTTTGGGAATTTACAGTAAGAACCACCAATCAGAGGTAAATTGATAGGGGGCCGTGTGCAATTAGAATATTTTTTGCCAAGCTTCCACGACCACTGTTGGAGGTTTCTTCCTCTTCAGGTGGCAACAGATCATTGGAGCTCATTAAAGACCACCATTTTCATCCACTCGGGCTGCAGTTTCAGATGTGCTCCTGCCTGCTGGGAAGTGATCCACGAGGTATAATGACTGTATTTCCCTCCGTTCCGATGACATAGCAACTCAAGACTTAGTTCTGTTGGCTTTAAATCTTGACTTTGCTGAAAAAGTAAAAAAAAAAACCTCTCCCCAGGCCTTCATTTTAAATGGATTTTTAATTAAATTGATGATGTGAGGCCAACACGTTTTTACTAATGGTTGGCTATGCTCCCTGCAGTCTTAATGTGCACGCCCCATGTTTGCAATTTTCAAAATAATTACTCGCTGCGTGATTTAGGTTGCCGCCTTGAATTCATTTTGAAGTCAGTTTGGAGTAGTTTTGAAACTAAAAAGAAACAAATTTGCTGTTGCAGAGAAGCCAAAAAAAGTCACTTGATTTGAACAAAAGTTTATGTATTTCATTTTAGTTTCTTTAACATGCAACCTAAAAAAGAACAGACGAGACCAATATATATCAATGGGGAGCAATGAGCTACAGTTTTAAGGCTAAGAGATAAATGGAAACAGTTGACTGAATATTCATTTACATCATGAATTTTTTATGATTTTTATTTTTATTATGATTTAAAATTCATATAAAAGGCTTAGACTCACCGGTACGTACCACACTGAGTGGTTTTACTCTAAGTCCCACTGGGTTTGTTTCAGCAGTGCAGTGCGTTACAGTTCATTTGGTAGAACTACATGTATATCTCTCTATATTTTGGTCTCATTATGCAAAATTTAAATATTCCTTCATTTTCTCAGCTGCTTGTCCCTTTCGGGGTCACAGGGATGCTGGAGCCTAACCCGGCCACTGATAGGCAAAGGCAGGATACATCCTGGACTGGTCGCCAGTCTGTCACAGACTGATTGATTGATTGATATTGATTATTCAATTTGATGAAAACATTTCTAGTAAAAAAAAAAAAATCTGTCTTAAGACGGTTGTTTAAAAGGATTCTTGAATCTGGAGTGGTTAAAAACAACAAAAATATTTTTTGAAATAGAGAAAGCCAGATGAAATGAAAATTTAATGTCTGATTTGTCTAAAAAAAATAACACTTTTAATTGACAATTACTGTTTATTTATTTATTTTTTTCTGAGATACGTTTAAGGGAAGATCATTTTCTGTTAAGTGTCAGCATCCAATCAAGCTTCACACAGTACTAGCTAAATATCCGCGACACAAGAGGGTTCTGAGATCCTCTTGAACTGAGTGAACCTAAAGTGAGGATATGCAGTAAATATATGGGCCCCAAATGGTTTTACAAGCAGAACAAAACAGGGTCTAAAACAGAACCCTGAGGGACCCCAGTTGACAGCCTATTTGTCTCTGACACAACCTGATTTATAGAAACACTGCCGCTCCTGTCAGAAAGGGAAGATACAGAATGAACTATTGTGTAACAGCTCCAGAAATGTCACCTGAACTATGGATTCTTTTTTTTTATGATGTTCTGATCTTACAGTCAAAAGCTAAAGTGCAACAACCAGTATCCCTGCTTTGATCTTTTTTTTTTCTGCAGTTTGTGGCTCAAAGGATTCCACTTGGACTTTTTAGGCATCACATCAAGTTTAAATGGTTGTGATGGTTGAAGATGTTTTTTTTAAAAAAGTGATGTACACAACAAAAAAGAAAAGTTGACTTGGAACTTTAGGAAAGGGAAGGACTAAAAGAAAAATAAAAAGTGATTGATCACCATGTACACAATCTCAAAGCAGAATATGTTCACACTGCTGTAGATCTATGGATCTATGGAGCTCAATGTACAATTCTTTGTGTGAAGATCTTTATGTAGTGCAAAATGATCAATCTTGTTTCACAAAGTGTCCTGCAGAATGCTCTATACCACAGAGTCATAATTTCAGATGGATGTGTAACAACGGAGCGGTTTTCAATTGCTTACTTACTTTACAGTTATAGTTTTGAACAATTAGGAGGTTAAAATGTATTACTTCCTCTTATTGGCACATTCTGATGATTGTATCTAACTTTGTAATTGCTTAATTTGTAAAAGTCAATCTGAGAGGCTTTGCTTGGTCAATCTTGTTTCTGTTACAAACTTAAGAATGAATGAAATTATTTTTAAATATCAACAACTACTAATATATTTATATTATTTTCCAAAAAACACAAAGACATCAGTTTAACACTTGAGACACAATGTAATTTAAGTAAAAAAAAGGGAAATTTTTCAACTCAGATTTTGTTTTTTATGGGATTTTAGGTCCAGTGAGTTAAAAGATATGGCAAAATGACATCAAACAGTTAAGTTGCATGATGAGGTTATTCTAAAGAAAATTCCACTAGTGAATAGGTATTTTTCAATTTTTCAGGGTAAACTTATGGGAAATAGTTTTAATTAATAATGATAAAAAATAGCCAGTTCAATTCTAGACTTATTAGGGTATAGGTCGTCATAGAAAACTAATTTTATGTTTGTTATTTACAATACTATATTATATACCACTGAATCTATAGCATACTATATACATTTTGTGTTTTCAAAATCATTGCACAACTGTTATTATTTTACACTGATTTTGTTACCACAACTGAAAAAAATCAAAAGGACAACACTCTTAAGTGACAGATAACACATCATTTCATATTTAAATGAGGGGCCATGAGGTTTAGTAATGACTGCTAATGATGTAGTTTACTTTTGAGAGCAGAATTGCAATTGCAAGGAAATAAATGATACAGGCTGGAAGTAGTCAGAGTTGTATGTAAACTCAAAAACGACACGATAAAATGCTTAATTTTCTGTTGTTTCTGATATTGTCCTTTTATATTCTTTGTTTTTAGAGTGACAATACAAAATAGTTTTTAATCGATGCTTAAATCAAAGTAGGCTAAAAAACTGCTTTTATTTTGTATCTTACAAACTTCCTTTCACCCTGTAATGGATTATTCTGCACAAAGGAGCCTATTTTTTAAGAAGATGAGGACAGTTCTTCTTCAGTCAATTTTTTTTTTCATAAAAAAAAAAAATACTTCACCCCTGCACAACAATTAAATGTTAGAAATTTTTTCACTCTATAGATCTTAGAATTTAGAGCAGGGCTGTAGCACAGATTAATTTACGATGTTTAAACCCCTTTTTCTTGTACAACATGCATCTCTAAGAATGACAACTGATAACCTAATGGGCCTCTTTGTAAATGGATGATTACCTCTTAGAGAGCAGCAATTTGTCTTTCGTGGCTGTTTGATTTTGAACATATCTTCATTAGCTTATCTTAATTAACATGCAATGATACATTATCAGCCTCCAATTACTGCAGCAACATCTTCAGAAGCATCTGCCAGCTGCTCTTTGTGCAGGTGAGACTGTAATGCAGTTAGAATCTGTGGAACAAACTCAAAGTACTTTTGGTTAACTTAGTTTTTATAAGTTCCCAGAGGAAAAAGTAAGACAAAGATCATAATTATATTAGGATGTGCAGTGGAATTCCTCAAAATGTTAATTTCTGAAATTATAGTTTGTTTTATTTTCACTACAAAATAAGATTTTCTTTTTTTTATGTTTTAATGATTTATATTAATCACTTCACATGAGTAAAACTTCTGATAAAATTTCAAATTCACTGTTATTTTCATGCAGCAGATGGCAGTCTAGAAGAATGCAGTGTTTAGTCCAACTCAACTTCTTTTTTTTTTTTTTTTTTTGCCAAAAACTGTTGTAACACTTGAGAGAGACAGCAGGGCTCGTAATCGCTGATGATACAGTTGTAGCAGAGGAGGCATGCGCCAGTTTAAGGATCTGCGCCAAAGTCCTGCGCCAAAGTTTCCTCGAAAATACAGAGTAGCTGAGGGAAATGTGGAGGCAGCAGGGGGTAGAAAACAGATTTTAAAGATTAAGAAAACAGATTGTATTAATACATGCAGTATTTTTCTGAGAACGAGTTACATTTTTGGCATAGTTTGGCCTGAAGTGTGACTTACATGTGTTTTTTTTTGTGTGTGTGTATTTTTTTTGGCTCCAATGAGTTATTAAATTATTTTTGATTTTAAGAAAGAAAAAAAATATTATTTGATAAAAAGTCTTCATATGATCAGGTTTTAAATATTTTCATGTAACCTTTAAGTTAAGATAACTACTCTATTTTCTTTATTAACAAAAATTGAAAAAAAATTTAATAGTTTGATCAATTTCTTCTTGTACAAAGTTTGAATTAAAAAAAAAAAATAATCAAAAAAGTGAGGCAGTTCTTGCTGAAAATGTCTGAGAACACAGAGCAATGGAAACATAATAACGTGTACAGAAGGTGTTTTTCAAAAATACATTTTTTCTTAAGTTCTGGTCCATAAATCACTCTGAAACACGGCGAGGCCGGTGCCAGCTGTATATCTTGTTATTACTGCCTTACAATTCTGCCTCTGCAACTGCTTCAATGTGTGAAGTGAAAAAAAAACAGCATTCCCTTCCAATGAGAAACAAGTCGCCACACAGGAATTATGACCTGGAGGTGTTGTGTTGGTTTCAAACATCAAGCTGTCTCCTTCAACCACAGCTGCACAGCTCTGACCAAATTAAACAGGAAATGCCGACGTGTGAGGTAACCTGCTGGTCGGCAATGTGTGGAAATAAAATAAAAGAAATACTGTATATTTAAAAAATTATCTTAAACAAATATTTTAAATTATTCATATAAAAATATTGTTCATCCAGGGGTTGTTGCATAGGCAAATTTGATTCAATACACGTTTAGCTGGACACAAACAGCTGACTTCAGTAACATTTATGCAGCCATAAGCTCCAAAAAATGTGAAGTGTAAAAATGCAACTAATGGGTCTCGACTGGATTTTAGGTCATTTCCTTCATTAAGTGTAACATTTTCAGAAAATAAAAATCTTACGTCACCTTTCAGAAAAATAAAACACTGACAATTTACTGTCACTATCAGGATACATTTGAATTAGGTTATGTTTTTCTTTGCACAAAACCAAAACATTTCAAATATAGAGAAAATACCCCTTTTTAAAAATTTGAAATAGCTTTAAACAGAGGTTCCCATGACTGTCTTCCAAAATAAAAGATACCCTGATTCACATTGGGCCATCTTACAGCAGATGTTGTAGTATAGTGTAATTTCTGAAATCTGAAAAAAAAAAAAAAAATTGACTATTTTTGGCGCACCTCAGCCAGAAATTTGTAAATCTAACGTACTAAAATTAAAACGGAGACAACTAAGAACTATATTTCCACTTAAAAATCTTGAATTTGTTCAAAAGTAGAAAATCTAAATTGTAATCTGGTGTGCTGTAAGCATGAATTCTGGCTTTGCTCGCTCAAGTTCAATTGATATTTTTGCGCAAATTTATACACAAAATATGTCAAAACAGTTTATTACTACTTTGTTAACCCTTTAACACCAAAGCTCCAGTGTTTATGTTCTTTGATTTACTGTAATTTTTAAAGTATTACCATGATCAACGTAATTCCAGCAGATTCTCCTTCAGAATCTGCTGGAATTAAGTTGATCATGTTAATGAATGAAAAGTCACAGTATGTTAAAGAATTTGAGTTTAAGTGTCGCTGGTGACGCCTCAGGTGTTAAAGGGTTAAACTACAAAGTAGCTGCTCAATGGTTTGTTGGAGCATTGTGGGTACTGTAGTCAGATGCCTCTCAGAGTGACATTATAATTTTCTTCTTTTGAGCCATTACTAACTGACTTACTTTTTGCTTAAAAAATACTTTTTCAAATGAAAATCTTTTTGTTTTCTTTACCCAGAGAGCCAAAAGGAAGAGGTAAAAGAGCCGCATGTGGCTCAGAAGGTTACACACACCTGATTTCAGCCACCAGGGGTCTCACTGGATTCTACAAGGCCACAATACCATGTAAAAGTGCACATAAGGAAATGAATGAGTTACTTGTATAAGTGAAGTGAGTTGGAATTAGGATGGAGAGGTGGAATAAAGGTACAGCTTACTTATGCTAATTGCAAGTGCATTTTTTTGTGATTTTTTTTTTCCAGTGCATCAACATATAAAATTAAAATAAACTGCAAATAAAAATAGTTTTAATTACATCTCAAAGGAAAAAAAAATCAGAGAACAAAACAAATAGAAACATGGATGAGAAAAAAAGAAATATTGACGGTAATTTTGTTGCAGCTAGAGACACAGAATTAAGAATTAATAGAGCAATGATTTTTTTTTACATTTTTATTTTTTTAAGCAGTCAGATAATAACAAATCCTACACAGTATTCTGAGTGCAAACAAACACAAACCAGTGCTCAAGTTCTAAATAATCAGTGAGCATATCTCAAATAAAAGTCACAAATATTTTGAAAAAAGAAACATAAAAAAAGCAGTTTATTGTCTTTTGAAAAAATTCAGATCACTTCACAAACGCCATATTTTGAACTCTAAGTCCTGAAGGCAGCTTTAGTTTTCCCAGAGTTACCATTTATCAGCAAATATTAGTACTTAAATACCAATATTTAATAAAAAAGCATGTACCATGTGCTCATGAATCTGAGGTTTCAACAATTTTTCTTCTAAATCATGTGCACACAAAAAATCAGACACTTTAGACTTTTATAGAATAAAAGGCACAAAGAAGTTCTTACAAATATAAACAAACCCACATTTGTTAGAAAAAATGTTAATGCTAAAACATTGCTCTAACATTTTGATGAAAGACTCATGTTTTGTCATACTTTTTTCTTGCAGTTTCCTATGATCGAAACATTAACGCCTCGTTCTTTTTAAGGTTCCAGGTCAGGTTATGCGAGAAGTAATTTCGACATGTGTTTCATCAAGGAAAATTATTTTGAGGCTTGACCTGCAATGTAAAATTCTACAAAGTAGCCATGTTATTATAATAAAAAATATAAATATTTCACATTTTATGTATAGTGCTGTCTGTGGATTCAAGGTGTGGTTATGAGAAGGCTTTATGAGGCTTTGCAGTGTGGACTGTTATCACAGACAGAGGAAAACAAAAAGGACAGATTATTCTTTCAATATTAGATGTGACTAGAGGATGGATTCAGAAGGAATGTACGGGGCAGAACACACCATAACCGGAGTTGTATGAGCTTCTATGTATGAGAGAGAGGGAATCATCAGCTGATTAACATCATCGACCTTTATAATCTCAACTTGCTTTTCAGTAAACATTTCTCATTTTAAATATTTCATAAAAATATAGGGTTTGGGTGGCTAAAAATCCCTATTTTAAAAAGGCACCATTAGTTAAGTGTGTCAAAGAGAAATACTGTAAAATTGAAGATTAACACATCAAATCTCAGTAGATGTGGGAGGTAAAATGTCTGTTAATGAATGCTAAATATTAATAAGTCATGTTAGAAACACAAAAATCATTATAGAACGGCTAAAAATACGATTTTAAATACGTCTGTCAGAACTTCAAAGTAAAAAGGAAGCTTTTGTCATCATTAGAACATTGACATCTGTCAAATTCGTATGGCAGCACTCCTAGAGTTACGTGCAAATGATCCAAAAAAAAAAAAAGGCAACCAGATCAAACACACAGCAGGAGGGAAGCACAGCAGACATGATTTAAACACTGCTCCTGCGTGGGTCTCGATACCGTCAGGCGTGCCTTTCTAGACACTCAAAAAAAGAATAAATCACAAAAATAAATAACACTGGACTACATGAACTGTAGATACCACTAAAACGCATCTGTGGGCACTGAGGTGGAGTGAGAGAAAAGGAAGGCAGCCATGACTGGGGTCACTGGGATGTCGGACGCGGTGGGTGGGAGGGAGGTCAAGAGGAGGTGCGTCTCTGGAGCTGGCCTGCTGCTTTGCCCCTCTGCTTGTCATACTTGACAGAGATGATAAGGAAGACCAGCAAGGTGACACCCTGGATCCCCGCCAGAAGGAAGAAGTAATAGTGCAGAGAGCAGTCGTTTATATTGCCTACAAAAGGAGCAAAATAAAATAAAAAAAAACATATTTGTTTGGAAAAACACTATTGCATTCAGTTCCCAGCACAGAGCAAAAGTGTCACAGCATTCAAATGGAGGCCAAAGATGTGTTATAAAGAAGCCCTCTATATTAAAGATCACAAAAGACAATAAAGGATTGGGAGTTTTTCTGTGTAAGTCATAAAAAGACAAGGAAACACAATTCTGTCAGGAATCAGCATTCAGCAGGGGATGAAGGGGGGGTTGTTACCTTTCATTTCACCAGAGTGAAACCTTTTGAAAGTGAAGACAAATGACCCTACACTTCAGCGTTGATAAAAGAAGGCGGTATTGATGATTTGGGACTGAAGTATCAAAAACAACAAGAACAGAGTCGACCCTCGGCTGTGATTCGAGTCACGGAGTCTTTCATCAGCATTAAAGCGCGATTTGTTTCCTTGTGGGACTGCGACTTGATAAAAAGAAAGGATAAAATAAAACCGATGCTTCCGCTGTGATTTGCTGTACTGAAATATGACTTGTTTACAGGGATGGAGGCTAAGAAAAACTTAAGAAGGCTGACAGGAATGTGAATACATGAGTTAAAAAATATATTCACAAATGCTGACAATCAACGTCGAACTTTTTTCGACGGCAGGATTTAGAGATTTTAGCCTCAGCTGCTAAGTGTCTTTGCATTTTCTGACGGTTGTCATCATTTAGCCACAAAGCTCAAGAGAAAAGCTCAGAATAAATCCTGTTTTTATCTCTCTGGGCGGTTTACATGAAGGGCAAAGCTGACAACAATACGATTGTCCTCACTGGAGACAATTGGATTGGCATTAGAGCAGCTTTTGTCCTCTTGACCATGCAAGGCAGACCAATTGACTTTGTGGCCAACAGAATGGGATGACACTCTATACTACTGTGCTGGGCATGAAAAGCATTTCTTGTTGGGGTGATAGATGAATGGAGATTAAACTTTCTAACCATGGTGGGGAACATCTAAGTCCATGCTTTTGCAAGTAAGCCACAGCTTGAAACCAGACTGACATAAAGATGGTTTATATTTTACATTATGAATGAATGGATTCATGAGACGTTTGAGTGAATTCCTCTTAAAAAAAAAGCTTCCAGCTTCTTCTTAAGTGGCTTTCAAATTGAATACAATCAAGAAAAGAACATGGAATTACATTTTCTAAAAGTAAAATTAGAATTTCCATTTTATTGTATTTAGGTGCAGAACAGCAGCACTTGTGATCTAAAGGATGGCAGTTGTTGTTGCCTGTAAATTTAATACACTTTTGACTGATAAATGGAAAATGTTGGCATTTTGTGTTTTCTTTAACAAAGAAAATCAATGGTTCAAGCATTGTTGCATGTGTATTTTACACATCAACTGTAAGGAGAGTGAATATTAGATACGATGTGACATTGTAGTGGTAAAACTACTTTTCCCCCATGAACTGCCACCTTTCTATCTTGAGGGATTTGAGAGTTGAATGGTCAATTACGGTAAGCTGGAATGTCACCTTACAGAGTAGGAAGGAGTCTTAGCTTGTGTGGGAGGCTGAGCAGTAACAACCAGTGGTCAGGCTCACCTCAACGCTCTGTTTGAGCTCTGAAACTCAACTCCTCAAGAGGGATTGGACTCTGTTCTACTCGGGTGAGACGTGGCAGGCTGATGTGTTCATGGCCACGCTCTGGGTCTGTTATTTAACTTACCTTTTAATGTTATTTATGCTGAAGAACCAGGGACATTCAAAATTACAAGAAGGAGAAATCCCTTCTTTTCTAACAAAGGAACACAGTCTGGAGGTTTAATGTCTGACTTGATGCTTGTAATTTATTACAAACTATTCTAAACTCAAGCAGAAAACAGCTAAATACAATCAATCAAAGAGTAAATAGTGTCTGACCTTGACACACTACAAGCTGTCCCAATGGGATATGAAAAGTGTTAAATCAAGCATTTGCCAGAAAAAAACACAACTTTGTTTCAATAGAAATCTAACTCTAATTTAAAGGTTACGAGAAAAAGAAAAATATCTTCTACTTTCAAAAAAACGATTGCATATTTAAAGACCCACTACAATATTCTCCTGATCTATTTTAACCCTTCCAGACTCTTGGGGGACCAGATGACTCAAAACGCATACAGATGTGGCAAATGTGGACAGGATTTTATGTCTGCCATGGACAATAATGAAACTCAAAAATCAATGATAAAAAAAACTTCAGCGCACTGTCTTGTGGGGTCCAGATGACCCCACGTAAACAAGCCATGGAGAGCAGAAGGGTTACGAGCATTTCTAGTAGTCTTTTAATTAGGATTATGCCGTTCTTGGCCAGAATGAAAAAAAATCTGTGTTTAAGCTTCTACAGAACAGCAGGAGTTCATTAGAAATTCACCATTAAGTTAAGTTATTGAGGCCCACCAATTCAGCCTAAAGGTAAACCATATGGGGCCCACATTGAAATGTTCACTGGGTCACTCTCGCAACCTAACGTTATCGATGCAACAAAAATGGGAGCAATATTGGAGCCATCCAAGTTTACAGATTGACCCAGATGCCAGCTTAGATGAGTAAAACGAAGACATACATGAATCTAACTGTATCGAATGTGGTCTACACATTGTATTTTCTACATAACTAAATACAAGCTTTTCAAAGTGCCTTTTTGTCAATGAAATGAATAAAGAACTACTCATAAAGGCTGTTTTAAGCCTTATTTTCTTCATATATGTCCTCCATCATGAGAACAATTCCACAGAACATGTCAAAAACACCCCAAAATATATTGGGTTTTTAATCAAGCATTCATAGGTGAATAGCATAGTGGATTAGAAGTGAAAACCTTCCTTTTTCCTTGGTTATAGGAAGGTTTTATTGAGTAAAGAAAAGTATTTTTAGGCAACACTACATGCACTAGGTCATGTCTATATTCTGAAACTTTGATCACGAAACAGAGAGCTGACTCAAGTTTTACCAGAGCAATATTGAAATGAGCTGCAAGAAGAAAACCCTACATGCATTTTGAACTCTGCCACAGCTTTCACTTATTTTGTTGCCATCTTAATCTATCAAAGGTATAAATAATGAGAAAAAGATCAAAAGGCAAAGCAGCATTTAATATTTCATGGGATACAAGACGACGTGAACTTGCTGTGGAAGCAATAGTAGCTTCAGCTGATAATTTGTTTTGACAAAGAGGGGGAAAAAAATCATTAAATTATAAAGAAATTTGCTGCTCCAGTCTTTAGCAGAACCAATCATAAAGACTAAGCCATGGAAAAAGGAAAACATTTAGGGTACATAGAAAAAAAAAATATTAAGACATCTTTAAGTTTGTTCCAGGATTCATTCACATTAAAAAAAAGAAAAAAGACTGGATCCCACTTTATTTGAAAAAAAAACCTTAAACAAGTCCTGAAAGAAGAGGAAATGACTCCTTAAAAAGTTTAATTATATATGAAATAGATTTTACCACCTTCCCTCGGTCTTTGCCCCCCAGGGCCCGTCCGTCTGCCAAGCACTTTTGAAAAATATTGAAGGCTAATTACTCCAGCAAAAGACCAAACATGGATGTGGAGCAAAAGAAAAATAATGAATCTAATAAATATTTGACGGCTGTTTTAAAGCCAGTTTCCCAAGAATAGGAGGAAATAGAGTCTAGTGGTGTTTCCAGATGTACTCAACATTTCAGTCAAACTGATTTTAATTTGGAAACGGCTAATTAAGAAATGTTGGGAAAAACCTGGTCAGGTGGTTAGATTCCTTCCATGACAGTATTGTAAAGTCACGGCCTGATTTCTCTGAGATTGGGTATTCGCTGCTCATCTAAGCTCAAATGGAACACATTCTGAGTTTATTGTTTGAAAAATGGACCAATTGATCCAACCTTTAGTGCGGTGACCTGACATTTTGATGCTTCAGTGTCTTCGGTGCAATCTAACGTCTTGAAATGAATCCGTAAAATCTGCACTTTTCTTTTGTCCTCTATAACGGCTTTCTTGGTTTGGAAAGCTTTATGCCTAATTTTGGAGATTTAATTTTAAAACGTTAAAAAAGCTAAAAAGGTCTTTAATTTGGCATGCTTGATACAGAAGAGAGCAAAACATGAATTTGTCAGATTTGACATTCGACTTCCATTTAAAGTCTGACATTTTGCCGAGTGTGACCCAATAGGATGTTCGAATGTCAGCTCATGGTGGATTCTAGAACACCTAAAGACATTTGATAAAAACATCACTCAGGAGTTGAGTGCTGGTCAAAGAAAAGGCCACTTCCTGTCCTGTGACAATAGCGGCTCGCAAAAAAACCAGTGGCACTGAATAACTGATACATCCAACAAAAGGAGAGCAGATTAACATGCAGCAGGCTTTTCTTGAGATTCCTCTTTAACCTCCGATGTAAAGAGTGAATGTCAAAATTTGACTGAATAGACTAGTCAAACAGGAGTATTCTGTTTTGAAAAAATGAGTGAAGTTACACCAGAAATGTAAAGAAGCTAGAGCTATTAACTTTGAAGCTACGATCACACCACCCTCGTCCACAATCAACCAACCACTTCAAACAAAAAGTCAATGGAAACAGGCGTAAATATGCGTTTTTGTGCTCAAAACTGTTTTGGGCTCTACATGCAAAAACCTGTAGCCATTCAACGTGGGTTGAAAGTTAAATTAGGTTGGACTTTGACCAATCAGAGACTCTAATTTGCAAGTGTATGAATGACACGGATGATGGTTTGTGCCCGGACGGAATTAAACAACACCAAGTCTTACATGTATCAGAATAGAACTGTGAAAGAAAAAGCCTAGAGCAGCATTTTCATATGGTCATATTGCCCAAGTGAGTCTATTTTCTCTCCATACTCTTACCCCATTTGGCTTTGTGGCTGTCTGTTTGTTGGTGTATAAAACCCCTAATTTATCTCAAAATTAGACTCAACATTAAAGCGAAGTTACTTCAGACACCCACAAAGTCAATAAAATCAATATTTTTAAACTAACAACTAAAATTCTTTCAAACAGTAAAGTGGTGTAAGGAGACAGCACTTACAATACTTTGATTTTCTGTCCAGGATTTTTAGAGTTTGTTTAAAAAGACCCCCGTGACAGAAAAAAGTCCCATCTAATGTCAGAAAATCTGACCCTGCCCAAAACTTCTGACTAATAGAAACAGGCATGGTATAGTGTGTTAACCCTATACTTTGCAAATTAACTATACGTTTGACAGTTAGAACAAATTTACTATGTATGATGGCAAGATTTGCATAATTATGTCTACCGGTTAACATTCTGGACCAATTTGTGAAGAGCAATGTGGTATTACAGAGACTCAAAAAACTGCAGGATCCTGTAAACTCAAACTTAACCTCATAAAATGTCGTAAGGATAAATGAAAAGACATCTGCACCTTTTTTTGCATCCATTTATTAATTTTCCACTTTCAAATCAATTCGAAGGACTTGGATGATGAATTTTACCTAGCCTTTTATCAAACACAGAGAGACGGGGCGTGATGGAACTACAGCACGACAAGGAGAGATGAGCATCCACCAGTGCGATGTGGAACCAGCACTGCAGACTCCGTGTATTGCTCCAGGGACAGCTTTACTTAAGAGGGGCAGGCCTATGTAATCAGACCCCCAGCCTGTGATTAATGTTGCTGTCTGTCTTCAGGAACTGTGTGGCTCAGTAAAACTCAGCACAGCTCACCCAAGATGCTGTTTACTGCACACAATTTTGCCCACAGCTATAGGACTGAGCTGAATTCATTCCAACTTCCACCTACAGAGCCATGAGACGTGGACGACACTAGCATTCCACAAACTGAGAGGGAGAAAAAAACAGAATATACTATGATTCCTGGCTGTTTTTAATGGATGAGCACTGTGCTACATGTTTTTTTTAATCATTGGCCAGGAGGATGTTTTGTTCCATTTCTCCAACTCACCTTTTAAATTACTTGTTTTGGAAGGCAATAGGAGTCAAACAGTCAGTCTGGCTCAAGTTATTCTTCCCCTTAAGTGCTGTGAGGCTGAGCAGAGGATGGATTTATGGAGCTCTGCAAGCATTTTCCAGTGTTAACATCATTAAAACCCCCTCCCAATCTGCCGGTATCACTTTATTAATAACCTATTTGCCGTTTGTGTATTAACAATTTACTGTGCTGGCCTATTTACCACATACTCAGGGAAAAGTACAGCTGGGTTGGGAGCCTCCACTCGCCAGGCATCCCATCCATCTGCTAACACATTTTACTCATTACACCTCTAGTTTAGATTTACACAAATGTGACTTATTTATAACAAATTACACTTAAACTGGATGATTATCTTAATAGTATTTTCAGTGTAGGGAAAATTCCCTTAACGGGATATAAATAATAGTACAGGGCGCATGAACCAAATATAATGTTTTTCTTTTTTTTTGCCTTGATAGTTTGAATGGATTATATTTTTCACAGGCTGCATTCTTACTTTAAAACATAACAGTGACTACTCCCTTTTTGTTTGAAAGTTTTGCATTTATAGGGTTTGCACCGTATGTTTTGTTGCAATATCTAGCAAAAGTAATTACTTCTTTGTCTAAGTCAGTTACGTAAAAAATAGGGATCAATAGCCCTGAAATTTAGTTAATGGAAACAGCATGGATAATCTTCTTTTTTACCCTAAATCTGTTCTTGATAAATGTTTTAAGCCTTTAAATGCTTTTTGATTACATTTTTCGCTTGTGTGATGATCCAAGTCCAGAGAATTTGGCAAGACATGTGGACGGGGATAACTTTAGAGAAATTGGACTAAAATCTATACAGTAACAGCTAACAATAATAACCTGTAGGTTATAGCAGCGAGTAGCGGCTGGCTCAGTGGGTTAGGTGAAGGGCTGGCACCCAGGAGCCCTGGGTTCGATTCCCAGGGTTGTCCACTGATCCCCACCCAGACTGGGTCCCTAGGCAAGACCCTTGATGCTGCTGCCTAACTGGGTCCCTGTGCCCCTCAAGTACAGGGTTGTGTCAGGAAGGGCATCAGGCGTAAAAACTCTGCCAAATCACTGATGCGAAACAGTGGGTGCTGTTACGCTGTGGCGACCCCGAAAGGGATAAGCCAAAAGTGAAAGAAGAATGTTATAGCAGCAAGTAAACATCACAGTCTCATCAGGAAGCAACAATGTTGTGGTCTTAAAACATTTGATGTCTTCTGATAAATCTCAAAACTTTTTTAGATTGTGATCCTTCTTCTTTAACCAATCAATTCATTTTTCTCAAGTTTATTAACCAGATTAGGATTCCATATCAATGTGTTTTGTGAATTTTGCTTTTACAGTACAATCACAGAATGTCAATCAATAGAATGTGACTATTTGATAAAAGAAGCAATGAGGTATGTGCAAAAAAATATGTATCTAAAGAAATCTTCATTACCACAATTTATTTTATTTCCAATATGTATGATTTGCTATAAAGTTGTCCCTCTTGTCAATCAGTCTCCTGTCTCCCATACAGAATGCTTTCATATAAATTTTGATTTCGATTCGATCTTTGTTTTCATTTTGTAAAACTAGATGTACTTTTTCTATGAAGGTTTGAATTTTCAGAGTTTAAACAAGAGAGAAAATTGTGAAACCTTGTATATCTTTTAATATACTATTAAAAATTTGACTTAAGTCATCAGTTTTGCACCAGTTTAAAGTCAAACTATAAGCTGCTCATTAATCAGATACTACTAAAGAAAGGCCATTTGGCTCGCCGTTCTAAACAGCAGCTACTTCCAGTTGTCATTGTTAAAGAAAGCCCAACACTCACTGTCCTTTTCACTTTGCTTTCCATCTCCAAGGGACACGTTTGGCACCTTAATCTTTAAAACGTGTCTTTATGCCAGTTTTTTGTCTGCGATGCTGAGGTGGGGTGTAATAGGTCTTTAAAGCTTTTAACAGATTCCTGCTGATGCCAAAACAGAGGCTTTAACAAATGTACAGACAGATCAATACTGTAAATGTATAGCCATAAAGAGCTATTCCCTTGGTTTTTAAAAAGTTTGGCCTGGTTCTGATAAAAGCAGAGGACTATTTTTTTTTCTTTTGTGTCTTCTGGGTTTCTTACCAAAGTCTTTGTGTGATGACATCCACCCAATGGCCTTTAGGGAGACAAAAGCCAAAAGACCGGAGCCTACGAAGGAGCCAATCCCAGAGAAGAAAAAGAAGAGCCCCATGATGGCGCTCTGCATGGACTTGGGGGCTGCGGAATATGCAAACTCCAGACCTGCAATGAAGAACAGTAACACACAGGTGAGTTTGAGGAGTCTGTTTTGTTACAACAGCTTTGAAAAAAAAAATACTTTAACCTAGATGAATGGATGGGGCTGACCTCCTGTCAAAGGTCACTGTGGATGTCTTTTTTCATTGTGTTTGCACTGTAGATATATACATAGTGAACCAATAATCTGGAAGATCCTGAACCGCCTGGAGTCGAGCGGCCATATTGACTGGATTTATGCATTTTGAGAAAAAAAAAAAAATCTGTGCTGTGCCTGAAAATTGGCTTTGTCAAAAATGAGCTATGCAATCTCTTATAGTAGAGTAAAAATGTAACAGATAAGATAGACTTTTATCTGGCTTGGTAACATAATGGGTTTTGCTGAGTGTTCAATTCATAGAATTCTTAATGGTTTCTTCTCCAGCAGCTTGCCTTCAGTGGATTTTCTATGGCGGTCCGTGGTACCATTGTTTGCAACCCACTCTGCTTGGTTCACATCCCTTCATGCATTCTGTATCATGACAGAGAAAGGAAAAGAAAATGGGCAAGGAAGCCTGAAAGAAAAAAATCTCGAGATCCAGTCCAACTGTAAGCTGTCACTGATGATTTCATGGCACTTCAAATGTGATCTTTAAGAAGAGGCCCTACCTACATCTGTTTGTAGTGATAAAAAAAAAAAGATTTTAAAACCTTGCATAAAATCTTTGTGAGAGTTTATTTTATAAAAAAAAAACATGGAGTTGAGAGTGAGCACAACACTGCAAAGATGAAGTACATCTACCCAATGGAAAATGCTGACCTTTACACACATATTGCATTTGTTCATATTCTAAGCTAACCTTTGGATAGCAACAAAACGCGGTCGATAGCTATGGAATGCACATTATAGAAGACTGCAATATGTAGCTGCATTTGGTGGTGAGGGTTCCATAATACATCTCTGCATTGCAGAAGGAACAGCAGAGACTTGCACTGGAACGTCGAGGTAAATCTGTTATATGCTCATGACATGAAAGTCAAGTATAAATAGCTTTACCCTTATAACAAACGGAAAACTACAACTTTGAAGATCAAAAGCATTATGGAAAGGAGAAAAAAATGTATATATTACATGAATATTGTGAATATATCGGTTATTTTTCCTTTTATTGCCTATAATTTGTTTATTTCAAAACACAGCAACATTTAAATAAAAAGTAAGTCTCATAATGAGTATTTTGTTTGACATTTCTAGGCACTAAATGAATTAAAATTCTTCTTCTTTCACACTTTTAACAAAGTTAGAAAACAACAGACCAATTACTAATACTTAAATCTTCTTCTTAAAAAAAGATAATAAATCAAACCAGTGTCATAAAAGAGGCATTACATTGTACTTCACTGCAAAAGCAGAAGGACAAACCTAACAACTGGATGCATGTCTGAACAAACTTGCAACACACTAATAAGGTCTCAGGCTATGATCAATAAAGAAGCAGATAATAGACAAGAAAATATAGATTGAAAGACTGAACACTGGGCAATTTATTAGTTGAGGAAGGTGTATTTCAGGAAGGGAGGACAACACCAATTCTCCAGCTTAAAGACTTCAACCACACAACTTTCCAATGTTTTATAAAGAAAATTGTTGCTGTTGTTTTTCTCTTGTGCTGCTACAATCTCATAAAATAAGAGCAATCCCTCATTCTGTCACATCACAGTGTTCCAGGGACTATTTCTTTGACACCTTTAACAGCTGTTATTAAAATGACAATTAATCTTTTAGCCAAAGTGCAAAGTGGCAGAGAGCCAGATGACGGTGAAGTTTTCAGTACATAAGCCACAAAATGAGCTGAAAGCTGCCACTTACAATACAAATTATTTCTAAATGATTTATTGGGTTTTTACCCAGTAAAATATAAAAAAATATGAAATAAAAAGAAAAAAAGGCTGCTTAGATTCTAATAAAAGATTATGGTTCAACATCAGCAGGAAAATGAACACTAAAATCCTAACGTATAAATATTGTCACCAAATTATACCTTAATGTATTTCTGTAGTTATATATTTGTCATGGGGCCATATTAATGTGGATTTTACAAAGCCAATGATAGAAAAATAAAATTGGTTTGGTAAGCTTAACAATCTGGTTCAAAGCATTAAATGCTAAAACTAAAATAGTTTAGTTTTATTATTCTTGAAAAGTTTGCAATCTAGCAGCAGGTCTTTTATTAAAGGGGCCATACCATGAAAAATCCCCTTTTTGAGCTTTTAAGTGTATTGTACTGTTTATTCCTCACTATAACCATCCTCAAAGTGATATGTTGATCCGTTCACGCATTTCTGAGTAATCTTAAAAACTGCGCTCTCCAAAACCCACAAAAACGAGCAGGTCCTCACGCTCACATCACAAGTTGAGAAAAGCAGACTATTTCCTGGTGGAGGAAGGGAGCAGACTATTTCCTGCTGGAGAGAGGGAGCAGACTATTTCCTGGTGGAGGAAGGGAGCAGACCATTTCCTGGTGGAGAGAGGGAGAAGACTATTTCCTGGTGGAGAGAGGGAGAAGACTATTTCCTGGTGAAGGAAGGGAGCAGACTATTTCCTGGTGGAGGAAGGGAGCAGACCATTTCCTGGTGGAGGAAGGGAGCAGACTATTTCCTGCTGGAGGAAGGTAACAGACTATTTCCTGCTGGAGGAAGGGAGCAGACCATTTCCTGGTGGAGAGAGAGAGCAGACCATTTCCTGGTGGAGAGAGGGAGCAGACTATTTCTTGGTGGAGAGAGGGAGCAGACTATTTCCTGGTGGAGATAGGGAGCAGACTATTTCCTGCTGGAGGAAGGGAGCAGACTATTTCTGGTGGAGGAAGGGAGCAGACTATTTCCTGCTGGAGGAAGGTAACAGATTATTTCCTGCTGGAGGAAGGGAGCAGACCATTTCCTGGTGGAGAGAGAGAGCAGACCTTTTCCTGGTGGAGAGAGGGAGCAGACCATTTTCTGGTGGAGAGAGGGAGCAGACTATTTCCTGGTGGAGAGAGGGAGCAGACTATTTCTGGTGGAGGAAGGGAGCAGACTATTTCTGGTGGAGGAAGGGAGCAGACTATCTCCTGCTGGAGGAAGGGAGCAGACCATTTCCTGCTGGAGGAAGGGAACAGACTATTTCCTGCTGGAGGAAGGGAGCAGACTATTTCCTGCTGGAAAATGCGGGCGACAAATTGGGAGAACTGTTTTGAGTGTGTATTATTGAGCAAAGGCAGAAAGGTACATGTGGAAAAAAATGGATATGGAGAGTAATGAGGCTTCAAGGCGAAAATAAATGTTCTCAGCCAGTGCTAATCAGAACAATGTTCTCATAATTTTAGTAGATTCTGAAATGCTCATCTGGTGTTGTCTGCCTTTTGTGACCAAATATCACCGCAAAATGAGCCCATTAGCGATCACCATTTCTTTTTTTCGTGGGTAACAGACTGACGAGGACAAGGATGACATCATTAAACGGGTGGTACCCTAATGGAGCGAAAGGCGGTTCCTCATAGATAGAGTGGTTTTACTTTCAGGTATGAAAATAGTTCACAAAAATAACTCATATTTCATAAATAATTTCATAAGAAGATAAGGTAATATATGATCATATATATGGATATTGTTTACTCTGAAAGATTTAAGAAAAAGCATAGTATACCTCTTAAGACAGATCAGGATTTAGTGAATGTTGAGAACTCATGTTTAACCCAAAAAGTAATGTATTTTTCATTTTTTCATAACCAGCTGAAGGCTTTTTTTCTTCTGTTTTCTTTCTTTTCTTTTTAAAGACTCCATGATCTGGTTTCAAAAGATGACAGGTCTGGAATGGAGTGGGAAACGACACAAACAAGACATTTCCTTAAAAGACGCTCTAGAAGTACAGATAGTTTTGAGGCTTTGTTGTTGTCATACCAGATGGGCAAAGTAAATGCATCATATGCACCAACACTTGGATACAAATCCAACACATGTAGTTTTGCAAATTTGGACAACCAGCAACCCTTCAGGTCACTCCTCTTTGTACTTCCAAGTTTATAGTTTCCATGTTTTATTTTTTTCTGTTTCAAATGAATTGAGATTTTTCGCTTCAGTCAGGCCATAGAGCTCTTAATTTTACCACATTACAGTAAAACTGGCTGGAGGGCTCAGAGAAAAGCAGTGCTGTTTGGGAACATGGTTCTTTATTCTTCCCAGATTGAACAAGTTGAGATGCAGAAATGAACTGCATCCCCCTGACAGTGATTTCTAAAAGTATTCCTGAGGGAGTTTTGGTGTAGTGTGTCCCAATTTTCATAGTTTCACTCTCACAACAACTTTTTTTTTTTATTTTGCAATAATTTTGCATACATAATACAACTAAATGTATTAGGATGCTATTTATCAGTGCTCTCACCTGTAAGAGATGCTTTTCTGGCAAAAGTGAGATTTTAACAGCAATTTTTTGCTATTGTAGGGCATCTGTACTTTATTTAATGTTGCTGTACAAGAGCGTTTTACAAATATAAAGAGGTCTTAGAAAGAGTGGTATTCTCACTGTTAACACTACTCCATCAAAAGGATCTGAAGATATATTTTAATAGGAATAATTGTCATTCGAGAATTGCACCTCCTGCATTTGATTCAAATGAAGGTTTTCAGACTGTGCCCCCAGTGTACGTAGATTCCTATGGATTTCATTATTTATCTTTGAAAAACAGTGTGTTCTGTAGATTGTAAAGTCCCCAGCTTTAAAGGATTTGATAACCATTGCATTCTGTTTTACCCTCATTTTGCACTGCTTTCAAGCTGTTGAAAAACGACTAACAGTCCAGTTTGTTTTCACTCTCTAATGCCCTAGTCACATGCAAATTTTTGGGTTATCCGGGCCTATGAAGGGGGCAGAGAGGTGCAGACACCTTAGGGGATATCACGAAAATGGAGCGTACCATTGTCATGCGTGTGGTAGGTGTATTGTGAAGAATTTGTAAGAATAATATAAGTTGCACACATTTATGGCGTTTGAGAGATGTCACTCTAGCCGAGTTTCCATTAACTAGGAAATTGCGCAAATTTGATTTTTTATAAAAAAAATTTGCTTGATGGAAACACCAAAATTCCCTTTTAGTAAATTAAATGTAAAAAATACTTGTTCTTATCCATTGCCGTGTTTTTTATGACTTATCATGGGTATGGGGTCTTTTTTTTATTTTTGGGAAGGAGCTGAGACATTTTCCCATATGACTCTTTCTTATAAATTATATTTATTATCATACCATTCACTTCAGCTAGTGTCAAAATCCTGGCCAAAAGTGAACATTTTAAAGCCTCTGTGTATATTTGAGTTAATCACAGAAACATTAAGTTAGTCACATGGAGTGAATCCAATGTTGTCAGAATGTCTAATGTAAAATGGTCAATTTTAAAATGATCTATCACTAAAAAATAGCGGGAAGTGCCAAAAAAAATATCAGGATAATCAATTATTGATTGATGTCTTGAGCCATTAATGCTGGACAACAACTCACAAGCACTTTAAGTTGGAGTAACCTCCTAATGAATCACACAACATGCTCCAAAAAGGGGTTTAGACGTCAGTGCTTACTGCATTCTATCAACATTATAGGTTTTAGCCCACACTTTATATGCAGAACAATACAGTTTGGAGGTAAATCCGGCAGGTCCAAAGCAACCTAATCCCACTACTCAAGAGTGTTTCATTGTTAGTCAAGCTCACAATTTCTGCCTCAACACAAAATTAATGAGAGTTTGTGAGACACAAATTCCACAGAGGAAGTCGAACAACTGTACCTGCAATGCTGGCAAAGATTTCGCTGATTCCTATCAGCACATATTGAGGCACTTGCCACCATATGGGTAAATCTGCGACGTAGTAGATAACGTTGCCAAGCACCTGGTTAATGGTACCATTTGATTTGACAATCTCCAGGCGCTTGGTCTCCAGAATACCTGATTGGAAGGACAAACAAAAAAACATTTGTATGAGAAACAAGAAAAATATTCTTTAAACATGAACATATATATTTAGACAGAACACATGGAATGAAAACACTTTGACAATATTTTTGGGATGGAAAAACTACTTTTAGAGAAGATCCCTGTTAAGGATTAAGCTATTTTGAAGGGTTTACCACCACTTAATTAGGAGCATATCTGCTTGGCTGCATATTACTGCTCTTAGTAATGGGACAGCGCAGACAGTTCAATAATAACAACCGAGCAGCAGTCATCTATCGCAGCCGCCTCTTTATTCGATAGCTTTTATCATGTAACCAGAGGCTATTTCCAGATAACTCCCAGAGACAGCTTCCTATCATAACACAACTTAATACTTCATTGGAGACGAGTGATACTTAGCAACTCTGCTTCTACTCTTGTAAATTAAAAAATAAGTATTAAAGAAATACACAAAATAGAAGAGAGCTTTAGGAAATAACTGCAAAAACACATTATTTTTGGGGAAAAAAATCTCACATCAAATGTTAGACCTTGAAAACTGGACTCCCTTTGCCCCTGAATTCTGGGAGTTTTTCTCATAAACAATCAGAGGAAGATTGCTGTTTGTTTGACAGCATGTCATCAGCTGTCCCGCAGCAAATGGGAGGGTCATTTGTCGCATCATGACATGTCATAACAAGCACAGTGTGTCCATAAAGGTTTGTATTTTTTTTTATATATATATATATACAGAAGCTGACAATGGTGGTTTCCACTATAGCGCAGTTCTTGCTGCAGCAGCCTGACATTCCCATGCAAACAGGAACACATTTTTAGGACAAACCTATCACACTAGGATGAAGGTAAAACAAAAACTACAACTCCCAAGAGTCACTGTGTATAACTGCATACATGTGGATAAATAGAATAATTATTTAAAAAAATGATAATGTGGAAGTCTAAAACTAAATGGATAATCTCAAAAGCCTTCTTTAAAATGTTATCACATTTGATCTGACTCAAAAGATCCAGGTCAGAACCCTTCTGCACTCTAGTTGTGTATTCACCAACTATTCTGTGACCAATGGCCACACCACAGCACCATCTTAAACCCTTTTTCTACACTCGCAGAAGTCGGAATTGCTTTTAGCCGTACGCTGAATTTATTTTGCCTGAATTTAAATGGAGGGATTGATTTTTTTTTCCTCCCCAAAAGGAAAAAACATGGAAAAATACATACCTGTTCCTTTTAGAGGGAAATATCAAAAGATCAATCCTTGTGAGGAATTACTTTTTCCATTAATATGATGTAACTAAACGTCTCGCAAAATAGTTTCTTGTTGAATTTGTAACAGAAATGATTTCATCCGGAATACTACCGGTATTTCTCAATTATAACATGTACAAATACAAGAAACAGCTTTTATAAGAAACAGAATTTCTTAATTTAGCTTTCTGTGGAAACATTTTTTTCTAATTGACAGTAAAACATATTTACAGTAGTTGGCATGTTTTCTTCTGAAGGAATTGAAAATCTGATTGTTACTAATATTTGAGCATACAAGGAAACATACAATTCATAAATCAATATAAAAAACAATCAAAAGATTTAGTGCATTTTCTATTGGGGGGAAAAGGGCTTATGATTATAAATATATCTTAATTTATACTCATTTGTTAATTATTTAGATTTAGTGCTAACAACTGTTGTCACATTTTATTTGGTGCATGTTTAACAGTTGGGAACTGGAAAAAGTCCAGCAGTCAATTTGAAAGGTCAATGTGGAGAATGTATTGCTCCCATGGAAAAAAAAAGGAAAAAAGGAGCAATTGTTGAAAAATATAATGAACATTGATTTTTCAGAGGGCTGGACAGTGCGGTGGTTAGCACTCTCGCTGCACAGCGAACAGGTTTGAATCCTGTATGGCTCCTTCTGGTGTGGAATTTGCATGCGTGGGTTTTCTCTCACGGTCCAAACGCGGGCTTCATCGCTTGATTGGTTAGTCTAAATTGTTATTTGGGTGGGAACGAGTCTGTGTGTGTGCGGCTCTGTGATCAACTGTCCAGGGTGGACCCCGCCTTTGCCCTGAAATTGAAATAGCTGTGACAGCCTCCGAAAATCCCTGTGACCCGCGCAAGGCTAAGAGGAAATAGAGAATTTTGCTATTTGCTGCTTTACCTTTTTTTTCCAAGTGTAAGTACATTAAAGCCCACTGATGAGTCTTTCTTTAAATAATCAATAGGAGGTAAATAGGTCTTAGATGCATTGCTGAATTCATGCGCAGAAATAACAGACCTGTGGGCAGCTGCGCTCTGAATAGAAAGTGATGTTGGATTGATTTGGGAACTGAAAGTTCAACTGCGACTGGGAATGCACATGATTTCTGTAGAACTATGACGCTCCAGAAATGAACTGACTCATTTTCAAACATTTAAATTAACCAAAGAACAGAGAAAGAAGAGCTGCTGTCCACCTGACTTGGTTCAAATTAGTTTAAGAAAAACATGGGTTTTTGTTTTCACTAACTTTCAAAAATTGGAATAAAAAGGAGAACCATTGTTTTTACAGAAAAAAATGTAATTTTGCAGTGATTCTTTTTTTTTCTTTGTAGTTTAAGGATGAAAATGATGGTAGTAGCAAGTGATCATGCAGGTAAATTATATGTAATTAGAGGTTTTAGTCTGCTTCAAATGAGGTCTGGAGATGAGATGGACAATACAATTATGTTGATATTTTCATTAATGATTTAATCCTAATCCTAATCCCAATATTAGCCAGGTTGACTGCTTTGCTAACTTCCCTATTATACAAATAAAGGATTAGGCAAATGACTGTAAATCCTATGGCGTTGGAAACTGCTAATTTTTGGACCATTTATTTATTATTCTCTCATTTCTTTTCAAGAGCAGATACTTCTACTAGCAGGGGGGGGTTGCCTCATGACTCTCTGTAACGCAGAACATGAACTCACCTGCTGCCACTGCTGACCACATGACGAAGAACATCCCCACTGCAATCCTCTTTAGAGAAGAGGGCAGCAGGCCGCGGCGTTTCAGGACAGGGTCCACCACTTTGTCTTTTAGAGGAATCAGCATGAGGATGAGCACTGCGTCAAACATGGTGAGCCACGCAGCCGGGAACTGGAACTTCATCTGGGGGGATTCGGAGAAAAGGAGATCGCATCAAAATCTGCGGGAGAATGAAAAGCCGGCACAAAGTAATTGCTCTCCCAACAGAAGTTGGCAGTTTTTGTGTTCTCATATGTGGGTGCTGGGGAGCACGGCTCTGTCTGGATATTGCTTTGGCACCCCCAGGTGGCCAAATTCAAACACAGTTCGATGAAAGAATATTCATCTACTTCACAACCCGACAAAAATTGACTAAATAAATATGAAGGTAAATATATTTACAATCAGACGTGCAGCAGAAAGTGCAGTTCTTTTGTTAGTAAGAATATTCATAAGTGGAAAGCCCCTAACAACTGTTGTGAGTCTTTCCAAGAGAGGACTTCCCAGCAAATTTAACCCAAGGTCAGGCAGCGCGCTGCTCAGAAAAATGCAATAAACCCAGGAGCTTCAGAGGCGTCATGGTGCAGGGGGAAAAGGTAACATCCATGACAGCACAATTACAACAAGTATGGAGGGTTTAGAACGCTTCCAGGAGGAAGTGGCATGTGCCTAAAAACAACAGAAAAAAAGAATCATAAAAGAAACATGGATTCTAACACACCTACTTTTGAAAAAAATACAGAAAGTTGAGGACCAGACATCAACACAGCCTAAATGCTGCTTCGGGATCTTATCAATTCCCCCAAAACCTCGACAAATTGAAGCGATGAGATAAAGGAAAGTGGACCGGCATTCCTTTAAAAAATGTGAGAAAGATAACACAAATAATTCTATTTCATTTTGTTGCTGATAAAGGTTTTCAAACCACTAGTCATGCTGATGGAAACTTTCTTTTAGCCAGTTTTAGGATCTACAAAAGACTAAATACATATTTTCCTAACGTAACAAAAAGGAAGAATGTTTGTCTTTTTAAATATCTGTAAGTTTTCTATGTTATCTAATCTTAGAAAAGAGCTAGGAATGAGAAAACAGACTTTGTGATATTGAACCTAGAAAACCCAACAACTACTTAAAATTTCATGCATTATTTTACCAAGTGAACAATCAAACGGCGCCAAATTGCTGGAGCCCTTTTAGTCATTTAAATTCAGGGTGCCGTCAAAGTTCCTGATGTCTCTCTGGTTTAACAAAACTGATAGAATCATTTATTTTCAAATTGAATTTCCACTTCTTGAAGTAACTGCGAGCGATCTGTACATAGTTCCTCAGAGAGCATTTTGCTCTTGTTTGCACTTCAGAATACTCAGAATGACGGGATGTTCTACGTGAGAGGACTCCTTTGTAGGAACAAAAGCCTGACAGGAATTATGAGCGCTCAGATCTTTATTCATGACTGTATGAGCTTTGTTGCACAGTACACACACAACAGAACGCTTTCGTTTGAAGGACTTCAACTCACAGAACAGATCCTGCCTCATAACAGCCCGATTAGACAGGGAAATACTATGATCATAATTAAAGTGCAACTAGTTTACACCAAAATTGTTATTTTATTTAGTAAACTAATAAATTAACGTGCAGACTTTAGGTTTTTAAGAACTAAAAGTGTTTAGTTTGTTAATTTAAAATAACAAAACAATCTTTATGATTGAAATCCCTTACTTATTGGAAAAATGTCTATTTTGAAAATGAGAAAACTTGTTGGGATAGCTGTGTTAATGTTAAAAAATAAAACACAATGGTCAATAAAATAACCTCACGCTGAAAAAATGAACACTTTAATTTTAAATATATTAATTAAAAGTGTGTAATCCTTTTGAGTTGCTCAACAGAATTAAAAAAATTAACAAAATAAAAAGGCAAAATCAAAAACGGCTGCAGCGTTAACTGTTTTGTTGCTCAATTTCGTAGACAATCTCTGCAATCAGACATTTCCTGTCTTTGGTCGTGTGTTTTCTCCTGATGAGCAATCTGTTCTAATTCTCTAAGGTTTGAAGAGAGAGCTCATTTCTGATTTTTCACAAACATTCAATGGGATTTAGATCAGAGCTCCATAAAACTACATTTAGGAAAAAGTCCAACGTTTTGGTTTACAGTTGTTCCTGTGACCGCCACAAAAATACGACGCTGCTTGGAGATCGTTTTAACCTTTATCATGTTTATCTGGGATTGTTTTCCAACTTTCTGAGAAACTTTCTCCATCACTTCCTGTGGTCCATGTCACCAGACAGCACGGTGGGTTCTGCCACCATTTAAAGCAAGCAGACTTTAACATGTTCCTACAGTCTAATAATGATTTTCAATCTCTTTTCTTCAGGCACGTTTCATTAGTTTAAAACGATTCTCTACAGCCATAATTCAAAAGCATCTGCTTTTTGTGTTCGTAGATACTACTGTAAATGTATATTTGGCTTTCCTAAAGAGACTGACAGCATGCATTTGTTTTGAAATGCTGTACTTTTAGCTAAATGTTAAGAGCGATTTGAGCGTGTAAATCACAGAGACATCTAATCTCACTTCCCTTTTGAGGCTGAGACATGTCAGTGGAAACGCCTCAGTTTCCTCTTTATTACATAATGCAATCTTTTAAAGAATTAAGCACAATCATGCTGTTTGACATCATTTGAGAAGATGGGTAGATTGCAGAAAACGAAACAAAAAAAAATGTCTAATAATAGGGAGTAGCTGAGTATGCAAAAACTAAAAGGAGGTTTTTGTGAAATCCAATCCTGTGTTGGACTGTTGCGTTTCACTTCACATTTTCTATTAAACTAGTTCACTTCACACCTTAAGCTCGAAAAGCTTCCTTTAATATTTATACTGCACTTTGAAGTCTGTTCAATTTGATCTCTTCGAAGGCTGAGTATTTTGAGGAGTCGTATATCATGTGGAGCGGCTAGAGGAGATATCAAAGCCCTCCAGAACTCAACATACAGCACAATTTGTGGGGGCGAGTTACATCAGCAACAATCACCAGGAAGCATCAGGTGGAGGCGCTGCTGTGGAGAGATACAGCATCCAGGTTGTTAATCTGAGCGGTATTAGTCTGGTTTGACCTAATCCTCAAGGCATTACAAGCCTTTGCTGTTGGCTCCAGCTGTTTCCTGCCATTGTGTGTCAGTGACCAAATGACTCCTTTAGTATTAAAAAAAAAAATGAATCTGGTTCCTAATTATTACTGTAATTGAAATGCTGGTTGGAGCGCACTGCCATCATTTTTATGCTTTTAATGCTCATAGACAGACCATGTTATTTTTAATACTGGTGAGAAGAAGAGAAAAAAAAAACATGCATCCAAATAGATACCTATTCTGCATTAGTTACCTCATGGGAATCAGTTGAAATGTTTGTGGATGTACCAGGAATCCTTAGATGGAGGCCCTGCAGGACATACGTTGTCTGCATCTGTAACCCAACACAAAAGTAAAACAGTGATGCTACACTTCATGAATAAAAGTGTCTCTAGTGTACATCACTGCAATCTTATAAAGACAAAGTGGTTTTACCTGGAAGTACACCGTCCAGTACGGGATGAGTGCAAAGAAAACTGGAAGAGTTTTCAACAGTGCTTTGACTTCCTCCACTTTTTCCTCTGGAAATTTCCCCCCGTAAGTCACTTTTGCACTGTCCAATAGTGTTGGTTTGTCACTTTGAAGGAAGGAAGAAAATTATTTTAAGAGTGTGGAGAGATTTTCAGCAAATATTGACAATAAAAAATCTTTTTTTTAAAAGTGTTTAAATGTGAGGCTTATCAGCCGTCTAATTTTACCCTCTGTCTTGATGTTTTTAGAGACAGAAAAAAATGCCTTTTATTCCCAGCTCTGACAATAAAAAATAAATAATTCTTAAAAGACTGTAAGATTTTCCAGTTTACAATATTAATGTCAAGTTTTTGAGTCCCCAGTGCTACTTCGGTTCAAAGACATTATAAATCCCGTTAGAATAAGTTGTAGCCTCCAGGAATAAAGATGAATGCATGAACCAGTAGGAAAAAAAAAGGTGTTATGGAGTGGGATCAAAGCAGGATTTAAGATAAAGGTCTATCTAAACATGCTGAAGCTGCCTGTCAGCTAGAATTGGAAATAAAAAATGAAATAAATATAACAAGAAAAATGGCTTTTATATACAATTCCATCCTTTTTATTTTTTTATGCATCAGAGAGATACTCCGCAAACCACCGTACGACCACCACATGTATATTTATATTTCTTACCGAAGCAAGTGGGGCTCCTTTGGTTTCTTTGAACAGCAGGCAAAGCTCAGGATCTTGAACATGTCCGTGAAGGCACTGCCGTCAGCGGGCTTGGTAATGAAAACAGTGCGTCCCAAGAGAAAGACCAGGAAGGACACCCCGAGGCACACGGTGGGGATGATGTAGCCGAGCTCGAAGCTGAAATTTTGCTGAATGTAGGCCACGCATCCCAGTGACAATATGGCTCCAAGGTTGATGCACCAATAGAACCAGTTGAAGAATCGACGAGTGGCCTCGGGTCCTCTGTCTTTGACCTTTGATTGCACACAGAAAAGGATCAAATTGACCACATGTCACACATGCTGTTGTTCATATAGAGGAAAGGACAACTTCTGAAAAGTTGCCGGTTACCTTTCAGCCAATTTAGAGAGCATCTATTAGGGCCCATCTTAACCCTGACTGAGCCCTTTGATTCATGTTTATGACAGGGAAAGACATGTGGAAGGCCTTGTCTGAATGGAAATTACTCCATTATAAAAGTCATCCCTCACTTGATGAGTCCGATTCATTTGACAGCACTGCACCAACGTGTGTCATTCATCATTTCCTGTCATGACACTGCACCCGAGGAACTACGTTACGGAGGTTTGGTCAGCCGTTGTAACACAAAGTTACTGAGACATTTGCTACTAATTATTTCAAAGGACAAAAAAAAAGAGAGAGAAACCCATTTAAAAAGGGAAGGCTAATTCCACTGAACTTGTACGCTTCTAGGAAATATTACAATGTAGTGAACAAATGCAGTGTGGGTAGAGATATCAGAATTCCAATGCCTTTTTTTTAAGTGCACCACAGGGAAAGATTAATGAAAGTTTCACCGTTTTATCTGTATCAATTCAAAAGATCTGTGCTTATTATGATATGAACTGGTATCTGATAACTTCAATATAACAGAAATGTACATTGCAATAAGATAAAAGTAATAAAAAGGCAAGTGAAGACATTTTTTCCCCTGTTTTAGCAAAAGTTTGACATCTTCTATATTTTCCAACCACTTTAAGTTGTACATTTTTGCTAATATAGCCACTCAAATAAGGCAAGACCATCCACATACATGCACCAGAGACCATTGCATGGTTTCTAGAAAACAAGTCGTGATACATTGAAGGTTATGTCAGGAAGTCCTAGTGACAAAAATAATCTATTTGAAGTCAGATAGCTAAGATACTTCACACATTGTGTAGAGAATGACACACAACACCTCCGGTTGTTTGCCATCTCTCCTCGAAGAAGACATTTAGACTTTTATTAAAAAGGAAAGAGATAAACATTGCATGTATATGATAAAAAAGAGGATTTTGAAGAAATCCCCCAAAAAACTTCAATATCCCATTTTGTTCACATCTTCTCTATGTGTTCTTGAATTCAACATTTCACACGTTATGGAACTGTAGCCCTATAGACTGAAAACAATAAAGAAAATTGGTAATTGAATAATAACATATAACATGTTACCATCCTGCAGCTTAACAGATTTAAAGGTATTTCAGTAAAAAAAAGGATATTAAAGCATCATCATTTCCTTTAAAAGTGTATTGCATTTTCTTTTAAAGGACTAAATAGTTTATTCCGTTGCCTTTGGACTTGATGCATACTTCCCAATGATGAAGTGCTACAACTAAGCATTGAGAGACAGCATTGTCCACTCTTCTTTACCACTGGAAACAACACCAAATGAGACAAATGACCCATGGCCCAACAAACTTTGCGTTTCCAACAGTAGAAACTAACTTTAATGTTCTGGGGAGAGTAAAACCAATGTTTTCCAACCTAGATCTGAATAGAAACCAAGGTCCAAAAAGTAATGATTTTATAATGCAATCAGCGAGTCAGCCAGCCAGGACTGGCAGATGCTTGTTTGCAGAAACAACTTCCTCATGTGAGTCCAATTTAACTAACAGGAGTCTTTATAAACTAAATTTCCTACTTAACCGCACATCTACTTTAACTTCTGCAAAGAGAACTGACAACTTGAATGCATTTATGCGCATGTCTTTTGTGTACAGGTCTGTTTGGGTTTAAAAAAAGGTTTCTCAGGCCCGAATGACGCATGTTTACCTGAAATGTCAAGAATTTTCTTGACACCTCCGAAAGAACGGTTTTTCACCGAACACGAGATGTACACATCAATTGGTCGCAAACACAAAAGTCTACCATGTCTTTTACTTCACTGTCAAGGGAAAAAGCATTGAATCTTTAGATTGTAAAACTTTCATCCTGGGTGATACCAGTGGAGAGCTTACCGTAGCTCATACAGTAGAGCAGATGTCATCATTTTGGTAACTGTAAAGTACATTTTTATGGCTAAACAGATCTTAGATTGCACATCTTATATTTTTGAATACATATTAGTTTAAATGTTCTCTCTCAAGCATTAAAATAGAGTTAAAAAATAAATAAAAAAAAGCTAAGCAAGTTATCATCATATGAGGTAAAAAAGATACTTTAAATTTGATGTAAAGTTTTTTTTTAATTCTATAAAGAATCACTAAAGCATGTTACTTTGAGATGATTATACAAAGAAAAGAATCCAACTTATGACACAAAACTGCTAATGAATTTCCATGGTGACGAAAGCTAAAGGATAGAAAACATTGTCTTATTCAGCCAGAAAAAAGTTTACAATAAAGTAGGCCTACTCTGCATAGCACTATTGAAGATAATATAAAGTGAGGCAACACTAATTGTCAATCACAGATTCTACAAGCTGTCCCACTTAAAATGAGAGACTCTCAGTTGCGAGGTCTGTATTGTTTGTCAGATACTGCAACTGCAGGAACATGTAAAAAAACAAAAAATCTAAGAAGGTTTTTCAATAACTTATTTACATAATGATGCAGAAAATAAGTATTTAGTCCAAAACTTAGATTACAAAGTATTGAGATGAACCTAATGCTGGTTGGCAAAGACAAAGGTCAAAGGTTTCCTGTAGGTCTTCGCCAGGTTTGCACTGTAGCTGCTATTTTGGTCCATTCTTCCATGCCGATCTTCTTGAGAGCTGTGGTGTAATGGGGCTATCGCTGGGAAACATGAAGTTTCAACTCTCTCCAGGTTATCTATTGAATTGAGGTCCAGAGACCTGCTAGACCACTCCAGAACTTTAAAATGCTTCTTGCATAGCTGCTTGTTTGTTCCCTGGGCGATGTGTTTGGGGGATCATTGTCATGCTTGAAGATCCAGCTATCCTAACGCTCTCACTATTCTTGGCCCCATTCATTGTGTCCTTCATACAGATCAGTCACCAAGTACTCCTTACAGAAAAGCAGCCCCAAAGCATGATGTTTCCACCTCCATGTTTCATAAGGGGAATGGTCCATAGGCGGCAGCTCAGAATTCTTCTCCCTCCAAACACGGCGAGTGGCATTTATACAAAAAAGTTTCATTTTGGTTTCATCTGACCACATGACCTTCTCCCAGTCTTCATCTGGATCATCCAGATGGTCTCTGGTAAACTTTAGACGGGCCTGGACATGTGCTGGCTTAAACAGGGGGACATTTGGAGCTTTGGAGGATTTGAATCCATGACAACGCTGTGTGTTCCTATAGTAACCTTTGTTACTGTAGTCCCAGATCTCTACAGGTCATTAACCGGTTCTCCCGTGTAGTTCTGGGCTGTTCCTTACTGTTCTCCAAATAATTTGTACCCCACAAAGTCATAACTTGCCTGAGCCCCAAGTTGAGGGAGACTTTCAGTGATATTGATTTTATCAATTTTCTAGATGCATATTCCTATTAAAAAATACAAATTATCACACAATGTGATTCCCTTGTTTGTTTCTTTGTCTTATTTCAAATGTACCTATGATGAACATTCCAGCCTTCTGAAGTGCTTGCAGAATCAGTTACTGGCAAAATACTTTTTGACCCACTGTACATAGGTAAATTAAAGTAGCAGAAACAATCATTTTATAATTGAGCACGAATCTTTTATTTTATTAGCTTTTAACGTATATGTAATTTGTACATTTTTATTGTTCTTAGCGTTTTTACTGCTTTCTATGTCATCATGGCAAGGGGACCACAAATGAAAACTAGCCTTTTGGCTAATTCTGGCTTTTTTTAAACCAGGTTTATCGTCCTGTTTTGTCATTTTAAATTGCATTTTCACCATCCATCCATCTTCTTGACCGCTGTGTCCCTTTCGGGGTCGCGGGGGTGCCGGAGCCTATCCCGGCTACTGAAGGGCGAAGGCGGGGTACACCCTGGACAGGTCGCCAGTCTGTTGCAGGTCCTCAATCACACACCCATTCACTCACACATCCACACCTAGGGGCAATTTAGAGTCACCAATTAACCTATGAAGCATGTTTTTGGACGGTGGGAGGAAGCCGGAGTCCCCGGTGAAAACCCACGCATGCACGGGGAGAACATGCAAACTCCACACAGAAAGGTCCCAGCCGGGAGTCGAACCGGGGCCTTCTCGCTGTGAGGCAAGAGCGCTAACCACTGCGCCACCGTGCAGCCCTTGCATTGTCACATTTTAAATAAATAAATAAAATAAGAAATTATGGAAATATACACTAATAATATTTCCTATATAAAGTGGCATGTGCACAACAAAATGCACTTTGCGCAAAAGCGAGGAAATGTTTGTCATTTTTTTGGGTGTAACAACCCTTATTGGCAATAAATTTTGTGTATTGTTAACTAGATTGTTTCCCTTTTAAATAGGGCCTCAATAATAAGGTATATGTATTTGTGGAATGAGTTGAATATGGTGTTCTTTTGCCAACTCTTGTTTGATGGGTCATTTAAGTTTAAAGATACAAGATAAATGGACAATTTTAAAATGTATTTATCTAACAAGAAGGTGCTTTGACAGCAGGTGAAATACAAAATACAACCACAACAGCCTAGCCCCTCCTCTTTGTGGTGGTCCCTCAACGCTGTGGAATGTACCCCATTCTCCAACTGCTATTTGTCACAAGGCACCCTGGTCACTCTGGTAGAAAAAAAGGGCCAATATTGTCTTGCAAACCTTGACTGCACATCTGTAAAAGCTAACCAAGTGCTTACAGAGTTAGAGACAAGTCTTCTCAGTGTGTTGTTTTCTTGGGGAGTCCACTTTGCAGCCTGTCACAGACATCCCAGCTATATGGGACTTGGCATACAGTTTGGAGATGCTACTAGTGTTTTACTCTAAACAGTTGAAGCTTGAAGTCACTTTATTGCACAGTTAAGTAAGGTACTACCAGCTAATTTCTGACCAGGCATCTGATTGGCAGCCTTTGGGGATGCCATAGCTCAGAATGAGTCAAAAGCAAAAATAATAATATGAGCTGTTGAACACTGGCAGAGAGGATTTGGCAAACTTTTCATGAACACGACTCCTATACTCAACTCTGCTGCTAATTCCACTAATGCATGAAAAAGTAAGCAAAAAAAGGAGAACAGGTTTTACAAGCATTTAGGAATTGTTGCCAAGGACTACTTCTGCAATTAAAAAAAAATATGCCAAACACAAATCTACTTTTGTTCTAAGTTAATATTAGTGTGTTCATTTTTTTTAAGTTTAGTCAAAGCTGTGTGTTAACATCCTTGTTTTCCAAGCATGATTTTGTCTGCAGTTTTAAAGCAGCTGAGATAAAAGCACATTTCAAGCGTTTTTTAATCTTTACGAAGATTTTCCTAAATTTATGCTGCTAATTAACTCCTTGATCTGCTCAACTTGCTACTAAGTTTTAGGAACTATTATTGTGAATGGGATGAAGGGAAGCATTGACATAAAAATAAAACTCTTGTAATAGGCATTATGGGCTAAAATACCATTGTCGCTCTGCCTGTTCCTGTTGAAAGCTTTTATGCACTCATTGTTATGTTTTTTTGAGAAACAATTACTCAATTGATTTAGAACTACATTTTTTTCACAATGATTTAAAGGCTAAGGACTCAAGCCTGCTTATATCGATAACTATTTTTAGATAGGTTCTTCTAAAAGTGGGGATTTGTTTTGTTTTACATAAAGACATGCATTTTATACATTAATGTGTGGCATTAGCCCTGAATTTTTGTCTCTGTGAATTCAAGAAAAACACTTTTTTTTTTTATTTTATTTTTTTTTTTAACCTGATCCGGAGCTAATCTACTTAATAATGGATATAAAGTCATGCAGAATAACATGACTTTGAGTTATACTGTACCACACCATGTGAGCAAGCAAGTTTGCGCTCTCTTTAAAAAAAATAAGTGTTATACATAACACCGAATCAAAAAATATATGCATGAAACTAATGGATCATATGGATAAACTTAACCGTGTCTTACATCTAACCATTTTTAAGAGCATGAAGTGGACTCCTGATGGTGTAACAATTAAATTAACCCTAACATTTGACATAAGGGTTGCATCTGTTTTTCCTCTGAACTTTGTGAATTTATGAAATTATATTTTTATAACCCTTTTGCTCACTATATCAGTGAAAAAAAAAAACTTCTCAAACTCAAATTCTAAAGCCAGACCTTTGACACAGCATGAGACTCTCCCCATTTTACTTTGCTTTTTTATTGTGCTTTATACATTTTTAATTTAAGCCTATTTATACTTTTTGTTTAAAATCTTTAATTGTTTTAAGCTTTTAGTTGTTTTTAATGTGTTTGAGCTTTGTTTGGTTGCAGTAATTTTAAGGTGTTCTACACATTTGCATAGAAATAACGTAATGCTGCTTTTCCAGAATTTACTTTTGACCAAAACTTCCTTACCTTGAGTTGCTGCTCATGGAAACCAACTTCTTATGGTGACTCTGATTTAAAGTAGGCAGCCATGTATTTGCAAAAAAGTTACATACGCACATGACTGAAAAAAAACTATGACGATCAATTGCATGCTCATTTAAAATAAGTCATACAACAACAGATATCCGGTCACATGTCTGACACTGCATACCCAATCTTCCACAGGTCATATAACAATTCAGACATTATATCCCACTTGAGATTCAGTGTTTGCATAAAACTCATGAGAATTCCAGAAATAGTGATGCTTCTACTTTACCTGATCTGCCCCAAACGGAGTGATGTTGGACTTCACTGTGCCCACACCAAATGCAATCAAGATAAGTCCAGTGTAGACTAGTGGGCCACAGTATGGGTCTCGGTAAAGGCAGGTCACATTTTTTGGTGGGGTGCTGTTCGAGCACTCAGCAGGTTGCACGGGGAAAGCACTCTCCTCCCCACACAGGTGTATCCTGGTGTCTTCATTTGAAATAATGGGGAAAAAAAGCATTCCAATAAAATATAAAACCAGACTTGAGGCGATTGTCACAAATTTCCCCAGGTATGCATCTGCCAGCCAGCCTCCAAAGGGGGAAATCAGGTAGGTTACTCCCATGAACATCAGGGGTGCCTGGCTGGCCTCGGTCCCGTCCCAATAAAAGGGGCTGCCATTGAGAAAGAGCACTAAATTAGACGTGATGCCGTAAAATGCTATTCTTTCCAGCGATTCAGCCAGCAGGACGGCTGCACATGCAAGTCTCCTTCCCTGGAAGACTGACGGAACAGGCGGTCTGTTGTCCGAATCCAAAAGCGGGGTGCTTTCGAGAGCATCCCTTCTGTCTGCCATTCTCAACCAACTTGACAGAACTCTTGCCAAAAACTGCGACAGAACCTGTAAAGAAAAACAAAAAAACACCTTAATCACGTTGTTACTACTGTTTAGATTAATCTATCTTGTTAATAGTTTGTCACAATTTTTTGATTAGTACTTTGCTATATAGCTCACTTTTTGGCCAAACACTTATCTCGCGCAGTGAAGATGTTAATAGTTTGGTTTACGTTACCTTTTAGAAACGGGGACACATCGCAGAGCTCTACACTGTCTCAGTTTCCCGGTTTGTTCCAAACACTCAAATGTTAACTCGATCCTCGTCTTCAATTGGCACTTTCAGAAAAGAGAACTGGAAGTCAACAAAAAGTGTCACAGTACTATCGCGTGACACACGACTCACTACCAACTAAAGTTTGCGTCACAGTTCAGACGATTTAAAAGCAACTGCAGTGATTCATCCCGGAACGAAACAACGCGATGGTTTATCCACATGACTTGTAGATTTACCCTCTTTGCGCATGCGGTGTGCCATCTCGATAAGGAAGTGAATGTTCCGCGGCTTTTTACTTTTTTTTTTTTACAGTTTTGAAAGCGATATTTAAAAAAGTTATTGGAGAACAGTCGCGTGGTGTTGGTGTTTTTTTTTTTTTGCTGTTTTAGACACGAGGCGTGTCAGGAGACACTAAAACGAATATACATCAGTTACGTTAAGCTAAGCATTTGTTTCCAGGGGGTAATTTAGAAGACGGACTTGTAAACAGTGCAAGCGTGGCGCTAAGTCCGTGCGCGTGCAGCCAACCAACATGAGCCGATATGTAGCCGTGCCGATAGCTTTACCTTTGGTGTAAACGTCTGGGCACGAGTCCAGGAAATGTGACACGGGCAGCTGACGCTTCCAGGTCCCGGTCGCTTTAGTTCTATTTGAATATCATTGCTACTAGCGTGACAGAATAGCAGTCAGTGGAAATGAAATTACTCTTTCTTGCCTGCCTTAAACCCAAAACTGGAAACCATACTACAGCCGAGAGAATAAGGTAATTGTAGTGCAGTGTGATCTGCAGCTGGCTACTCCAGCTGACGTGCTCGGTACACCGGCATCATCTGGCGACCTCGTGGCTAGGATTCATCCTTTAACTCTACATTGAACTCAGTTCTGTTCTATATAAACCAGTAGTGATTACTATTCCAACTTATTTTGACCTTAGTCGGTGTGTAGTTTAACTCAGTCGTGTTGTAGTTCTGTACTCATCAGTAGGGAGGTAGTAGGCACACCCTTGTGTTTGTGAAACTACATCATAAAGTGCTCGGTTTGCATGTGTAAAGTTATCAATGGCATCTATAGAAACAGAAGAGGTGGAAAGAATCCAGTTAAAAATAGAATTACTTTCATATGTTTCCTGTAGTAAATGGTATCTAATTCCATTACTGTCACAATTGGGCCTAATTTTTAAAAAAGCTTAAATGTGTGTGTGTGTGTGTAGTTCCTTTAATATCAAGATCTGAAAAGCGTAGGTATCAAAGTATCAATTATCAAAACTCTTGTTTTGATCATCTGTAAAGACTGCTTTTGTACTAATTCTATGCTGAATAAACATTAATTAAAAAAATTCTTTGTTCTGTTTTTTTTTTTTTTTAATCCGTAGTATATTACATATTTTTATATCTAAATAAGGTAATATTTTCAAAAATATATGTGTAAAAGTTGCATGCTAGTATCAGATATACATATTTATATGCAGGCTATAAGACCCTTCACACTACTGCCTAACTATGTAGCCACAAAGAGTGAAAGCTGATTCGACAAGATGTGCCGAAAGTTGAACTATAAAATTTTATTTACAATATCTATAAAAATAAAGATTTTAAAAAGTCCAAATGTCCGCTGAAGACAAAAGACTAGGGGCAGATACTCGCCATATTAAAAGCCATCCATTGTTTTCTCCTCACAAAGAGCTTTTGTGTACAATCTGTTCTGCAGCTCTTCCAGCTCCCTCATGAGCAAAGCCTGAGGCTAATGGCATCGCCACGTCCTAGAAGATGATTAAAGACAAATAACACACTTTCAAAAGAATGTAATGATAATCTACGATTTTTAAGTAGTCTGATTTTAGAATGACATGAGGAAAAAAAACTAGAAAATAAAATGTACGTTTATGAAGTTGTCATTTCTAGTAGTCATTAAGTTCACATTTGGTTTACATTCCAGGTCCCACATTGAATCAGCAGGACACATTTGTGAGCTCAGAGATGCAGGAGAATTTCAATCTTCTGCAGACGTGAACAGTCTGGTGTCCCACTATCCTCCTTTCGAAGGCGCACTAGCCATTCATCTGTACAGAGCTGGCAGACTTCTCTTGGGTAAATGTGCTTGTCAAATGTTTGCTCCCTTGGAGTTCCCTGGGTTTACTATATTGATCTGCAAATATCCACTTCCTGTGTCCCACAAAACTCATCTTGTTTCTGCTGTATTTCTGCTCTTTTTACTACAGACGTGCAGCTACCCTTTGGTGTCATTTTTGGCGGAACCGACATAAATGAAGATGTGAAAGTTGAACACAAGCGTGTGGTTATGGAGCAGGTGCTGCGGAAAGCCAGGTGATGTCTCATCCAGCTGCTTGTTTGGAATACCTAATTTCACACAAGAGCAACACGAGTGCTTGAATATGTATTTTCTAGAGCCCACACTTTATTCATTTTTCAATCATTCTATTTACTTTAATTTGCACTTTTCTTATGTAGACTGGAACTGTAATCTAGTTTTTAGAAATAAATGTATGTAAAAGAAAATAAAGCACACGTAAAACACAGTGCATTTGATAGATTAGTGACTCATCAGTGATCTTTGGACATGGTTTATGTAAAAGGTCATTAATATGACTTGTTTTGAAAACTTTCTCTCATGGCAGTTTGGTGCAACCGTGGCCAGCTTTGAACTGCAAGCAGGAAGTAAATGAGGACGCGTATCCATTCCTTATATACTCAATTTAAATTACTCACATGAAATCAAAACAGAATCGTAGATCCCTTTTCCTTTAGCATACTAACATTTATTTAGCTCATTGACTTTATATAAGAACTGGACAGAGCAAATGTGACATCACCCAAAGAAAATTACTCACTTCCGGCTCCAACTAAAGTAAATTTCTGTGGCCATTTTTTTGTGTTGCCATGTTGGAGTCAGACAATGTCAGAAAAAAGTGATCGATATAATTCAACATTCTTTTAATGGCAACACCTAGAGATATCCCCATCCATATGATTGACAAATCTGTATCTTTCTCCTGATCAATATTGGATATTTAATTTATTCTTTTTATGATCATATATATTTCAAACTTATTATTCCTGATAAACACTTCACTAGAAGTCCGGATCACGACAAGTTTTTGCCATAAAGTGTAGCAGAATATGATAAAAGTTTAAGCAGAAGGCTAACAAAAACAGTTCAGTTAAGCTAGCGAGATGTTCAGTAACTTTTTAAAATGCTTTAAACTCGCAGCAAATCTCTCTATTAGTTTGTCTTGAGAAAACAAAAACAGTTCATTTTTTATTTAACCTCTCTGTGCTGCCGACAGACGGACGATTACACAGCAGCTGCTAAGTGCTAGCTCTGTGATTTAACCATTTAGGACCCGAGGTGTTCTTTGATATGCCTTTTTTATTTTTCTGACATAGAAATAAAAGTTAAGTAAAATTAACTACTGTAGTAATAAAACTGAAAATGTGATGTCTTAGGAGGTTAAAGTCTTAAAAAAATCTCAGAATCTTAAAAAAATAATAATAATTTTTCAGTTGTTCTAATGATATCAATCATAAATAATATTCATCGTATTGATGTCACAACAAAGTCATCATTCATTTTAAAGAATTTTAAATGATGATATGAATCACATTTGGTTAAAAATGTTCATTAGTTCTAAATATATTAAAGCTAAAGTCACTAAACTTTTTCATATGACTAATTATTGCCTACATTTACTAGATAATAGTTGTTTTTTTATATAATAGTTACACTGTTTGTATCTATTTGTTAAAGCTACTTCACAGAAGTTAAGTGATAAAATAATGTTAATGACATAAAAATAGAGAAAAACCTGAATCTGTTTATTAAAATTGTTCATTTTTAAAAAGTGTTACAAAAGTATCGAATTGGGACTCAGTATCGGCAGATACTCAAAATCAAATGACTCAGAATCTGATTGGGCCAGAAAAAAAAACAAAAAAAACTGATTGGGACACCCTTAGCAACAACTATGGCCAATCAGGAGTGAGCTCGTTAGAATCTGTCAATCAAAATTGTTTTACTTTCGACATGAGAACACATACTTTTATTGAGGCATCTGATATGTTCATAACTCGAATAACTTGCAGTAAAGAAAAAAAATATATCTTTATTAAAAAAACTAGGATTAGTAAGAACAACTTAAAAACTGATAGTATTGCAAGAATGGTATTGTGATGAATGGAATGACGGAGTAATAGGTGGTTTATTTTTCAATAGAAGTTTATGGGATTTTGGCTTCTTGGAGCCAGCAGGTTACTTCCTGTTTTGAAACGCCAGCAGGCAGTCCAGTCCTCATATACAGTCAATGATTTATCCTCATTGGTTTACTTCTTGATTGAAACAAAGCATACATTTGTCATTGCTGCTTCTAATAATCTAAATCAGGTTGACTGAAGTTACTGTTATGCATATGTGAAAAAAAAGAAAATAAGATTTCAAACCAGACTGATGACATCTTCCCGTCCCAGACTGTGGCTTAAAAGGATAAGGGAATAAAAAGGCTAACTCCAGCTGTGAAGGTTGTATGTTTTCCATGATTCCCCAATTGACCAATGAATACTCATCAGTATCGTGTGACCCCATGTCCCACCATCCTCTTTCATATGATAAAGGGAGAATGGAGGGAATTTATTTAGCGAAGCTCCGGGTATAATCACCTTCTGGGAGAACAGAGATCAAGCTCCTGCAACTTCAAACAATCCTCACACCGCCTGCTGTTATTGCCTCCTCACACAAATTTTGATCATGAAACTCAATCACCGCACAGAACCTGTTGGCCCACTTTACAATGCGCTCCTATGCACGTACATTTATTCCCCCCCTATAACCCCCCACTGCTTTTTGCTCTACTTTTGCTTTTGTTGCATTCTTCGTTTGTTCCTCCTGAAAGTCTTTTGCCTCCTGAGGCGCTCACAGTTTGCATCCAATATACTTTTTTTTGTATTTTACTGTCTTTATTTGCTGCTTTTTCAGCTGTTGTTGTCATCGATTCTAAAACGACTTCATTTATGCGTCTCTTATGGAAATTCTTATGATGAAATGCCTGGACCAGCAGTGATGTTTACAGCTGTTTTTGCTTTCTTTTTGCTCCCAATTAGGTTTGCAGTTGCATTTACGGCCAAACTGAAAGAAGAGGCAGAAATACACTTGGTATGATTACACTATTTTGTCTGTAGTCATTGCTTGTATTCATATTTTATAATCTTTTTTTTTTTTATCTTTTCACTGCATTAATGTACTGGGTTGACAGTAAAGAAATAGGTTTAAACTCAAACTAGAAATAAGATGATGGCACTTTATCACCTCTGGCTTATAAAAACATTAGATGTCAAGCTAGCAACGATAAAAATAATGATAATATACTGCCCCTCCTTCCCGTCAGATGATAACACAACTCCAATATCAATAAAAGGATAGAAAAGGAAACCATTACGCCTGAAAGCTTTACTTATTGCCAAACTCTTACTTCTTTGTGTTTTTTTTAAGAGTTTGTATTAAAAGAAAACTGTTCCTTTCACTTTTCATCCAATAGTTAACTTGTTTTGATGATGCAGACCTGTGTCTGGAGATACAGCAATTATATAGTGGGTCCAATTTGTCATGACTAAATGAATCCTCTGACAATCTGACTGCAGTCCTCTGTGTCTGGCAGTTTTCCAGCAGAACAAGTCACCACCTGCCAGAAGCTTTTCTAAACCATGAAGGTCTGTTTGCACAGTCCACACTCGCATTAGTGCTGATAACATTTTGATTTTTTGAATACATTTTCTTTAAATAAACCTTTTCTGCATACACTGAAGAGGGATTTCAGCAGAGCAAACTAACACATGTCCTCTCAAAAGCTCAAACGTCCCAGTTTCCTATTGATCCTTAAATCCACACAGCAGTTGTGTATTTTTGCAGAGGTTGGAACTCTTAAGAATCTCTCAGGTGTGCACAACTTGATGCATGCACGGATTCCCAATCCGTTTATTCTCGCGTGTTCTTGTTTCGAAACACGTGACGGTCGACTTAACACTTGACCTGCTGGTGATAGGCTTTAAAGACCCTCTCTGATAAAAAAAAAATGTTTTTAACACATTCTTGTGGCATTTTTCTGATGATGGAGTACAGATATTTAAAATAAATTAAGCTTACAATTGCATTTCTTTGATCAAATCATTGCAAATCAGGAGCTGACGATAAAAAATGCTTTTCAAAAAAACTTGTAGTTGTGACGTAAAAGCTACAGCAGTAAGCCACGAGCTCCATCACTTGCAGACTACTAGACCCATGATCCATTAACATCGCCTGAGCTGGCATCTGGCTCAGAACTGTATGCCTGGATAACCGCTCGACATTTTTTTGCACTGGTAATTTTAGGTTAGTGGTGTGAGGGGATGTGAGCTAATGGGAGAGAGTGTAAACAGATGGATGATGGGAAGGGAATTGCTCTGTCTTCAGTCCCATCAGCTGCTGCTATACAGAAAGTGTGTTCTAGAAAATAATGCAGTTTTGTTTTAAATTTAGCCTAAAAACGGCATAATCATGATTAAAAGACCAATGAGAACGCTTTTACAATAGATTAAAGGGTGTTTGGAGTAGAACTTAAGTAATTATTGTTTGAAAAAGGCTTTTATATAGCAAAATGTTCCACATTAAAATGTATTTTTCAGACTTTTAGATCATTTTCAATGAATCTCATTTAAATATATTAAATCAAACATACTTTGTGAACTAACTTGACTTTTTTTGTCATTGATAAAGTACCGCTTGTGCTACCATATTATGTAATGAGGTGATCTGACCTTTTATGATGTGGCTGCACATTTGAATTTACAGGAAGTTGCAACTGCCTGAGCTCCACAATGTCTCAAATCCGGGAATACATTTTTTTTTTTTTTTTTTTTTTTTAATTTAGAGTCAGAATAAAGACCAACTTGTCATTATGTGGCCACCAGGCTCTTCTAAAAATATGAATAGAAATGTTTTTGTAAGAAAAAAAAACACATCTTAATTGCTTCACCAGTAAATCAACAGAGCACATCCTTTTGTCTGGTTATTTTTTAAGTCATAATTGTACTGCGCATTCCAAGCCTCATAAGCACAGCAGGAAACACTATACTTGGACAGATGTGCATCCTAACACTAGAAGGGCTGTCACATTCTCACATCATCTGGCTGTGAATTACATCTGGACACTTTTGCTTGTACAAAACCAAACTTTTTAGTAAGAAAATAGCAAGATGACCATAATGCATTAACAGCTAGACTCTTCAATGGATGCGTCCATTTAGTATTCATCTGCAGTTTCACAAATGCACTTTTTACTTAAAAAGTTTCTGTTCTTTGCAGCTTGTTACCTGTCTGAACATTTTCCCTTACTTCTGTGATATAACCCACAAGGTGATTGAGAGGGAATGTTCTGAAACCAGGCTTTTATTTTCCGTTCCTATATTGGTGCAAACTGGGAAGTAGCAAAGGTTGCACTTCCTGAAAAAAAACTGAAACAAAAAAAAAGCAATCACATGAACTTGATGTCAATGGGAAGCAATTTCTATTTGACTTTTATGTGTAAAAAAAGTAAAAAAAATCAGATTTTACATAAAAAGGATAAATGTGTGTATTTTTTACATAAATGCATGACAACTTCAAAGATTGATGTAATAATTCTCAAATGAGTGGTTTTGGTAAAGCTGCGGCTCAAATGTCAGCATTACTATAGACTTGTCTTATGGATTGGCAAGTGGGTGGAGCCAAAAGAGTTGACTCCCTTTTTTAGAAAACATTGTTGGAGTGGGTGGAGCAATTTCCGATAAACATGCCCATCTCACCCACCTCAAGCTTCTGTTTTCGCCAGCGGAAGACAGATTGTGGATTTGGTGTTTTTATGATGATCAAATCTTTGCTTCCTTTTTTCATTTTTATTTTTTTAACTGTGCCTCTTTGACAAATCACGTCATGAAGCATAAACAGCTTAGTTGTAATTTAAAGCACATCAAAACACGGTTTGCATCAATAAATACCGCACACTACAATGCCGTCTCGTGTTCTGTAATAGTGTAGCATTAAAACAGCATTTTTGTTGCTTCATTTTCAGAGGAGATTCCAGCCGTAGGCTGCAGATTGAATCAAGTGACATTCTTTATTTCTTCCATTAAGTTGCAGACAACAGGCAGGGACGACAGGCACTTAGAGGCCTGGCTTTGGATTTAGTTGTAACACAAACCACACACACAGTGAATAAATTGGACATGAAATCTTGATGATTTATTTGTTTTTCTCTTGTATGATAAGTATCGTAGTACGCTCTTTATCTACTTAACGTTAGCCTTTGTGATACATGCTTTAAGCACAAAGCGCATTGAAATGAAGTTTCTGTTGTGACAAAAAAAGACCAACACAAATGTTAACAATTGTGTATAGAAATTACAAACTGATCTGAACTAATAATCTGTATTTTCCTTCTTTTTGAAGATGTCACAGAGCAGTAAAATCTACGTGCAGCCTCAAGGTAAGAACACGAGCTTATCATCCCGGCTGTGATGTTGCCTTCACTTGACGAGCCATTCCAATCTTACAAGAATTTGCTTTGACATTTTGAATTTTATTATATATACTTTCAGAAGTACAAAGTTGCCACTGGCCAACAATTAGGTCAGCCCGAAAACGTTCTTATCCGCTGTTTCTTGCCAACAGCCTTGTTTGGCAAGTGGTGTCCCTTTACAGATTAGGCAGCGCTCCAGTCGGCTGCATGGCAGAGCATCCCAGTCAAAGCATTTTTTTCTCTGAATGCCAGTAATCATAATAAACTTTTTTTTATATAATAGGAGGAATGTATACATGATTTTTATGGTTCCCTCTTAATGTAATAATAAGGATTTATGTTGCTTTTATTTATTTTTGTTTTAAAGGTATCCAGACGGAAATTGCTGATAATTTCTGCTGGACGGAATTCTTGAGGAGCTCAGGTACTGCCAGGCTGCTTGTGTCAGCTGTACTGCTAATCTCTGTCTTCCAAACAGTGACTTCTATAATGGGGGAAATGTCTAAATTTAGCAGGAATATGTGTGTGTGTTTTCACCAAACCTTTAGAGAGCTGGTGCTTGCATATGTGAGCTATAACTTGATAAAAATGTTATTTTTGGTTATTAATAGTCGCTGGTGTGTCAGTATTGCTCTAGTGACACAATTTAAAATCTTTCTGGTTCTTAATTGCCCACGGGTAAAAACTTGGATCGAGAATGAACATCGGAGAGCTTTTTGTAATCTCAACTGACTTGCAAACCAAACTGATTTTTCATCCCTGCTCAATTAGCCAGCATCCTTATGTGAAACATATGGCAGCGTTGCAAGTTCACATTGCTAAAACATCTTGGCCATATGCGTCCCAGAGCATATTTGTTTCCATCTGAGTGAGTCAATACTCAAGACTTAAGCTTCCCACTTGTCTTTGAACCAGCAAACATGCATGTTCATCCAGAGTGTGCAGCGCACCGGAGCCGCCGCCGCCGTGGAAAAAGCACTTTCCCCCCCTTATCTCCACCGCTCTCCCGTCTTCCATTCGAATAACTCCGTACGTGTTCACCTGCACCTCTTAGAAACAGCTCGGGATTTAAATTTGACATTGCAAGATAATGTCCGTCCCAAGTACATTACTGCTCATCGAGAGCTCCGCTGAGCAGCAAGTAACATGTGATTTATGGCTCCCGAGCTCAGCCATTTATCACCGCGGTTTCGCAGTGGCTGCAAGTAATACAAATTTTGCGCGCTCATTTCGCCATTTGTTATACCTGAAGTAGAAGTCCCCGTTTTTGTTTGGCTGCTGATGAAAGCTCTGCAATCTGTTTCAGTTGTTTTGAGAGCTCCAAACGCTGTCCCAGTTTCCGCACGCACAAGTTCGCTTTTGTGGGGCAGATGGGAAGCCCCTGGCTGAGACTTTTTTCCTCCAGCTGTGGAGTCGCAGCACGTGCTCTGGATTTTCACTTGATTGTATATTAAAAAGATTAGTGAACGTAGTTCCGAGGCAAAAGCTTTCATTCAGAGAAATTGATTCTAGAGTGCAGAGAACTGCAACCTTTATCAAAACACGAAAATATCTTCAGTGTTTAGTGGCTCGTCTTCAATCTAAACACTCTCCTTCTGCATTTTCACCTTGATAGCCCACTTTGACAGCTCCAATAGCCCCACAATCTTTTCTCACATAGCAGTTCTCATCTGACATATTATGTTATGTGTTTCTTCTATACTTTTATCTTCACATGTGCTCCTAGCACAGCAGGGGGCACCATCCTGCTCCTGCTTTCTTTCTTTCCTCCCAAAGATCCTTTTTTCTGAATATGCAATCCTTTTTTATCTGGTTTTTAAGGAATCTTCTCTGAAATGCAACATTTATATTGTGTCCCTAACAGGCGTGTGGTGCAGATTTTTCCTTTAAACATTTATGAATAATTACCATTGAGTGTGCAGCCTTTATTCTGTAGCTGCAGCGTCAAATGAAGATCTATGACTGTATTGAATTGTGGAATTCTATAGATGTTGCAGCTTTTTAAAGACCTGTTTAAACAAAGTGTATTTCCTTTAGCATAATTTTTGCCTGTGTGCTTTTTTGTATCAGTGAATTGAGAAGCATCCTTATGCACACAAAGAAAGACACACACACAAACTGATTAATCATTTTGTTGCTCAGAGTTCCCCCTCTGAACTCAAAAACAAACGTTTACATAGGACCCCAGAACTACGGAGAAAAAAAACAACAAAAAAACAATTTCGCTGCTGGCAAACAGATGATTTGCACAATATGGTTTTCCTTGCAGAGGAAAGATGAATTGGGTCTCAGATCCGAACGCAGGTTCTCATTTGTTTGTCTTTCACATCCTAGCAGGTCTGTGCTTCCAGGTATCAGATATTATTTCTCTCATGTTTGCTTAAGATCTCAGACAAGTTGTTCCAATTCATGCGAGGCCGACGCATGAATATAGAGGCTGTTTGGAAAGTCAGCTCCTGGATCGGGGTCAAGGCCCAGACTCAAAGCTGGCATTTTAAGATGCTCCTAATAGCATTAAAAGAGCCGCTTGAGCTCCTGATCTGGACTTATCTGGCAGCAGGGGATTTTACTTGACTCACAGAATTTGTGCATGTACTGCTGTCTGTCTGTGACATTGTTTTTAAAAATAAATATTTAGCTTCAGTTTGTGCGATACTTTCTTCCTTTCAAACTCCATTCTGAATGTATTACCTGTTAATGGCTTAGCTAACAACTTTTTGTTTGTTTGCTTGTTTGTTTTCATCATTGAGCTAAATGCACTTGAACATGTCCACTAAAAGTTAAATCAATGCACGAAAAATAATTGAAAAAAAGGTTTTCATAGTGTTTACTAACTCCCACTTTTGTAAAATACTTCAAGAGGAAATATATACATTAAATGGAAAAAAATAAAAGAACCTGGTGTGGTTATTTCTTGATGTATGGTGTTTTAACTTAAGAATGTAACTTTTAACCTTGTGTAAAGACAGACCCATTTTGATAAAATTGTTCTTGTGGCTAATGATAGAGGACATAAAGAAAATTCATCTTAAAATTACACTTCTGAATATTTCTGTATTCAAATCTCTGTAAAACAGGAGCAGAGGAAAAATGCAGTTTTAAAAAGATTATTTTAATTAAATCATTAAATACAATGGCTGCTCCATTCTGATGCATGTACTCGTAGATGACTAGATTCATGTTCATCTTCATTTTTATCGTCTGAGCTGGTATCTGACTCAAAACTTTACGGCTGGATAGCTCTAATATTGCTCGGCATTTTTGTTGCACCGTTAATGTTAGGTTGGCGGTGTGGGGGGCAATAAGCTAGCGGTGTATATTGGCAGGAGTCTGACAGTATGATACATATCGCGATACGCGTCTCACGATACAATACATATCACAATATATCCCAGGACTATACATGTGTCCAGAACATTTTTTTCCCTTTTTTCTTTCATGTTAATAAAATTATTATTTTTTTAATGATCACACTACACAATGCAACTACTATGTTTGCTCATAAATAATTAATTATCATCTTGGCAACATTTTAGATCGCGACAAGTATCTGCAAATGAAATATCGCGATATATCGCGAAATCAATTTTACCCTACAGCCCTACTGTAAGCTACAAGGAGAGCTTGTAAACAAAGGCATGATGGGAAGTCAGGCCAGGCTCACTTATGGGTGACGAGAAGTGATGGCGGTGTTGCTCCATGTCAACGGTTCTGCCCATAACACAGAAGCAAATTCCTATTGAACTACTGCTGCTCTGCAGAAACTATGTCTTAGAAAACGATTTTGGCATATACATGATTAAAAGATCCACTTTTACAATAGATCAAAAGAAGGTCAGAGTGGGTCTATAAAACTGGGTCTATAGATTCACATTTTTTTTTGTTAGATTTGAACAAAAATAACATCAATTGACCTGTTGATCCATATTTATACATCGTTCTGTCCAATCAGCCAACCCTCCAATCATCTCTAGGTCTGCCCATTCCTCCATTAGTTCATCTTATGGTCACATTAGACATATCAAAGTAACAGTAAATTTAAATTTACCAAATAGGGTAAAAATATTGCATACAAAGGCATTGTCATTACTGCTTCATTGAGATTTGTGTCTGTAATTATTTGATCATTACACTGATAAGTTTTAAATGAAAAGAGTTAAGAAAAGAAGGGTGAATAATTTATGGAGTTGGTTGTGGGACATGAGCTGAACCTTTGGGGTTGATGTTACTCTTCCACGAGTTATTCTCAAGCCTTCACATGCCTCCAGTGAGCTCTTTCTGCCTTCTGCTTGCATATTAGTCACTGCTGTCTTATTTTTCTCTTGACCTTGGGTGATGTATGGCTTTCATTATCTGCTGATTTATCTGGGATGTTCATTATGCAGGTTTTGATGTTGTGCTGTTTCTGGCTCTTTTCCAGGTGTAGAGAGCGAACATGTGGATGAGCTCCATGTCTTCTTGTTAGTGTGTGGTCTGAGAAGCGTCAAGGACCCACTTTATTTGGTGGAAGCTTTTTCAGGTATACCCAGAAAGGAACTCTGATACATTCACATATACCATTCCATTCCCAATATGTCTTTCTATACACAAACAGGTTCTCTACATAACTTATTTTCTTTTCATTTGTCAGTTGTTACTCCATTTTTATTTTTATAAAATGATGTAAAATAATTTATTGTGTTTTTAATAGAGTACATCAGGCATTAGTCAAAACTGCCCTTATGGGTGGAAAGGGACTGTCTGCAAATGAAAAATATGCAAATCTGTGCAGGCACTCAGGTGGTCTGTACAAAACTTGAAGATTGTAGGCCACTCAAAAATATTCATGTACATTTTTCTGCTAGCGTGCTGCAGGTGTCAGGTTGTAGTTAGCTCTTTAGCAACACGTAGGGGTAAGTAAGGGGGAAGTAGGTGAGATGTGGGCATCTCATACAGATTTTTGTTTTTAGAGCCTTGTGCACTGTGCAGGGCTGTTCAGGGAAAAGGTGTGTGCTCATCGTGCATCCCGTGTGCAGCCTGGCTGTTAGAAAGGATGAAATTACATATATAAGAGTGTAGTTTGTGTGGACATTCTACAGGCATCTTATGAGTGCTTAGCTGCACATCCTGTGCGTGCAGCATTTCAGGCATTCTGTTGGGAGCCAGTGTGCTCACCTCCCCAACGATACCATGCGACAGCATCCCCCATATCTCATAACCGCGTGTAACTTACATTATCCTTACCAATATTTCACAATTCATTAACCACATGCATGACAATGGTATGGACTCGCAGGCCTCAAAGGAACAGCAAGACACACCTGCACTTCTCTTAAGATGCAGCCGCACCTGTCTACGACCCTCTATAGGCCTGGACAACCCAAAAACCTACAGCACCTGTATTGGGGTCGACCCCTGTGGGGCATGTGACTAAGACATTACAGATTGTCCTATGTGCAAGTAGAAGGTAACATAGAAGCGATTGCAATTTTGTGCATCACAAAGATAGATACTTGTTAATAAAAGAACTGTTGTAATGGTATGGACTAAATTACATTATCATAAATGTGTTTTTGTGGGATTTTTGAAGTAGCTTTCACTGCTTTGCACAGGTAGTGTGGTAGAGAGTTTTTACGCTCTTTTGGGCTGGGCAATGGCATAAGGAGACCAAGATTTGGGCCTCCTGTGACTGCATAGTTAGCCAGTAGTTCAACGGGTCTTGTCCAAGGACCCACACTGGATGAAACTCCTTGCACACCCTGATAATCAAACACTGATTTTTGTGCGCCAGTCCTGGATGAAACCAACTGAGCTATCCAGCCGCAACTTTGGAAAAAAAGCTTAAATCTGTCACTGAAATTAGCTAAATCTACAAATAAGGAAAGTGTCTATATGCTGAGAACTAGTTTTTGTCATTCTGTCATTGGGTCACTGAATACAGATGATACAAAATAACTGAATGTGTGTGATAGATGCATAAAAAGACAATATACATTATTGATTGTATACATTTAGATGTTGCTCTTTGTAGTATATCGAGGCAAAGCATAAGCTTAGTTACACATTTCCAAACAGGCTCATGCTAGTTAGTGAGAGGAATCACAAGTGTGGATTACAAGTGTTTTGTAATTAGCAGCACATGACTTCTATGCTTGCTTGTCTGCTGCTGTGTAAGACTCAATTTGTAAATTAATTGTACTCGATGAGATGGTTCTTTTTTCTTTTATTTTGCAAATTCCAAGACTAAAAGCTTGCGTTAAAGTCAGGTTTCAATGAATGTGAAATGATCACATTCCACCAGGAAAAGTGCAAAGATTAGGTCATACTGATACAACCAGTGTGCAATACTATGTCTGCTCTGCTAAGAAAAAGAAAACAGACTTTTTTGGTTGTAATGTTATCAGGTTAAAGAAGCACAAGTATGTGGACATTATTTAGGCGTCAAACTTTAACCTAAAATCAAGTTTCAAGTCCCCACTCTATTTAATATTTAGTTTTTCATAAAAGGTCTGTTCTCAACATAGATAATCTTAAAAGTACTGCACCAACAAGAAGAAAAACTAAATGACATAATTGTTTATGAATATTTTTTTCCGGTTTTATTTAAAATTAAAGTTTACATCTTCTTTAGATAAATCAAACATAGAAATGCTGATTTTCTTAACCAAGGAAACATGACAGTTAGGTTTAAATAAATAAAAATAAAAGCGCAAGACCTTCAAGTCTGTCTCCTTTTTACTAATGATAAATTCAATTATATTTAGATTAAATAAGCAAATTATATAATACCTATTGATTTGTATCCTTTTCGTTTGTATGGATTAAAGTTTGTTGTGTCTTTGTATTTTTTAATAAACAAACAAGGATCTTTGGTGTCAATCAGTCATATTTTTACTAGCCGAATGACAAGAGATCGATTTGCGTCTTTTTTTATGTACAAAATAATCACAGAGTAATGCATAAAGCAACAGAGTCATGTAAAGTAGAGCTGTTAACATAGGAAGGGAACACTTGAGAAAAGTTGGTGGTGATTTAATCAATAATAATCTATTTAAAAATGTTGCTAAAAATGCTTTGCCAAAAGTAATACAGCATAAAAATGTTTGAGACATTTTTATAAATATTTTAAAGTATTTCAGTGTGTTTTAGCTTATATGTAACAGTTAGGGGAGAGTGCAGCTAAGGACAGGAGATGATGTTGAGAGTGCCATCATTCATAGCACAGGAGGAAAAATATAACAAAAGGTTATGCCAACGTGACCCTTTTAATGTAAATATAATTGAGCTAAATCCTCGTTAGGACATTTGCACTTAGTTGTGCTCCCATAACCGCACAAACATAGTTTGTCATGATGTTAGTTTTGCAATAATGCAACAATTTGTTAAAGGGATTATGTGGATTGGACAAACATTAAAACAACATTTTAGATCAATCTGAAGATGAATTTCAAGATTATTAACTATATTTTGAGTTTCAAACTTTGTCCTTGTGTCCCCAATATGACAACAGCCTTGGTATCTTCAAAAGATTTTTCTTTTTTTTCTTTTAAGCGAGAACTGTAATAGATTAAGAAGATGGGCTTTTTTGTATATAATCCCTTTTTAATCTGACTTTCAAAGCAGAGTTTTGGTTACGAGGCAGCACTAGAGGGAGTCAATTTGTATATTAATGTCTACATGAGATTTTTCTTGGAATTAGATTTTACAGTTCACTTGCAAAAATTCTTCGAAAAGGCCGACATACTAATCTATGAAATTGTGTTACTTTCTACATTCCTTCCAATAAAAAAAAGTTTGTGTTTTCTTTTGACGACACTTTCTATTTTTGTCTTTCAGGGTGGCATTATGAAAATGTTCCAAATATACTAATAATTCTTGGACCAAATGTAAGTATTTTTTCTTTTTTTGTTGCATTTTTTTAATTATTGTTTGTTCCTCTTATTTTTGGCTTTCTCTACAGTTTAGTGTCTATGGAAACCTCCTCTGTAAGGTTAGGGAGCCTCTACTTTAATGCACCAGAGATCAGGTCTTTAGCTGGAATTGCAAAAAAAAAGAGGACAGTTGTCAGTGTTAGCAATGACGCGACACCATATTTCGCTCTAAATATATCAGTTTTCATTGCACTGATCCACGGCTGACCTCCAGTTAGCACTTGCATTTGACTAATGACCTGTATAGAGCTCCCTTTTTTGAACTCATAAATGTTGCCATTTGCAGATATAAATCACAGCCATAACTCCATTCCCAGTCACACTCTATAATCTTCTTTTTCCCAAAGAACTCCTTCTTATACCCTATTAAGCTTTTGTCATAAACAACTTGCAGTTATTCTGTTTTAAAAAATAAAATTTATATATTTTTATAACACACAAATTGATTTATTTAAGGTGTCTTTTTTTAATAAATCAACTTTTTTATTTAAAAATCTGCTATTTTGGTTCAGAGTTGAGACGGATTTGAATGTATAATAAAATGCTAAAAAAAGAAATTTTGACCACATGAGTAGAATATTCCTAAATGATAGAAACTACTTTTTTTTAAACATATACTTTAAGAGATTTCAAACATTGTGGTTCTTGTCTTTACGCCTGGCAGATAGAAGTGACATTAAAGTAAATGCCAGAAGCATCACTGAACCGTTGTGTGTCTTTTTCAGTATTGTTGTTTTTTCTCATTTCATTCCCAATCTCCTCCTCATTGATTTCTCTGTTTGTTGTCCTCATCTTCTCTTCCTCTTGACTTGCTTTGATCTGGCATCAGTGTGCAGTACTTTAGCACTTATTGCTTCTTTCAAACAGTGGTATCGAGCAAAAGGTATGTTCTTCTGCGGTTTTAGTCAAAAACAACTCAATTAGCCGCCGCCGCTGCCGCCATGCGCCCATATGTCTTATTACTGCTTTCTTGCTCTGCTGTGCTTTTAATGAAATGGTTCGGTGGAAGCAGAGATGTGCGATTCATCTTGTTCCCTTCAGATCACAGCACATGTTTTGTTTAAGATATACATTTTGAACTAACCAATACAGGAAGTTATCCTCATAGGATCAACAAGGCCATTATTTTGTGGCTAAACAGACGCCAAAACAAAAACAGAAGGAGACACAAAATAGGGCCGATAAGCAGAATGAGACATGTCTTGCTCAGATTATAAAGATGTACTATAAATTCACCCTCATAATAAGCACTCTGGCTGAGCAGCATCTGTCATTAAGAGGAAAATTCAGGTCAGTGATGTTTGTCAGCTCTGACACATCTCGCTCTCTTATAACTGTTTTTTTATTAAGCACTCCAGTGTTACAGCACATTGTAAAATGATCATGATAATAATATTAAATATAAATAGATAATAATGTCAACTGCCTTATATAAAAGGATCCGTTTAGATGCTTTTGTGATCACCCTTAAGGAAATGTTCTCCCAACAGCAGCTTAGTAACCAAAAGCAATAAAGTTTCTTTATTTTTTTTATGTATGCAATCATAGAAACCTGATTTGATGCAGAATTTTTTGGGGGCATATCACTTGGCATAAAAAAGTAGCAGTTTGCTTTGCAGCATCTTTGACCCAATTTGCTCTGCTTTTGACATTTCTGTGGACAGGCTAATGCATGCAAATCCCACATTGAAATTAATCAGATTGAACACCCACCCTGCCCTGACCCCAATCTCTAAAAAAAAAAAAAAAAACAGGATTTAAACCGAATGATTTTTTTTTCTTTTTTTATGATATAAATTATGTCATTGTTTAGTTCATCTCTGGATCATGTCGACAAGTGGAGGCCGCGCAGAGCCCAAGCTTGACGGGCAGATTGGAGCAGCATCTGCACTGATGCGGAAACTCCCAACAATCTGTTTTGGTTAAGATCAAGCTTTCACAAAAAACAAAGCTGACGATTAACCGGTCAATCCAAGTTCTAAGCTTCGGCAGGTGAAGCTTGCAACTTGGTAAGCTTGGTTAATCTAAGTACCAGTTAATCTAAGTACAAGTATCTGAAATGAGCTTCATGGGATGTGTGGTTGGGCTCACTCCTGAGGATGAGGGACTCAATCCTCCACAATAGATGGAGAGACCGTTTGGTTTGAACATCTGAGAGAAGAAGAGCTGTAATTAGTTAAAACTTTTCTGCACAAAAGATCACAACACATGTGCTGTTTATTTAGTTTGAGTAAATTTATACGCCACTTGTGAGGATATCAAGATGTTCTATTATCTGTCGTGACAGACTTTTTTTTCTCCCTCCAGATTGATCCAGTTCTTACTGCTGAAGTCAAATCTGCTGTTAAAAGGTAGAGGAAATATAGTTTCCATTGAATTCAAGAATTTGAGCTTTTTTAAATAAATGAAAAGTCTCCGTCTGACAATTTAAATTTAAATCCAAATGTGCAAAGTGAAGCCTCTGAGTATTAGCTCATCTATAGTGGGTTTGTATCACTGCAGCACGTTTTGATGAGCAGGTTTTAGATAGGGCCACGTCTGTAGATTAGGACAGTTTCTGTGTCAAATCTGTGAAGAATTCGTGTGCTATTTTGCATCCAATAATTTAAGAAAGAACAAACAAATCCTAAAAGAATGAAAGGTCAGGATTTGTCCTGTATTTTTGTCTTTTCTGGTCTGAGACGTTTGGAGTCTGAAGCAGATTTTGATGTAAGGCTATTTAACCCAGTTTGAAAATAGGACACCCTTTTCAATATTGTTATCCTTCTTTAAAGTTCTATTCTGACCATTTTTTGCCTGTAAAAGCACTCCTTGTTATCTTTTAATTATGATTATGCTGTTTTTTTGCCAAAATAAACAAACCTGTGTCGTTTTCTAGGACATAGTTTCTGCAGAGCGGCAGTAGGTCATTAGACATTGCATTATTTTTTTTTTCAGGATTTTTTTCTTCTCAAATTTCTAATTTTTCAGTCATTTTAAAGCATGTTTTTTATGATATTCCTATGTTTTATTTTCCATTTTGTTAAATAAACCACAGTGGAAAATAAAAGAAAGCTTGTGTAATTTATCATGTGTTGTCATTTTGATCTATTTTTTTATGACAAATACTTTGTATTGGGCAAAAGTGATGGTGTAACTTTTTATAGCGAAGGTGTTCTTGGGTTAATGTGACCAAAAATTGTATATATATATATACGTGGATGAATTGTCAGCCTTTTGCCTTCAACAGACTAAAGACAGGCTGAGAACTTACCTGATGCTCCATTGGCGACACATTTAGTACAGAAAAATGTTTTTCCTTGAACTTGTCTTTGCGCATCACTCACACTCATGTGGACCCCGAGTCATGCTTTGTCACTCTGCCTGCAGAACAACGGGGGTCTTTTTAGCCCACGAAAGGAGCCAACAGGAGGTGCACGCTGCCATGAAAAGGAGCTTTGCTGTTGTCAACAGCTCTGTTTCAGAGGGCATGTCAGCAGCCATTCTAGAGGTAAACATGTTTAAGCCTCCGGGGGAATGAATCAAAATGTGAGGATGGTATTAAATAATAAAAAAAGATATACTCAGCCAATTAGCCTGTGTCTAAAAGGAAATTATTGAAGTAAAAATAAAATTACTTAAGTGTTTGATGCTCCTATGTATTTAGCAGCTCCAGGGACTGAAGCTCTAAAGCAAGTGTCAATCCCCGAAACTTTGATATTTATAAAAAAAATAAATAAATAAAAATCCCAAGATGACCTAATTTCCTTTTTATGAGATATTTAGGTTGATGCATTTAAATTTGTGACTAGCGTCTTGATAAAGACAATTGCCAAAGCAAACCTGTTTTTTTTTCTTTGGTTAAGAATGTCTAAATGTTTTTGAATTTTAATTATATATATAAAAATACATATATAACTTTTTTTTTCTCTTTCATCTCTGCCCATCAGGCCATGCACCTCAGGGTGCCCGTGTTAGCGAGAAACATCCCAGGGAATGCAGCTGTGGTGCAGCATGAGGTCACCGGCTTGCTGTACTCTTCACCTCAGGTATATGGCGTCTGACCTGGTTACCACATCTGCTAAGTCCCAATAAGCTCTTTAGCCCATAAACCTATTGACTGCGAACAATAAAGTGAATATATTCTAGCTGCCACTACTACTCCTAATTGTTTTCCCTCTAGTTTGTTCACTTTTTTCATTTATTTGACCTCTAGTGACAATGCAGCGAGCAATCCACTAACCAGAAACCGTATTACTACTAATTAGTAGTACTAAACTGGATAGCTAGAGGCATGTTTGTCTTGTTTAAAAAGACTCATTTTGATGATTAAATCCCAAATAGCGCTTAAAATGAAATATAAAAATGCAGTTGACGCATATTTATGCAACCTGTATCAAAAGAGGAAGTCCAACATACCAACTTCAGAAAACTTCTCAGCTTTTTTTTTTCTTTTTTTAATGAGCCTTGATTCTAAGGCAGGATAAAAGAAGAAAACAGTCAGTTGAAGGTGAGCTTAAGTGTGATGCAGTCAAGACAGCGTGCTGCAGCTTGATGTGATGGTGGAGATAAGTCCTTCCTGCACGTGTGCTCAGCTGAGCTGCTGCTAGGCAGATCGCACAGATGGTTTCAGCAACTTGGGCCGGATAAACCATGACCTCAGAGCTGAGGAGCACCAAGTCCACGTCTGTGTGTCATCCTTTCACTCATGAGCTTTTTTGCTCTTTAAATCTTGTGTTTAGTTTTTCTTTTCTTAGACTTCTAAGAATGTACTTTACTTAAAAAAAAAAGGTTAAGTCGAAGAAAAAAAAGCACATCCTGTATGCTTGGGCCTGTAATTCTGATATAATTTATAAGCACCTCGCTCATAAATGGAGGTTTAATCCTGTTGTTGAGGATTTATCGTTTTCATATGGCCAAGGAGAAGCGCTGCCTCCGACCAAGAGCCTCTTCACACATCACTTGAAATGAAGAGTTAAATATCCTGCTGGCTGGTCATAGTGGAAACCTTGTGCTCTTATTGGCTCCCCGCAGCAAAGATGTTCTCTGCCATGTTGCAGCCTGAGGGCCATTTGACTTGATTTTACTGGAGATTTTTCTCAGCCCACCGGGCCATGAGATGAACAACTGTGATTTGAGAGGCACCGCATCTCAATTAAAAACCTATTTGACTTTCAATGAACTGTCATTTCACATTACTTTTTTTTAATCCAGCCACAACTTGGTATTGTTTAACTATAACAAATATAAAATTTGCTGTATTTTCCTGCTTTGACAAAAGCTTTAAACTATACTTTTTTATTGAGTTTTACTTTGAAAAGAAATCTCACTTTTCTCTCCCTCTCGCCAGGATTTTCTACGCCAGTCTCAGAGGTTACTGTCGGATCAGGAGCTAAGGGAAAGAGTGGTCAGGAATGGAAAACTCTACGTGGAAGAGCATCACTGCTTGGAAAAAGAAAGAGAAACTTATCAGCAGCTGGTGGACTCGCTGCACTCAGTGTAGGCCACGCCACTCAGCCCAGTGATTCAGGACTTCAGCAGGAAAAAGATGCCGAACATACCTTGGATGGAAACTGTTTTATATTCTTATTTTAATTTGCACTGTATGGTCATGTTTGTCTTAAATGGGGTGGTGCAGTACTTGAGCACATTTATTTACATATATTTATGCTTGTTTCATTGATGCTAAATTTGAAATAAGCAAAAGTGCAATGCCGTTGTATTTATTGTTTATTTTACAAATAAAAATGGAGGCAGGCATCTCTTGCCTGGCTTTGACTTAACTACGGTTATCAGGAAATAATGTTTTATTTTTGGTTGTGAGTTTGTACTATGAAAATAAAGTTATTTAAACTAAAATAAATGAAATTCAATCACAACAAAGTGTCTACCATTTGCTGAGCAAGCGCAAGAAAGTTAACACAAACAAAGAAAAAGCTATCCGACTTTTTTGTTTGTTTTTTTCTAAAAAAGGACCCTCACACAATAGACTTCCAAAGCTTTCCATCCATCCATACTGGTTGCAGAGGTAAAGATGCTCAGCACTCCCTCTCCTCGGCCACTTCCTCCATCCTTGAAGCTTTCCCTTCAAAGCAATAATTATGCTTCAATGACTTTTTGATACTCACAAATAAACAAACCCATTAGTCAGTGTTTTGGTGTTTTTTGGAAGAAATCTGCACTTTAGGCTACAAAAGATCTATATCACCTCTCAGACTGTCCTTTTAAGTGGTGGATCTCAACACTTTCAGGAGTTTTTAATGGAGAAAACATCTGGAGAAAACTGACCGGTCGTGTTGTTTCAACAGAAATCCTAAAAAAACTTTGAAATAAAAGTTTTGCAATAACCCTGTATGTTTTTTGCACAAGACCTATTTGTGGAACAACAAAAATCAAAGAAATAAATCCCCAGGTTATCCTAGATTACATTGTTTTCCACCCTGGATGCCCTATGCTACGTTCACATCGGGCTTGGAAACACGTGTTCAAGTGACCGCTTTCAATAAAAAGTCTATGTTTCGGGCTTCTGTGTTCAAAACTCTTGGATTCGTGCATGTTTTTAAATATGTTCTCGGGCTCTATGAAAAAAAAACAACGGTTATTAAACATGTTCTGAAAGTTAGAACGGTATACCTTTGATCAACCAGGGACTCAAATTTGGTAGTAGACGGATGGGTAGTTTTCTCTTCAAATCATTGAAGTGCCAACCGGTTTGAAATCGAAGGAGAAATTCATAACTGCGGTTTGTGCCCAGCTAGACAAAAAGTCTCTCATATATCGAGATGGAGCTGAGAAAGAAAAAGCCCAGAGGAAGATTTGCACCAATTCAATGTTTCGCACCAAGCCTCTTCCAACTGTTAGTACATTAACTAGTGCATTGCCTATAACTGTAACTGTACATTTACAGTGTGAACACCATATGCTGCAAGCGGGATTTCTAATGCGCCACACACCCAGTGTGAACACAGCTTTACTTGCAGCCATTCAAAAATTTGAAAATTCCCCCCACCAAAAAAATAAATAAATCAAGCATTCTTTAAAAAAAACACCTATTTTAATTGGTCATCGTTTACCATGTGAGCTTAATTCTGTGTAAAGTTGATATTTTTTAGACCACCCTCTGTCTTATAACTAATAACTTATTTAAAACGCATGTTTTTAACATCTTTGGACTTTATAGACACGTTAGCTTCTGAGTGCAAAAATGTTGAGACTGAAATATCCACATGCAGCATTTTACATCTTGTGGCTTGACGTATTGTGTGAATAAGAATACATCTGGTCAGCGATATGAAAACATCACACAAATTCACTCTCTGACAGGAGATATGTACAATATACAGTACATGTACATGTAAAAGGCTGTAATAGGCAATGAATTGTGGAGTGGGCATTTTACAAAATCATATGTTCTTGGCAAAGGCATTGAGGTGATCAAAGCCACATCTACTGTACATGTGAGGTCTGATCTGGTTCATTACAACTGATCCCCAGGCTCTGTGATGGGCACTTTAGGTTCCTCCCAACAGCTCTCTTCCTTCCCAACCCAGTGGATACCATGGCCATTTTCCTTAGATGACAGATGGGGCGAATGCTGGCGTTCCAGCGTGGAGAAAGTTGTGAACTGGACTCTCTTTCTTTTGCTGGTGGGTGAATGAAGGGACTCAGTGTGCATGGGTTTGCTTCTTTGCAAGCCCGCACAGCTGAGGGGAGAGTCTGTCACAGAGGCCAGGCAGCTGGGCCTCCTGGAAAGAGTGGCAGTCTTGTCAGGCCCAATGTCTATCACAGTGGTGGTGGTCTGGGAGTCCTGCTGGACAGGGCTGCCGGGCACAGTCATCACCAGCTCGGCGTCTGTGCCGAGCCATACCCAGTCATGTCTGTGCCCAGTGGGTTCCTGGCCATGAGAGGGAGGCTTTTTATGCTTGAATTTAACGACATATGAAATACAGTTCACTAGAAACACTAAAATCGCCAGACAAAAGACTCCCAAGAGAGCATACATGCCAATCTCTAAGTCTGTTAAGGGCCTGTTAGCCAGGACTTCCTCACCACCAATGTCTACCTCCACTGCCTCTTGTTCTGGTGTCTCCCCCTTGGTAGGAAAGTTGTAGTTTACTAGATTCCCAGGAGCTTTCACAGTACTTGTAAAGTTAACAGTGTTCATATCCTCCAGTATCAAATTTTCTGAATTATATCCCTTTCCGGTGTCTTCCGGGCTTTTCATGAGTGTAAAGTCTACCACACTGGCGGTACTGCCAGTGAAGCCTGAATTCCTGGCTTTGCCAACTCCTCCAAGACTGCCGCTGGTTATCAGGGATCTTTCTGTAGACTTCATAGTGGTCGTGATCTTTTGATTGGCACTCTCTTCTTTGTTGGAGATCGACGTCTGTGCTGGAAGATCTTGCGACGGCTTTCTTTGCCTTACATCAACCACATCACTCCCGTAGTCACTGCTGTTGTCTTTGTTGCCAACTGTGCCTCGGTCAAGGCTGCGGGTATTGCCAGCTGGCCGCCGGGTGTTCACTTGAAACTTGACCTTGAGGCTGCCATTGCCTACGGCCACAGTACTTTTGCGTTTCGACTTTTGGCAGTCCTCACAGATGGACATCTCGACTCTAACCAGGACTCCTTCACCCTCTCCTTCTGCCACCACGACTGGAGGTTTGCCCTTCACTGAGACCACCCCTTGATCCAACGATGCTACCGTCACACGGTGGAAGGCCGGATCATAAATGTCAAGGGGTGTCTGGTTGCCATCGCTGAACTGTAACCAGGCACTGACCAAAGCTTCCTATGAGGGAAAGAAACATGATTCAAGTTTAAAAAATATTTCAAAACAAAACTTTTCCCTATGAGATGTAAACTATTAAATGAACCTTACCTCTTTGGGATTTTGTAGAACCTCTTGTGTAGTAACTGTAGCCAAAATTGCCCTGTTACTTCCTGGGCTGCGTTGCAGAGTCATAGAAAGGTCAGTGACCAGTTGTACCCCTAACTCTGTGATGCTAACCTTTTCGTCCACAACTCTGACAGTTGTCCTGGCCAAGACGGCATTGGAGAATGGTGAAAATACCTGTTAGAGATTTATGAAAGACAAAGTGAACCGAGGATTCATATTAGGTTCTTTGACACTTGAACAAAAGAAAATTACTCTTTCACAACTCAGATGTGTTTGTCTATAACGAATGATATAAACCACTTTTTCATGGATTACCTGGATGGTTGTAGTCCCAAAGTCTCGACCTGACAGGATCCTTCCTTCATGAAGCCGTGCGATGCGTGTATCCTCCACCTTCATGAAGTACCGGACCAACCTTGTTACATCCATCTGCCAGTCAGAGCCGAGGAAATAGGCTACAGGATCTCTTGCATCTTCTTGCTCTGCCACAAAATAAGTCAGCACTCGCACAAGTGCATGCTGAAGCTGAAGCATGCACCCTTTCCCCTTCTGCTGGGCTTCATCGCTGTTCCAGCCAGATCTGGGATGAAAACACAGGAAGGCACATAAGATGTAACTCTTACCTTTCCATACTTAAAAAACTAAACCATGTCTCTGACTGAAACACACAGATATTCCCATAAGAGAGATCAACCCGCAAATCCACAAGGAGATATATTTTCCTTTTATTCAAACTGAATTATTCCAAAATAAAAAAGAAAGGGGGGGGGGGTATGCTAAACAAATGTATCCCACCTTTTTGAAGTCAGTATGGGCACTCTCCAGCTTTTGATCTGGCTCAGCTCTGAGTCTGACAACTCAATCTGGAGAGGGAGCTGAGGCATCCACACGTTTAGTTCCAGCTGAGCGCTCAGGTAGCTGTAGGTGAAGTTTACCACCATCTTCACCTTGCCTTTGATTTCCTTGCCATTTAAAAAAACATAATCGCACCTGTCCGACACCTGAGAGATTAATAAAAGAAAAAAAAATAGAAGAAATATACAAAGAGCAGTTGTGTCAACATTTTTTGTTTTAAACTCAGAGTGAGAGGGCTGTCCCTGAAAGAAAATTTTAGCCTCCTAACCAATGACAAAAAATAATAAAATATTCCCATAAAAGTCAGAGTTGTAACAAATAGACCTTTCTTACCACAACAAATGGCCTGGCAGCAGTTATGCACTGCATGTTACCACAGTAATGTCAGATGAATGTAATAAACTACTGCGATGATCACCAGTCCGAAGCATTAAGAAGAGGCAGCATTGCGGTTTTATGGTAATCCAAATATCATGTGGTGCAGTGCTGACATCAGTCCTCTACCCAAGTGCATTCATTACAGCTTAATTTCAAAAGTGACTTTTGGAAGTTTTTCCACAGCCACCCCAAGATCTCATGAACATTTCAGGGCACATGCCAGGAAGTCTTCTTTGGCTCTGTAAGCAGCCTCTCGGATACGGTGGATACATGACATTGAAATTCAATCAGGAGCTGATGGAGCTGCATAAACAGGATGTCAGAGGATTTTTCGGTTGCATATACATGGATTTTGATCATGCACCCAAATCACTGCTTCTTGGCTTTTTCTCTCTCTCTGGAATTGACCCTTGAAAACACATTTCTCCCAGAAAACCATATGAGAAATGAAATCAAATTCAGCAAATTAACAGTTTATTGTTTTAGATTGCTTGTTTTTTTGTGTTTGCAGTAGCAAAATAAATCCATTGACAACATTTGCCAATATTCCAGTCTTATTTTCCCGGGTAAGCTCATACCCAGAATGGGGCGCTTCTATGTTAAAAGGGATTTTCTGATTAGCTTAGCTGGAATAAGGTCATATTTGAAATAAAATGTTTTTTTGTTTTTTTTTTATAATATATTTTGCGGAGATTATCTGCATTACAGATTTGCTTTACAAGAGTGAGGAGTATGTCAGATATTTTCTGATGGATATACACATTTCTTCATGATAAAACAGAGTTTTCTAAATTAAACTCAAATAAAATAGTTCCATCCAGTCTGTATCTATAACATGGTGAACTTTCATCAGGATCTCCATGGCGATCTGGAAATAAATGAGATGTTGACAAGCCTCATGTCTCCCTTACATTTGTGTGAGAAATACTTAATAAAAATGCCTTATAACTAAACAATATAGTGTTAGAAAACTATACATCATGTCAAAGAGTCCCTAAGTATTATTTTATAGATGTGTAAAAGTGATATCCCTAAAGACATTTGGTACAATTCCTGTGTTTTCTACTAGGAATATTGTATGCATGTGAATAGAGTCAAGTAACTAAAAGCATTTTATTTAACTTAATGATTAACATGATAAATAAATCAGTGTACACTAATACATTTGTTAAGAAAAAACATTATAAAAATCAAAAAAAGTATTGAAAAACATTCTGGCAATCTTTAGTTTGGCAGCAGAAAAACTTTTTTGTCGCCTATTGATGCAAACATGGATCAAACCACATCTGCTCCAAAATGACCTTCATTGTGCAGCTACTTAAAACCAAAAACATAAGGGATTTTTTTTAATAGCCAGAGATAAATTCAAGCCCCAATGTGTTAAAAGCGATTATTACATTTTTTTGATTATTATTATGACTAAATGATACTCATCAGATGAGTACACTTTTGATTTCGAAAATAGACACACATACATTTTTGTTGACACTCTCAGAAATCCACTATTCTGTCTCCATTTGTACAAAAGTAATAGTTGCGAGATGAAGCAGGAGCTAAAAACAAATCCTGTTCCAGTGTGTGATTTGTTCGGTCACCCGCATCAAAATCTCATTATGTTTCAGAGAAAATCCCTGCTTGATTTCATTGTTTAAAAAAGGCATTTGTTTGTAACATGATTTAAAATTCACAAGTATTAAAGGTCGACTAAAACCAGAACACCAACCGGTCTAACTATAATGATATTTAAAGATGTGAAGATCTTGCAGCCAAAACGAGCTTTACTTGAGGAAAATATTCAAAATTAATATTTTAATTCTCAGGGGGGAAATTGGGTTCTTGTCACATTAAGTTCAGAGTTGATACAAATGTTTTCAGTTTAGGAAAACTGAAATGGGTTCTGAAAACTCAAGTGAAGTGTGTTTTTGCATTTTTAAATGTTTCATCACTTTAGGACTGTTAAAAAATCCTCTCTTTTCACAGCCTGCCCACGTGATGTCACATCAGCTCTCTGTAGATCGCTCACCAACTACAAAATTAACATTTCTTAGGTGAGATTTCACATTAAGAAGGTTAAGTAGCATATAAAATCTGACAGAAACCAAAATGATCCCAACAGGTAAAAAAAGAACATCTTTGACATTCTTTTATTATAGCGTCTTTTTGCCAACTAACGTCTGCTCCTATTATCCTTAACTGTCAAAAACTGTCATCGGGGAAATTACATTTGCTTATGGCCAAGATGTCTCAGTCTAGTTAATCCTACTTTAGATTAACCTAGTGTTACGATGAGCTGGTATTCTAAGCTTTTCTATGTTAAACGCTGGTCTTCTGATAGTGATCAGGACCTTTGACCTAAAGGTGTAGAAGCCTGTTTTTCAACTTCCTCCGTAAACACAGCTGGCTTCTGTCGGTGAGCCTTTCTCAGTTCTGCAGCAGAAAAAGGCGTACGTGTCAGGATCTAAGGACACTGGTTCCCTGAGGTTAGGTGTGATGAGAAGATTTGCAGTTTTAAAAGCTTATGTGCTGTAATGATGATGTTCATTTGACTGGAAAAAATAAAAATGAAAAAATGAAAACAGGTGGGTTTTTGGTAAATCCTTTGACATAGCACCCAAACTTGTCAACAATGATGGATCAAATTAATGAAAGAATGCATTAAACTGACAAACAATACAAAAAACACATATCTGTACAGTTATTGCATACATTTGTGTTTTATTTAAAAAAAAATGTAAATACTCGCTCAATTAATATTGGGTTTTTAGTGTTTTTAACATGCTCTTTTAGCAATGTTCTCAGGATGGAGGTAAAGGTTTTTTAAGTTTATTGATTTTGGCTAAAAATGACATAATCATAAAAAATAAAAATAAAAACTACTAGAAATGCTTTTTTAATAGATCAAAAGATGATGAAGTGGGATTTTAGTAAAAGATTTCATGGTCATAAAAATGTTTTTACCCATCTGCAGATATGTTTTTACTTCTTTAAAGGCAATCTGACATTGAATAATAAATATTGAGGTTATAATAGTTTGTTATTTTGTCTGCTTCCTTTTTGTCTCACATCGTCCTCATTTGAGGAAGAGGACATTCTACCTTGAGGACATCTTCATCAGTGGAGCTGCAGTCTGTGTAGTCGGACACATCGGTAACTGCTCCGTCTTCTTCCACTGCTACCGTCCTCACGGGCATCACAACCTTTTTTCCAGTCAGCACTGCTGTGTTCACGACCTCCGTGTCCTGCAGGGTCATTTATAAACAACAATTAATCTTTGTTTTTTACAACAAGACAGTCTGTTATTTTATTTTGTGAAGTTACCAACTTCATATAAGTAAAGTACAAATAAACAGGGCATTTGGCGTTCTAAGCCAGCAGTCCTGGAGAAATAAAAAGGCCAATTCCCTACTGAAGGAGGGCAGAGCAGAGGCAAAGAGAAAGCTGGGTCAACACGCGGACGGTAGTCTAATCTGGGATTTCTCTGCTCAGGCATCTTCCTTTAAGCGATGCTGTATGGGTTTAAACAAGGCCAAACATGCAAGGATTCAAACTAAGAATGAGCCCTACATCTATGCAGTGCGGAGCCTTCTGTAAGTGGAGCTGACAGATGTCCGCTCATGCAGAGATGATGATTTGATCAAAAAAATGTGTTTAAACATTTAGGCTAAAGGCAACTTTTAAAGTTTCTCGCACATACTTTGCTGAAGGAATCAGATGAGTTAAATGTAGAAATGTGTCAAGTTGAAAGTGAATCACTGAAGGAAAAATAAGAGCACCTCCCATACTGGCAACATGACTGAAAAGATCCCAGTTTTTGTTTACACAGATTTATGTGTGATGAGTATGAGATAGGAGCATTATGACTCCCTTTATAGACTGGAGTCTTTTTCTGTGTGTTTGCAAAGTGACAAAGTGCTAAATAATCCAGTCAGGAAAAGAAAACCAAAGCTCATCATCTATATGAAGCTAATATATTTATAAATTAATAAATAACATGAATTATCACTTTAATTGTTTTGATTAGGGCAAAAGACTGCAACGAATAAAGCTCTACATATTCACGTTTTTTCCTAATTATAATGAAAAAGATTTAAAAATGTGTTAAATAAACTGATTTAAGACTAAATATGAATTGAATTGCCTTTTAATTTAAACAAGTCGCTTGTTCTAATTGTATTGTGCAATCAAGGAAATGTAAAATTCCTGTCATTATTTCACACTGTAAGGTCAGACAGGTGTCAACTCATTCATTCAGCATTGATATTCAATAAGCTGTAATGTTCGGTGTTTGGTGGTGGGTGTGGATTATGTCATGGATTAATTATAGAGGAACTGTAGCATCATAAAGAGGCACCAGAATAGCAGCACATGAAGCAGCTGTTCGGAGCAGAGGATGACCACATATTACACAACCGAAATGAGCGGAGCAGCACCAAAAACAGGCTGCAGCTTGTCTGTGGTTTGTAACACAGGGTCACACTTAGCTCAAAATAGAAGCCTATTATCAAACAATACAAAACGAATATAAAAAAAACGGGATGAGAACAGATGAGAGAAAAAGCATTCTGAGATTTGTTCATGCTCCGATGCTTAAAGGATGCAGTTATTATTAGTGATGCTGTTCTGTACATCCGGCTGGATTTAACCAAGACTAGGTGGGAAGTGAACATTTGACGTGAAACTCACCATCACAAGAGGAGCCAGACCAACAAAGTCTCTCTGAGTGGTGTAGATTCTCATGGCCCCTTCCGTTTTGGCCAGGTTTTTGGATGCAGACGGCAGCTCCAGCTTCCAGATGATCACCTGACTGTCAAGAGGACTACTCAGTTCCTCCACCTCGAAGTCCATCTGAAGCACCTCAAACAGGCTGCTGTCAAGCCTGGAGTGGAAGCAGAGATGAGTGTTCAATACAGTTCTTGGTTTAAAACCAAACCGTCTGTTACAACACTGAACCGATCCGTGAGGAAAGTGAATCGTTCTGTCCTGCTGCAGACATTTGCTTATGTCTAGTATCAAACACATGCTAAATCGTTTTATTACATTTAATACATTTTTAATTGAAAAATGACTTTCTTTGAATTCTTAGATTTTTTTGTTTTTGTGATTAATAATGTTAGATGTTATTTTATGAATTACCTGAATGCTTAAAATAAACAATTTCATTAATTTATTCATTAATACACAAACATTTACTAAAACTGTGACCCTCAAATTGTGAGGAAAATTGAATCATTGCATCCCTGGTATTAACCAATAGAATAGAATAGAATAGAATAGAATAATTTTTAATGTATTTTTTTATGATACTTTGTTTAGAAACTTTCAAGTTTGAGATGGTGACCATGTTTGATTTTTATGGAAACCTTTCAGATCAGTGGCTGTGTATACTAGCAAAAGGAACACTAGGTCTTTTGTGCAGAAATTGCTTTTTTATTAGTGCAGTTCATGCCTCAGAGGATTTAAGTGGTTATCAAAAATCCATTATGTGCGCAATAAATAATCAATTATTCTTATTTTGTCTTAATTTCCATAAATTCTTTCTCATCTTTAACAGAAAAAAATACACATTTTACCTACAACATTTATGTGTTAATATTATTAACTTTTTTTCAGGAGCTTTACCTAGAATCTATTAAGTCGTTCTAGTTTTAGCCAATATTGCTGATCTAATAAATAGCACAATTACAGAAGACTTGACCTTTTATTCAGAAAAATAATGTCCTCAGACTCATATTTAAACCATTATTATCACATGTTCTTAAATTTCACATGTATTTTAAACCTCTCGCCATTCCATAGTTTCTCAGAGAGATCTGCTTTCTTGAGAGTTCTTTAAAATTTTCTTACATGATTTATCCTCATTATTTTAGTTTTTTTTTTTTTTTTCCTAGCAATATACAGGGGTCCGAAACCTAAATACCTAAAGAATCATTTGGGTCAATTTCTCACTGACCATAACTCAGAAGGAGCCACAAAGTCTTATTTAACCCTTTTGAGAAATGCACTGCTTTGTAATTATGTTATTATTATTATTTTGGTAAATATACATGAATTCTTTCTTTTTGTTTGTTTGTTTCTTTTTTTTTATAAATAAAACAAGCATAGTCACAAAATAGTATTTCTTTTTTTAATATGAAATAGTTTATAACTTCTGACGGAGATTCTTATGATTACCTTTCAAAATAAAAGACATCATGCTGCACCTCAAATTCAGCAAATGTACTAAGTAGTAGGTGGTGAAGTGTCAGCAGTGATTTATTTATTTTACTGTTTGAAATGCATCTCAGGCAGAAATTTGTAATGAACAAAAATAAATATGAGATAATTAAATAACCTTGGCTTTATTTTTTAACATACGGTGCACTCTAAATCATTGAATTTGCTAAGAAGAAAGGAAATCCACCTAATAATCTGTCAAGTATGAATAATGGTTGTGCTTATTGGACTCTGACAAATTTTGTTTGGCAAACGGCACTCAAAATATGTCAAAATGTTTTAGTTTGACTTTGTTAAACCAAGAAATGAAACCCCTTACTAGATTATTGGAGAATTATGATTACTGTTGTCAGGTATTTTGTAGACTGATCAATTATGTTATTTTGTACTTATTTTTACTTTACATTTACTTTATAGAATGTAAAACTTTTTTTTCTTCAACCAGAGAGTCATAATGGAGGAGTCAAAGAGTCACATGTGGCTCTGGAGCCTCAGGTTGCAGAGCCCTGGTAATATATAGGAATTTTGGAACCAAAGATACCAAATAAATGAAAATAAAACAGACAAAAATAATAAATCTGAAAATTACTCTTGAATTCTACTGCACTCCTTGCTCTTGAGTGTCTATCTATTACACAAGTGTGGAATTGGTCCTAGAAAAGGCCATCCTGCAAACCAAACTCCAACTTTTAACTGCCCCTCAGTGTTGCTAGCAAGAAAAGACTCCTGATTCAATTTTCTCTCACGCCCCGAGTTTGTATTCTGGATTTTATTTCTTGGCACTGAACTATAGAAAAGATGTATCGGTGCACCGAAACACAATAAGCATGCACATAACCACATGGACATTATCAGACTGACTGCAATGTGTGTGTATAAATCATTGTCAGGGTTGTGCCGACACACAGTAAGCCCTTTTTACTGCACGAGCATGACCTGCATACTACTCACTTCTGTGCACAAGATAAACAACAATGTGGAATTGGAAATCATATTTACTAATCCTTTATTAAGTTCTAAGCCAAACAACACCGTAAACAAATGCTTTTTATTAAGGTCAAGAAAGAGATTTGTTGTAATTTAATCATTGTAGCATATTGCTCCGAGACCTGAGATTTAAAGATGGTAATCGCATTCTGGTCAAGTATTAAAAGAAGATAGCTTGAACAGTACATCCCCTTAATTCTGCATTAACACAGATATCCATAAGATAATGGCTTCAGTCAGGCTCCGCCCTTCTGTCATACATAAGGCTTGATATCAACCATATCACGAGCAAGTGTCCACAGCCTGTGGTTTGTCTGACAGAACATCCCAAGCCAAGCTGCTTCACCCCAGAGTAAAACAACATCTTTATGTACTGATAACAACTATCCCCAAAGCTGGCAAGATAACAAGTGAGAAATGAAATTACTCGAGTTTTATCATATTTTAGAGAATAACCACCAAAACCTATCTCCCGATGCTCATAGGAGGTCAATATAATTGCTGATTCTAAAGCAGCTATCTTGCATAAAATATCTCATACATTTTTAATAAACTGACCTTTTCTGTAGAGACAAGAAAACCTGGACTATTGTAATAATGATAAAGATTTAGAAAAGTCGGTTTGTTTTCTTGTTATGAAAGCATTTCTTTTTTAAAACATGCAAATATCCAGCACTGCAAACAGATTCACAGGTGAATTACAACTTTAGATGATCAAATGTCAGAGGAAATATTCAGAAATAAGCTCTGTTTTAAATTTGTTTATCATCTTGTGCATGACAATCTGTTAACTTTTAATGTAGAAAAAGATAGGTGACAATAAATGCACCCAATAAAGAATTATTTGTTTTTTATCAATATATACCAATATTAGTAATATAATTTATATGGTATAAAATGTATTATATTAGATATAAATTATTTTGGAAGTGTCCCAAAATCCTAAAAAGTTAATAAAAACTTGTCCAGCCTAATTTATTGATGAGAAACTTGCAGACGTTCTTTAACTTTTTACGCTGCATCTCCTGTTCTGAAATTAGCTCAACGAAATTTGTATAGATTGTTTAATCTGTAAAATCTGCTTATGTCTGGAAATTAAGTAATTAAATAGATAATTACTTTGTTTGGAAACACAGTTTTGCTCTTCTTTTTTTTTTCAGTTGCCTTCACAGTTTGTCCTGTATTTTGCTGACATCATTGGCCTAAGCTGACCTACTTTAGTGTTAATCAGATAATGTTATCTCTCTGGAACACCAAACAAAAATGGACAGCTTGGTAGACTGAGCGATGGTTGCAAGGTTGATGATAGCTGTACATGTTCTCAGGGTGAAAACGACACGACAAAAGCAAACCCCTAACAGCTGGTCTCTATGTCCAGCATGCAGTGACTAATGGACTGCACGAGTAGCATGTCAGTCTGGTGTATTATACATTGCTGCATCGATTAGGAGTTTTTTGGTTGGATAAACTTCACTTTTAACTGTAGTTTTGACGCTTCTTGTCCAGACAAGGTTAAATATTAAAATCAGGTTGCTGTCCGTGGTGCTGAAGAAGCACAAACACTGATATTTTAAAATATTCTACAAATTTGAACTTTGCTTGAAAAGTCCTTGATATTAATTATGAATACCAATATAAACAGCAGACTGACAAAATGATCCTCACCTTTACCACTATATTTATTAACACATATTTTCAAATGGATAATTTGAAAAGATGTAAAATGCTCAAAGTTAGTAAAGCATTCTTGACTTTTTAATAATATTGACTTTTTGTCTGTGAGCAAAGAGCACAACTTCATAATCCAAATTTTTAAAATAAAAATTAGATACTTTAACCTTAAATGAACTCAGACTGTCTCAGTTCAATGGAATGAAGCGGCTAAACTAGAAAAGACATTGAGAAGATATTCAAGCCCTGCTTAATGAGATTTAGTCATTCTTAGAAGCCTTAAGAGTTTAGTTTGGGCAAATAAAAATGTGGTGTAGAAAGTGTTCTGCACTTCTTGGGTCTCCTATTACATGTCCATAGAAGACATAAAGATTTGAGCAGTGTTCCTATGAGTACAGCTGTACTATCAATGTCTCTTTAGTTTAGCTCAAAGCTACTACATTTCCTGCCGACTTTTAAGGACAAATATCGAACAGCAAAAACGCTCTTTTAGTCTTGTGCACAAAAATCCTCTCCTTTAGATGACCTGGAGTTCAGAGCAGGATCAATACGTACCTTTTTCCAGGTATTGGAGCCTTTCTCTTGCAAAGAACTGCAATGGCTCCATCTGCATCCATGTCCAAAGTGATGTCCCACAGCAAAGAGTTACTGGGTGTTGCAGTTCGAAAGGTCACACCTTTCTTAACTGATGCTCTGTAAAGAAGTATAAAGGTCAAAAACAATGTACATTTTGTTTTTAAATATTTATGCACATCCACTTTTAGACTTAAAGTTCCCATTTTATGCACATATCACTTTAAATCCAGTATCATCTTTTAGGGTTTAATGAAGAAAAGCACAGCTATGGAAAAGATAGCAGAATTTAAAAAAGGAAAAATGTAATTATTGGTGCTAATAATGATCTTCTATTCAACTGGGGTAGTAAAGAAAACATGTTCTCATTTCTTGTCCTATAAAATGCTCTAGTGGATTGTCCGGGTCTCTAATATGCAAATGGTTTGCTTCATGCCAGCAGATAGATATGTTCAGTAGGCTTTCGCTAGTATAAGCAGCTTGCAGTGGGTCAAATTTTTAATGAGATACTCCTCTGTAACAATTGCAAAGAGCAGAAAAAAGGCACACAAGTGAAATTGCAAAATAAATCCAGTTGACTGTTGCAGTGATGGAAATCAATATATTTTGCTTCTTAAGTTATTTTCACAAAGCTCGTCTAAGTCTCCCTCACTGCAACACAAACAAGTTGGGTCGAATCGTCCATGCAAAGTGTTCACATGTAAATCTTCGGGTTTTCATCTGCATGTAAAGCTGCGCGGTTTATCTCTCAATCTTTAAGATAAGAACAAGTGTTGAGCGCATTATGAGTCTCAGAGGAAATAATCTATGATAAGAACAGGAGCAATTCCAGCATTTCACTTGTTGTTGACCAGTCGCAGAAGCGAAAGCAGCCGCCCAGATCACCAAAGCAAAATAAAATTCAGACTTGTATTAGTTCCTGATTGAAACGCGGGTTGTTACTGGGTTTACCGATTCATCCTGTAATCTCAGAGGAAGTGACCCCTTATTTGAGCCCAGTCCTGTCGCGAAACATATTATTAGTTATTAACTGAGCAAACAAATGTGGCTGCTTCCTGCTCCCATAGATAAAGAGCTCACTAGTTAAAAAAAAAAAAATGAAACTGAGTAGGATGAGCATCATTACCATGGAGACTGCCTGTTTCCACCTGCTCCCTGCAGAAACTCATTCCTTTGATTAACACACGCTCACTAAGAGCACACACAAGGAAAAAAAAGCACCCACTGCAATGACTTGGCTTGTTAAAACCCTTTCGGTGTCAAATGCAGATGGAAAGATGCCACAATTACAGTCAAAGCACACTTAATAAACTCTTGCAGGTCATTTAGCTAAAGTCTAAGATTTGACCTTTGCCGCAGAGTTAGCTTCTCTTTGACGACCCTTAACTATGAAGAGCAAATAAAACAGGAAGGGAGGGCATTATCGTTGCCAAGGTGCTCCCTTTAATTTCAGTAATTGAAAGGCGCTTCTGTGTGAATGGGAGTGTCTAACAGAGGAGAGCAGGAAAGGGTAATTGTTATCAGTCAAAGGGTTCTCTGGAGGCAGCAGAGGCAACAACAGAAAAAAAGGGAAGCACACAGTCTGCTTCAAATGAGTAAAAACACAGGGCTTAGATGTGAGGGGCTGCAGATTAGCTTGGGCCAATAGCAAAATGAAAGCTGCCTGTTAAAGGCAACAGAAAGACCCAAAAAATGTCCAATTACAGCTGGCATTTTGATAAAAATGTGTTCTAAAGGTATTTGTACGGTGGCCCTGAAGTGCAAATCACACAACTCAATTCAAAAACATATTAAAGATTAAAATTAAAAAGGGCAAAACAATTCAGAAATAAAAACAGAATATCAAAAAAGTGAAAAGTTTCAAAAAGCAAAAACTATCTACAGAAACCAAAATGAAATATAAAAGAACAAGACACTATAAAAAATAGAAACAGGTAGGTAAAAGATAGTACCTGCCCTTTTCAGTTTCTTTAAAAAAGAAAAATATTTCAAAAACAAGAATAATTTCCAGAAATTAAAACGAAAATGTTAAAAATGAAACGCATGAAGAAGGTGGACATCGCTGTCTGGATGCTGACATTTGTCAGTCATTTCAACAGAAAAATACTAGATATGCGCCATAATAATCACAAATCTACGGTGGCCCTGAAGTGCAAATTACATCAACATTGCAAAAGCATTTTAAAAAATCACAGTGCCAATTAAAAAATAAAAAAAATGATACAAAAAATGTAAGCTCACATATTATAAATCAAATTAAATTCCACAAACCAACACATAATTTAAAAAAAGGAAAAATTTCAGAAAACTAAATTTCCAGAAATTCAAATGAAATGTTGAAAAAAAGTAACAAAAGAAGAAACAGGAAATTATCGCTATTTGCATAATAACATTGGATTTTTTACATTAGATGTTTCCAAATACGTCTTCAATGTCCAGATTAGTTTTGTACGGTGGCCCTGAAGTGCAAATCAGTTATTTGAGGCAGCTGTGGTCCAGCAGTAGGGCGGTCAACTCCCAATCGGAAGATTGCAGGTTCATTTCCCACTTTGCCTGCCCATGTGTTGAAGTGTCCTTGGGCAAGACACTGAACCCCACATTGCCCCTGGTGCAGGGTTGGTGCCACTGTTTAGCAGCAGAGAAACCATCAGTTTGTAAATGTGTGTGAATGGGTGAATGAGTCTGTGACTGTAAAGCGCTTTGGGTGTTTGAGGAAGGTAGAAAAGCACTATACAAGTATTTACCATTCACAACAACTCAAAAACATATTCAAGATCAAAATAACAGAGCAACGTTACATTTTAGAAATTGAAAAAAAAACTTCAAGATAAAACAAATGTCCAAAAAAGTGAAGAAAAAATAAATGATTTGTCATTGAATGCATTAAAACAAAAAAGGGTCAATTTAGTTTTCACAAACGACTGCAACATACATAAATATTGACAACTTTCATCATTTACTTCCTCTTAATTCCTTTATTAGTTTGTCTGAACTTCTTTTGACTAGAATAATAATAGGTGTGTGACTGTGACTCCCGTGTTCTAAAAGGAATAGCCCACAATTAATTCCCTATAATCAGTAATGTAAGACAGGTGACATATTCAGTGTACTAATGAGAAAAATCAAGTGGATTGTTAATCTAGTAATGGCCTCTGAGTAGCATGCCCTGTCATGATTAAACACCTCTGTGTATTGAGCTGAGAAAGTCAAGGTCTAGCTAATAAAAAGTGGCAGTAACAAGAGGGCTTTACTGAAGTCCCTTTTTTTCCTTCTTTGAGCTTCTCCCATGTAAAAATAAGAAAAAAGAGAATCCCCTGCGAAAAGGAGAGGTATTTTTCTTTTGAGTGGCTGGGAGCAGAAACTAGTCTCCATGGTCTTAGTTAGCAGACCTGGAGGTGGCAGCGGGCAGAGGGAAGCACCGGGGCAGAGAAGATGGATGGCTGTGGAAACCTAAGCTGACATCGCATGTGAAAGCAGCTCTCAGGTGCTACACCTGCTATCCATCCCACTCCTGACCAGGGAAGCAAAGAGTGGCAGTGTTGCCTTAAATTCAGCATACTCTTACCTCCCTTCATTTACATCCCTGCATGTATCGTCTCAGGTTTTTACAATCTTCCAGTTTCCCTCCACAATTCTTCTAAAATAACAATCACAACAGAGTTTCAGCCTGAAAAACATCTCCATGTCACATGGCAGAATGGCGAGAACGCCCCCATAGTTGCCATGAGGATGCTACTGAAGATCTCAGACAAATTCTCCATAATAATTTCCATGTTTTACTTTGCTGCGGGGCCACGGCACCACCAGTGAACCCCGTGCAATCAGAAGCAGATGCATTCATTAATTATGTAGGCAAATGTCCACCGTTTAGCCAGTCTGATGGCCAGCCATCAGCAACGTGCTTATCGTACTTATGGAGCAGTTCAGGGAGTTGACGAGACTTTCATGCCAACGCTCCTGCCAGATGGCTGGCACTACGGCTCTCAGAACGGATGTAAAAGCCCTATTTGGTACACAGATGAATGATTAGATTCCCTGGTTGAAAAGCTTATGGAGACAGTGTCAGATAGATCCAGAAGCTCAATGTCAACTAATGTCAATCTGCTACCTTGGATTAAAACTTTTAAAGAGACAAGCTATTTCCAATTATCTGCAAAGACAAAAAGCAAAAGGAGATTTCGTCTTCTTCTTCTGACTGTCAACTTCTCATGCAAACGAGTAATCTGCTGTTATTGCACGAGGCACTTTAAAGCACTTTACGCCCTCAGCCAAACCTCACATGATTGGCAAGTGTGGCTTATCTTTTTCTCAGCCATCTTCAAATTTGTGTGTCTGTGGACTCTGTATACATCACTAAAGGGGGTTTATCATGCTAATGGAAGATTATTAAGCTTGGCTTAATGGGACATCCAAGCAGCAATGGAGCCGACAAACAGCTGTTGAGGCCTGCACCGTAGAGCGCTTGTTTATGTGCAGATGAGCCTAGGTTAGGGCAGCGATGTGTTACTGCCCATGCCACTGAAAGAAACAATGAGCGCATTGTGCTTACGGCATGCAAAATGGAAATGCAGAGTTTAGTCATCAAGTTTATTAGGCGGCTCCAAGATTCGCCAATCTTCCAAGGCAAGGATGGGAGCAGCTTTGAGCTGAGGACAGAGCAGGACGGGCATGAAATATGGATTAAGGGTTGCTGGGAGGAAGAATGTAAAGAAGAGAGGAAGGGGACGCCAGAGTTGGTAATGCAGCTCTTAATTCTTGTTCTTTTTGGGTGACTAAGTGAAGGAGTTAGAGCAGCAATGATAACAACTGACAGGACGAGGAGGGGAAATAAAGTTTGTGTTGTGGGCTTCAATTCTTCTTTTAAATTAAAGTGACAGCGAGAAAAGCAAACCAGAAAATTAATACATATGCATGGATTAGCCTTTTTAATATACAAATGTGCAGCTACTGATCTAAGTCCAGTGATTCCAATGTCTTGATATACTAAAAAAAAAAAAGCTCCACTTCTTTTTTTTTTTTTTAAGAATTGCTAAAAGATAGGAGGAGGAAAAGCGAACATGCTCTCAGTCAATATTTACCTCTCCAAGTTCTCACAATTGGACTGAAAAATAGAGTTAATAATCCTTGACTGTCTCCTCACCTGTTCACCTCCACTGAAGCATGTTTGAGCAAGCCAAAGTGGAAGTCGCTCGAAATGGATTCATTTTTCGAGAACTATTGATTGGTTGTTGCAGCACTTTTAAATCTACGAGGACAGATGCCAAAGCACCAGCTCACTTTTTTTTTTCTTTTTTTAGGGTCTTTATGTGCTTTCTTGTATGTTCAGCATTAAACAGGGACACCTTCATGGCCGTTGCTCAAAAACCCCTGATTTATGACATGCACAAACAAACCAAATTATTTTCTGAGACTGCTTGGATAAAAAGCATTTCAAGCCTCCTGACACATCATTACTCACCAGTAAAACAGATAGTGTCTGCAATAATACTAGTGGGGGGAAAAAAGTCATATTTTAATTAGGTTTGTGCAAATCTTGGCTTGTCTGTTCTGACAGGTAACCTGGACAGATTTTGCTTTGCTATTTGATCTCTGTACAATGATGACGACAAAGACTGCGGATGACCATTAAAAGCATTGACAAAAGAGGGGGAGCAAGGTGGAATAAATTAGATCACTTTCAGTTTTGCAGGTGCAGATAGTTGATGATTTTTTTACTTTTGGATGATTTAGCCTGCAGGCAACCTCCTTAAAATATGATGCCTGCTTCACTAAGAAATCCAGGGAAATAAACCTTGCAGATAGTAAGATAAACCCTCATTTCCAGTCGAATAGGAATGTCCTGCATCGCAGGGTGAGAACATAAGCCTGTAAGTGATGTGGTTTTCACAAAGCCCACAGATAAAGCACAGCGAGTATACTCTTTAGGAGTAACAAGTCGCGCGTGACTTGATTTGATCCATGTCAATCTTGATGACTCCTGCAGCTGAAACAGCCCTTAATGTCATCAGGCTGCGCTCAAGCAAATAATCTACCACATTGCTCAGAAAAACCACTATGATATTTTCAGAGAAATGCCATAATCCACGCTTTATCTGGTTGCCCTTAATATGGCCCTATTTTTGGTGCTGCAGGATTTGTGCAAGATGTGGAGAAGATGAATAAAACAGTGTGAGTCTGAGTTTTTTGCTAATGAGTAGGGAGCTCAAATGAGGCCTCTGATGCTCCTCGTCTCTGAAAACTGTAAAGCAAAATCGGATTTTTACCTGAGAGTGAAGTTCGTCAGCTGAGCCGAGCTGGCCATGAGGATGTAGAACGTGGCAATGTCCGTCTTCTTCAAAGGTTTGGAGGACGTCCTTATGACGATGGCGTTTCCGAGCTTTAGTCGGGAAAGGGTCGCCATGCCCTTAGGTACTTGTAGAAGACGTACGCTTCCGATCCTCTGCATAGGAGTCACAGGAGCAAACTCTGTCTGCTGCAGTGGGGCCCCCCATCGACTTCCATCCTCAGAATTACATCTCCCGTTTACTTTAGGTCGAGCCTGGTAGTACAGTTCAACAGGGTTCCCTGCAGATGGATCCTGTCTCTCCCTGCTGGTGCCCTCCAACCCTGGAGCAAACCAGCCAGGCGCAGGGGCCAGTTCAGCCATGCAAGTCCCCCTCTCACCTCCAAGGGCACAGGAGCCCCTCACTTCTTGGGTTTGCCAGAAAGCATACACTGTCACACATGGTAGCTCATCCACAGCTCCCTCCCCCCTGACCCAGTCCCTTCCTGCAACATAGAAGAGGATCCGCACTTTGGGCTTGGAGGAAAAAACCCGAGGCGTCAACACAAAGGCCTGGATTTTCCAGTTAAATGTAAAGACATCTGGGGCATTGAAGAGCTGCACGGACTGGACCAGATCCAGAGGCACGAGGCGCTCCGTGGACATGGTGCCATAGGTGGCATTGACAGCTGGCTGGCGGCTGGCTCTTAAAATAACAAAGGGCTGAGTGTGACTCTGCATGCTGGAGTTCCTCATTAAGTCCTGCCCTGCCTCCTTAAGGATGAGGTAGTCTGCATCCCACACCTCGTAGCTGACGGGCAGATGGACAGGGAAAGGCACTGGACTTCTACTGTCAGTCACTTCCTTACTTGACAAATCTGTAAGATAAAAACACAGAATCTCAGTGAACGTGTTCATATGGAGCTATAGGATCATCCCATTTCAAAGCTGTGCTTTTTTTGAGCATAAATAAAATGTAATTTGTATTTTACAATAAAATAAAACACAAAAATACCATAGCAATGAGGCCAACCAAGGCCAACTGATCAGCTGAGTGGGACATCAAAGAATTAAAAGGGCTTCTGAGCTTAATCTTATGCCTTAAGCTTTGTCCTCAACATAGTCTGACAGAAGATATGAACTTGCAAAACATCGTGGATCCAATTTTGATTGTCAATATCATAATGGAACTCCCAATGGGCACCTTGTGATGGCATGGTATTAAAGCTATTGAACGGAGGCTGAACAGCTGTTTTTTTTTTTTGTTTGTTTCCTGACAAGTGCATCTGATGAACAAGCCTCTGACCTCTCAGTTAATAAAAAAAAAATTGATCCAGAGGAAAAACACATGCAAATCTCTTCAAGAGAAAGTCCGATTCCTTCAGTTTGATAATTGGAACTTTTTTGTGGCCCAGAAATGGCCCATATTTGTTTTTGAAAACAATAGTGAGGAGTTAGTCATACTAGTACAAACTATACCCAGTTTTCAAGGAAAACTTTCTTTTGAAGAGTAATTTAAGGATTTTAAGAATTGAAAAATAGAAAATACATTTTTACATTTCAAGTTCTTAGATGTACTAAGAGTTTAAAGTGTTAAAAATGTTATAATAAAAAAATTCAGATAGAGGTTTAATTGTAAGAAAATATCACAAATTGACTTTTTTTGCACCAAAGCTGCTCAAAAGCATACAAATTAAAAAGATAGACACATATATGAATTTAAAACACTCCCCCTGCAGTTTTTACAGCATTTATATTTAGTCAAAATTGTAAACATTTGGTTAAAGCCCCACTCCAGTCACCTTTTGATCTTTTTCTAAAGCACTCCCAGTTGTCTTTTAATTATGATTAGGCCGTTTTTAGCCAAAATATGTTTAAAAATAGTTTTCTAGAACATAGTTTCTGCAGAGCTGTAGTAGTTCGTTAAAAAAAATTGTCTCTGAGTTGTGAGCGAAACTGTTTTACCAGAGTGAGCCAGCTTCATTTCCCATCATCCTTTTGTTTACACTCTTTGCCGCTAGCTTACAGCTCCTCACAACTTCAAGCTAGCATCAGCGGTGCAACACAAAATGATGTGCAATATTGGAGCTATCCAGCCGCACAGTTTGAGCCAAATGGCTGCTCAGATGAGGAAAACAAAGACAAACATGGATCTAGACATCTGCAAGGGAAAGCATCATAATGGGCAGAGTAGGGAACTTGATTGTAGCTTTTACAACTAGAAGCTTTTCAACACCATTTTGCATCTGCTCCTGATTCACAATTTGAATAAAGAAATATTCATAAACTCTTAATTGATTTTATATATGTCCTAAAAATGCTACAAGAACACATTAAAAACACCAAAAACAACATTTTAATTGGAGTGGTTCTTTGAAAAGTCAAATTGATCATCTGTGAGAAAGTAGACGAGCAACTTCAACAATGACAGTGCTAACCCAGCTCAGCACATTTCTCCATCTCTCTACATGATCACATATCCTCTGCACAGGTTTTATTATGGCACACTTAAGTTTCAGGTGTTTGAGCAGGAAAACAGAAGACGAGGTGGATGGAGCAAACTGTAAAAAAAATTCACTCTAAAAAGCCAGACTGAGCACAGAACAAACCCAGTGCTTAAAGTTAAGTCGTCACACAACTGGATATATGAAATGTATTCTACACATGTGACCCTTCCCCTGGGGGAGTGCAGACACAGCCGTGCACAGAAACCATTTGTTGGGTTAACCACCCCCAATCCAACCTCTTAATACTCCAAAACATGGATTCTTTGGTGTGACTTGACCATGGTTTTGAACGCACAACCTTCTAGTTTAAGGGCAGACACTCTACCTCAATGCCACTGAGGAATTATGGTTTAGCTCAGTAAAGGAGAGTGATGTGTTTTATAAACATAGCATATATCCTCTTGCTCAAGCCCTAAACGCGTACATATTCTCCATCTCAATATTTACGAAAGGCCTTTTTCTCAAATTGTCATCAAGCGGATTTAGTCTATTTTGGAACATGATAGAAAACAGAAAATGTCGTTTCCAAAAGCGAGGCTTTCAGGTGCTTTACGTTGAGCAGTTCAGGGAATTCCAGGATTTAAAGGTGACTTTTAAGTACTACTCGTATAAGCATTTTCATTTAAGCAAACCGGCAAAATAAATACTCACTTATGTGCCCTCAGAGGTTAATGGTAAGTGTGTGGCTTAATAGAAAGGTCATCTGGACATCGTGTGTCCACATCAAAATCCTGTGTAGTGTTATGAAGATTACCACAGCCAGCTTGACTTTGTTTTGTCAAGAGGGGAGGATTGTTCTGCCCCGAGAGTTTATGACACAACACACCTCTCTGTTTCCTTTGAATAGGCAAACAAAGACTAAAAAGCCTGCTCCTAGTTTGTCGATGCATTCTGAAAATAACCACATTAAAAAGTTTATCACTGAACACTTCACCTAGTTAGATACATTTGAAGCTTTTTTCTGTCAAAATCATTTATTGCATCCTCTCATGACTCATGGCACTTGATGAGCCTTCCCATCATGTTCTCTTCTGCTTTTCACCCTCACTCATCTATCCCGGAAAAAAAGCCTTCAAGATGGGCTGACAGTTCACAAAGCAATGAGTGTGCCGTGCATGTCACAATCATGTCAGCCCGCAGCTCTCAGACGTAGCTTTTTTTTTTTTTCCCCTCCTTCCCTTCACAGTCAAGAGCGTCAGTCATGTTCGCTGAGTGGGCGACAGGCTGCACAACAGAGAGGCTGGAGATAGAGTCTGGATTGCCGGGGCTTAGCCTAGCAGCCTTCACGGCGACAGATGTGCTGATTAATACCAGAACTGGCAACGACACCGTTTTGAGTAAATATAAACTGGATCTCTGTGTCAACACAGTAAAAAAAAAAAAAAA